>NC_090923.1:698236024-698549770 GCF_040938575.1 Ambystoma mexicanum
ATTGCCTATACGTGTTGCCACTTACATTTAATGCCAGGAGATCCCAGCTGTCTACATGTCCTCAAGTTAAGCACTCCTGATCCATAGATACATCATTGGATGTGAAGTGCACTTAACAGTCATCTTTGCCTTTGCCTTGTGATGCCCCAGGATTGCCCAACAGCTGTCCATACTGTTTCTGCTACTTATTCACACTCTCCTCGACCTGTTTGGAAAGGTGGTTGACTGGGGTTCCATATCACTAATGTCCTAACTACTCCTTTAAAGTCCTAACTATTCTGCACTGTCCATTTAGACCACCTCCTCTGTTGAATATGTCACTATTCAATGCCCCCCCCTTATCATCTGACTGTTCCAGTTTTCATTAATCAACTGTGACTTCTTTATCCATGACTAGACCCATCTCTGTGAGCTACTTCTCACTAAATTCCCACTTTCCTGCTGGGGGACTTTAACCTGCTATGCTCTCCACAGCCACATTTCTATTTGACCATAGCCACTTCTCCCTTTCCAACCACTGTACTCACTCTGATGCGAAGTCTCTTGACCATGTGTTCCTCCTCACTTCACTCTCCTCTTCTGTCCTCTCCATTGACCCATCTTCCCCAGATAATTCTATTGTTTACGTTGATGTCTCGGTCAATCCACCCTCTACATGTCCTCTACCATTTTTCATGACCAAGAAGAAATTCAAGAAGAACCCTATTGCCTAGATAATGGACCTAGATGATTTGAGGACCTCTCTCCTGCCACTCTCCTCTCTTCATGCCTCTTCCATCAACAATACTTTTTTATGGATTGTACTATGCACTTATGATTCCATTAGACTAACACTAGCCTACATGCACATTCACACCTTTCCACCACTGGCCTAATCTCTGGAGAAACTCTGATATCCAAACATTCCTTCAAAAGAAACATGTGCCGTGACCTAAGACACTGGTGGAAATGCAGGCCATGATACTACTCCTAGCTTACAAAAACTCTCTTGCGGAAATGGACTCTGGGAAATCCTCCTTCTTCAAAATTCCAATCTCCTCACTTCACAATCTGCCCTGAAAACTTTCATCTACCCTCCAAGCCAGTACAAACTGGCTGTTCCCTCTCTGTTTATAACTTTGCTCACTGTGTTTCCTCTCCCCCCTCTCCCTCTACCTATTCTACTCTCAAGTACTTGTCCCATACCTTTCCTTCTGAATATACTCCAATCATTTGAAGCACTAGCCCATCTTCTGCTTCTATCATCCCATTTGCTCCTCTAACAATCAAACCCATGCATGTCTCTAACTTCATCTCTGATGCTTACCACTCCAAACTCTCTTCTACATCTTGCTTTGGCACCTCTCTCCTTCTTTTGGCACTGCCAAAAACTCCTCTGTTCTCCTCTCTCTTCATGTCCTTGGGTTTCTATAATGTGCTTTAGCCTGGATTCCCTCTGAACTGGAAGTTAGCTCTTAAACATCTGCTGGAAGTCACAAACTTCTAACATCACCCCTCTCTCTGTGAGCATCCCACACGGGTCACTCCATGAACATCTGTTCTTCACCCACTATACCTCTGCCAAGGGTAAGCTTGCACCATCCTTTGACTTTTATTATCATCTCTTTGCTGAAAGACACTGAAATCGTCGTCATCATCACAGCCATCTCGGAATGTTTACCATCTGCCCCACTGCAATTCATCATTGGATCATTCTCCATTGTCTATACTCTTTAAAAATGTATGTCATCTTTCTCTTTGCTTCCATTGCCATCTCTCCCCTCTCCCCTCTTATGTCCTGCTCACATGACCTTTTTGCTCCCTGTGAAAAAGACATGCAAACTTGCTGTCCTCTGCAAGAGCAACCTTCATCTGCAAGAATTGATCACTACCACTTGCTATGCTGGTTATATTGACCTTCTCAACATGCAAACGTCTGTTAATTTCTTAGTCACCACACTACAAATAGTCTAATCTTCAGCTTTGTGCACCACAATCTCAACTGCTGCTCATGCCTCCTCCTTGGCCTACCTTTGAACTCCTTCCTTCCTATAGGCAAAGTCTTGCAACTTCGCTGCCCGCACTCTCCACAACCTACTTAGTTCCTCCTCCACTTCTAGCTACTGCCACTATGCTGGTTGGATCTCCATTCTCAAAAGCTTGCTTTTCAAGTTCCTTCTACTAGTCCACAAAGCTATCAATGGTCTTGCTCCTCCTTGCCTGACTGACTGCATCTCATCTACTCACCATCTAGTTCCCTCTGCTCCTCGTCTTAACTCAACCTGGCTGTTCCATCCACCCATGTCCCCTTTCACTTTCGCTCATTCTACCTTCTCATCCACTCCATTGGAACCCTCTGATATGATATGATATGATATGATATGCTGTGGCATTTATCACACGTCTGTACACAAGTGTTTCTAGGTGCAACAAGACATGGAGGGGCAACAAGGGAGGACAAAATAACAATCTTACTAGGCCTTGTGTTATTCAGATCGAGCATCTGCCCACCACAACCAGAGCCATCCTGCCTTTGGATCTGTTCAATGCTCGTCAGAGATGAATAGTCACCCCTCTCACTGTTTCTTGACCAATCGTCTGTACACCCACTGCATTACTCATATTGTTGTATTGTAGGCATGTGTTTTGGCATTTATTACATTTGCATGTCCTTAACACTGCAACCCAACCTTGTTCGCCAACAGTAATTTTGTTTTAATGGCCAGTCAGAACTGATCGATGTAACGTTGACTAATGTCACAGTACAAGACATATCACACGCCCTTGCTGTTGATGCATGCAGCCACCAGAGAAAATCAATGTCTGATTTCCTTAATGCAATCCTCTTTCTATGGACAGGCAGAAGATGTTTTTTTTTGTTCTTTTTCGCAATGAATATCAACACAGCCTTTTGCGGTTGTCACTTCATGAACCATGTTAGTGTCTCGTGGCTTATTCTCACAGATTAAAACTATTTTAAAGTCTACATTTTTGCTATACCACATCCATTTCTACATCTTTCTGAAAGTATAAAAGACTCCAGCATCCTCCACAACAGTAGACGTGTTTTACATTACAAATGATGTTTTACTGATGCAAGGTCGACTGGTGGAAGAATGCATTGAGGAATTAATGGATTTTTTATTGAAACATTTTTGGATATGAAAGTAGCTGCAACTGCTGTGTCTGCATGTCACAAAGCATTGTCAGGCAATGTAATTTTAAAAAATAAAAGTGACAATACTGTCAATTAACATGTATGGGAAATACAAATTGTGTGATAAGCATGTTATCGACATTTCTCTTCTGTTATGTGCCATTGTTAAATAATTTCTCATCCTTTTTGGTTCTACATCGTTTAAAATGTGTAGTTATGGGTATGACATATAACCAAATTATTTTTGACCTACCTATATCTCTCAACAGTATTATGGATGGTTTGCGTGCCTTTATGTTTGAATCTGAAAAGAACGATGAATTAGCAGTAGGATATACAGAAGAACTCAAGGTGCCAATCAGTGGCAGCGAAGACTACATTACTGTAGCAACCCAGGATTATATACCAACGTGGTGACATTGTTAAAAGTGTTAACTGGCAACCACATTACAGGAAAACATATGTTGTCTGTTAATGTGTCATACATTTCTTCTTGAGGAAAATCCCTCACAACGTCTTGCAGTATTCAAAGGAATTTGAAGCAGAATGTCTTGCACACCCAGTTCTGCTTATGCTGATTACATTGATGCATAAGATACAAGGGGCTGTTTGTCTTTTTGACCATGTTCTTCAGTGAGGATTGCACTAAATTGACCCATCCGTCTACTCATCCATCCACCCTTTCATCCATCATCACCTATAATATGGATGTATGTAACTTTAGTATGCATGTTGTAAATTGCTCTTAATTAATACATCTATGTGGAGTTAACATTGAAAAAGTTGCCCACGCTCATAAATGGCAAAACAGTTGTGTCCTGAAGTATGAATCAATAAGCAGTTAATGCAATGTAATTGTAATTTGTACAGCACCTTTCACCATTGGTATGGCCCCAATTCGCTGTACGTTAGACGCCCTTGGGTAACAGAAGTACAGGTATTGGAAATGTGTCAGAGAAATATAAAATGTGTGTGTGCATTTTAGCCAATACGAAGGAAGGTAGGGGTAGCCTAATCCTTTCTAGTCACCCATTGTCGAGCAGGCATGTGGATGGGTGCAGAGAGGTCGCCTGGAAGTATGCATGATCAGGAGAAGCATTATGTGGGCAGCTAGACCGAATTTCTATTGTGGGGGATGGCTGTATTCTAATAGCAGAGGGATTGGACAATGCCCCTTAGAGTAGTGCATGATAGCAGATGCATGCAGGTGGGTGGCCATGCCTTCGGCTTGTATCCATATGCATGGATTGTGCAATGTACCTGTTTGTCCCAGCTGGTTCTTAGTTCCATAGACACAGCTGGATCTAGAAGGGGGTCAATTGAAAGTGTGGCTAATTTATGGCCATTGGCAATATAAATGTACCTCATACAGTATTGCCTACCATCAAAGATTCATCTAGATGCAAATACAATGACTACCCTCACAAATTCATCTAAATGCAATAGATAGGCTAGCTTTGGAGCACAGCAAGATTTCGAAACAGTGGTAAATGTCACATGGTAGCGTGGTTTAGAAAGTGCAGCACTGGCTATGCTCCCAATTCCTGCCACCTTACCTGTTTGTGGCAGTAGACGACTTTGTATAGTGCCCACAACAAAACAGCAAAGAGGCAGCGGTGGCTGCCCATTGCCTTTTGCCCTAAACCGGTTGCCTAGGCAATGCTTCCCTGGGTCTTACTCCTAAGAGTGCTTCCTGGAGATGGATGTCTTTATCAGGGATGGGGTCGGTCGGAGGGTGCGGAGAGATGGGCATGGGAAAGGAAATGAAGGGTGGAGGAGGCCGAGTAAGAGTAAGGTCGGAGGAGAGGTGGAAAAAGGACAGAAACAAATAAAGGACTACACCACAAAGACAATCCACTCTGGAAGCAAACCAGCATAGGAAAACGGAATGAAAATCACAGTAAAAACACAGGTAACTCCCTCCAACAGAACCCCAAACAGGTTGTAAATTCCTTACCAGATGCTTGCTCTACAGGATGGCTATGGATTACTAACTGGAATGCAGGGTAAAGTACTAAGAAAGGACTTAAAAAACAGAGGTAATTCCATTTACCAACACTTTGCTGTTCCTGCCAAGTAACAGATGGCAAAAACACAGTTGCCCGTATTTCCAGCGCTGGTGTCCCCAGTTCTGCAAATACCAGTGCCGGAAATATCAGCAACATAATTTACGTCTGGACCTTAAACAAGCACTGGTATTACCAGCATACCAATATCACTGGCTAATTAGGAGTTTGAATTTGTTGCTAATACTGGAAAAGCCAAGACAGAAATACCAGCACCTCAAAGCAGCCTGTAAATGTGCACAGGTGATGGAAATGAGGCCACAAGTGCACCCAATCCACCCAGGTGCACCCAAAGCACACAGAAACAGTACACAAGGGCCACACCTTCCCCAGGAACACTTTACCGCACAACCATGCTGCCACTTGTCACAGTGCTACCTAGATCTGCAGGGGCTGGAGGACCATCAGAAGATACAGGAGGCATAGGCGAGGAGGAATAGGATGCAGGTGATAAAGAGATGCCACACAAGGCGTGCAGCCATACCCTGCGAAAGGGCCACATCATGGATCGTCACATACATAGAAATCCCTGGACCGCCTCAACAGGGAGACTATCTCAGAATTCCTCACCCACATCCAGTAGTACATAGGGAGCCAAATCGGCATCAGGATGGCCATATGGCATCTCGCAGACTGACTACTCAAGAGTGCTGGTGAAGCTGCTGGAGACACATGTGCACCCTTTGTGAGCCATCACAGGGTCCTCCCCACCACCTAGGCACAGCTGAATGACACCAAGAGCCAATCCTACGCAGTTGCAGGCATGCCCAATGTGTTGGCAACATTGTACTGTACGAAGTTCAAGCTGGTGCACCCTCCACACCTCAGAGGAAGTCTACAGAAACCAGAAAAAATCAATTTCCTGAATGTCCAGGTCACCTTATGATGCTGGCCTCACAATCACCCACTGCTGTGCCCGGATCCCAGGATCAACCCATTATGCCATGTTCCTGTGGAACAGCACGCTGCCAGCATATTTGGAGGGGCACAGAGGCCAACGGACCTTGGCATTGGGTGAGTACATGCTCCATCACACTGACCTTGCTGTACAAGTGGCAAGGGAGGTTAAGCGCAAATAGGGGTTGCATGCCCTGACAAGGCCCCATACATGCAGGACCCACCCGTACCCCCACCACATTACAGGTTGCAACCTACATGAGTAGGACATGACTCAAGATGCAGCACTGAATGGCCAAGACATGCTTCCCCTATAGGCCAGCCACACACACTGTACTTCATGTACCAGAATGCAACCTCAAACATCCCACTACATGCATCCTCTGCGGTGGGCTGGATCATATAGGGGTGTCCAAGTATGTACACAGAATGCCCCAAGAGTAATGGATGAATTGCAAAGATGAGAGATGGAAAACATACCCTTTGACCAAGGTTACCATCCATGAAAAATCAAACCACACATTATAATTTACACCCAAAGAGAGTAGTTGCCACTATGGCACCCTGGAAGTTTGAACAACCTGCCCAACACAAGACACCCTTGATGTGAGCAGAAGGGAGTGGGAAACGAACAGGTCTACAACCCACAAGCACCAATGGAGTCCACGGGGTGTATGTCATGTCAAGGCCTGAAGAAAGCTGCCATACATCTAAGGACATCCTGATAATCAAGTATACTTTGAGAGATATCAAGGAATTTTATAAAGCAGCAGGGAGGTTGCCCCTGATGAAACAAGATTCTCAAAATATAAAACCCACCTGGACTTCTGGTATAGGTAGAGACAAACACTCAAATAAATAAATAATTACTTTCAATATTTAATAATCAATACATTATTTTATAATCGCCCATCAGTTTACCTGAAGATCTAGTTAAAACATTCAAAACAGAGGAAAAGACAACCATACATTTAAAAGCCACATTATGATAAAAACATGAACTGTAAAGTGCAGTGCGCGGAAGTGTCACTGTGCTGAAAACAACCAAGGGTGTGAAACACCTTGAATGTGAAAAATGTTACAACTAAATATAAATCTTGTAGCAGATCTATCATCTGTTTATTTGCCCAAAATGTGTTGCTCCTATATATTCAGACTCAATCAGTGGAACTTTGTCAGAGTCTAGTTAACCTTCGGTAACCTCTTGTACCTTGAGGTGTACTTGCATAATATAACTATTAGCTGCCCCTGTAATTTAGGCAGATCATTCAAGCTCTATGATGCTGAGAGCCTTACAATCTGCCCCCCCCAGATCCAAGTACAAAGGATTTATTTGATTATATCACCTGAACAAAGTAGGGGTAATAAAATAGCACCCTTTTACATTTATTGTTCTCGATCCTGCTGTTGGCCCTTGTCAGAAAAGCACCTTGGGTAAAAATGCACTCCATGGGCATGAGAGATATGGTCCTGCTAGGAGCAAAGGGAAGACTGGAACAGCGTAGTAGCAATGTGGACATTCCAAACTTAGAGTGTGAAAATGGTGGCATGGTTTACCTGTGGGTGTATGAAGAAGCTCTACTGCTACAGACCTCTTCCCAAAATGCTCCTCGAAAAACCGGGTAAAGTAAGGATGTAAAATATCGGTCAACCCATACCAAGATTGTGGCGGGATGAAAAACTGGCTAACTCTGATAGAGAGGTGGCCAGGAGAAGAGGCGTGTTGAGAGTAGAAATAAGGTCAGGGTAGAAGAACATCCTAAAAAGTGAAGAACTCAAGCGGGTAGCCATAAAATTCTTAAAGCAAAAGTATAGACTATGGTTAAAACATCACAAGGTAAAAAAACATATACAAAAAAATAAAGATATAATGTCTAACTTAATTTAAAAAATGGCTTGAGGGCTAACTGGTGACCCTTAAATTACAGAAACATAATACAGACCCCTGCACAACTAACTGGTGTCTCGGAACCGGACTGGGTCAACTTCTTGCAGGATACATTTAATGGAGACATAGAGGGTATAGAAGATAAGGGACCTGTAGGAAAACTGCCAACTTTGGATTACTGCTTTGATGCAAAGGAGATGCAGGCAGTCATTAGGAAACGTAATCATTTTGGAGTGAGCGGTCCCGATGGAGTAACAAACAGGATAATGAAAAATAACCCCAATTTATGGGCTGAGATTCTGTTCAATATGAGCAAATAGCTAAAACTGGTATCTGCCCTGTGTCCTGGCACAACACAATTATAATCCTGATATGCAAAACGGGAGAAAGAGGATTACCAAACAACTATCACCTCTTTGATACTCCTTGAATTACAAAACTGGGCAGATGGCGCAAACCGCTTGAAGACCCTGCAAACTGGGTTTAGGAGGGGTGTAGGCACAAATCAGAGCAGATTGACACTGCACTCATGTCTCTTGGAAGTCAAAGGCAGAGAACCTAAAAATATATATGTTGCAGTCATCGATCAATCAACAGCGTTCGATACCGTAGACCTAGCCCGCCTCTGGGAAATGTTAGAGGGATGGGGTTGCTTGGAATGATTCAAATGTTATACTCTGACAATAATACGCAAGTGAGACCAAGGTAGACTTATCGAGGAATATTCTGGTAACAAGAGGGGTACGACAAGGCTGCGTAATAGTAGCCACCCTTTTCAATTTGTACTTATCCAATATATGGGAGGAGGCGATTAAATGGGAAGGATACACACCTCGTTGGATAGATCTGAGAGTCGGGTGCATAGCATATGCTGATGACTTAGTGATGGTAGACTACACCCCTGCAGGCTTACAGCACTGCTTAACTGGCATGATGAAATACCTCGCTAGCAATCATCTGACAGTGAACCCAGCAAAATCCTTCATAAATGACCTGTTGCACGAGGAAAATAAAAACCCATTACACATGGAAGTCAAACGACGTACCTATTCAGAGAGTAGAATGTATATGTTACCTCAGATATTTTGTTTCCTCCAATCAGAGGCAAAGGGAGACTTTATATCTCTGCTCAAAGCAGTTAAACAGGAATTGTGAGGGTTCTTGCTACTATCAATGATCGAATTCAATAGAGCAAAAAAATCTGCAACAGTGTTATATGGTTGCAAACTACTAAGTACAAATAATCGGAAATTCTTAGATAGAATGAAAGAAAGGATCCTGAAAAGCGTTCTGAGACTCCCACACTCGGTCCCAGTGAGTGCCATTCGGTTAGAATTGGGCCTGGTCTCATGGTGGGTGCAAACTGTCTAGAGCAGAGAAACCTCACATTGACTTCAACCTGTGAAACATGATCCTAAAAGGAGAGAAGACATTCCTATGCAAATTTAAGAAAAAATGCAAGTCATTTATGGTCCAGCTTGGTATCAGCGATATTGTAGCTAAAAACTCACTAAAGGGACACATAAGGAGTTGGGATACCATGACCGACATGCATGATCTCACTAGGCTGAAACTATACAGAGGAAGAGAGATAGAATATATCATAGGTCGTGAGGTAAAAATGTATATAAAGAACTTCCCATCAGCCAAATATAGTGACTGGTACATGAAATTCAGACTCAACTGTTTACCAACAATGGAAGTAATGGTACGTAAATTAGGGATCATCGAAGAACTAAGATATTGTAGATTGTGCTGTCATGAGTTGGAATCTCTAAAAACTTGCTATTGCGCTGTCACGGGATGATGCCTGAGAGGATTTCTCACTTTAGTACATTCATAACTTTGCTGTCCTCAGTAATATCTTCTGAATTTTGATACAGACTAATGACCACCAACCACTTATAACTCACGTTGGCCCCACGGAAATTCATGATGATAACATTTGATAATATTGAAAGGGTAATGGTTTAACTCATATTGAGGTGCAAAACAGCATTTAACAGCCACATGCCTTAGTCAAAACCCTTGGAGTATTCTTGTTTTTCTTGATTATACTTTTCTCTCTTCTTAACTTTTGCTGTCCTTTCATTCTTTTATGTTGCTATGGCAGCTTATTATTTTGAAGTAATGCAGTCTAATGCAAATGTTTCAAGGATTGTAAGAGATGCAGAGAACCATTGGAATATTGCACTATTTTTATGATATTTTTCTTTTCTATGACACATGATGATGTGAATGAGTTATTGCGAGTTAATGTAAAAGTACTTTGTGTACTAAATATATATATATATTTTTTTTAAAAAATATATATATTTTTTAAAATCCAAAACAGCCTGATTCTGAATTTGCTTGATTTTATGACATTTTCAATTGAGTGCAGCCTCTTGCTTGTTGCCATCTGCGACTCTCTGTAAATAAACCACACAAACATTTGTTAGCTATTCTGCTATAATTCCTCTTGTCATTCAAGTTAGTATATGCTATTCATTGGGCTTAAGTATACTCGCAGTCTTCAGCGGTCTTTATTTGAATTGGTCAAAGGCTTCTTATGTTCTTCCAACTGTACCTATAAGCAGACGTAAAAACAGATGTAGTTGCTGTATGACGCTAGGTCCTCATTCATCTATCTGTATAGCGATTCATAGTATATTTTATCTCAGAGGCCAAGATGGTTAGCACATCATTGTAGCCTCTGTAACAAAAACCTTAGTCAAAAGGCACTCATTAATTTTAAGATCTTGCCTTGTCCTTGAAGTCTTGAGGCTGTTCCCCGTAAGTAGCAAGAGTGGCTCTCTACAGTAAATGGAAATGGTCTATTAGGAATAGGTAGTATTTACTGTATTCTATGGAATACATTGTTGTTAGTATTATATATTTACTGTAAACTAGTAGTATTTTTTTAACATTGCAATCACTCTTAACACTTACTTAGAATTTTCCATTTCGCTTCAGTTGTTATAGATGCACAGGATTGTCTTTACACAATTCTCCAGGCTTTACATGGTCCCCTGTGGTTTAACATTCTACAAATAATGGACATTATGCTAAGTCAGGTGCTGCATTTTTATAACTCGTGGTATTCAAGAGTATAACTCAGAGCTCCTCATCAAGTGTAAATAGAGCCTGCCATCTGCCGCTGCAGCTCTATCTCTGTGTGACATCTGAATCAAGTGGTTTGCTACTCTGTCTCCCGTTTGCGGCCGTGTGAACGCCGAGGAAGGTTTAGTATGGTTGTCATGGGTAACCAGGTCACGTTTATCCTACTAATTACTGTGGCGCTCCATCCGTTTGGACGGACGCCAACTTGTGATTGTTATGACTTCTATGTTCTGCATAGCAAATGTATAGAGTGCAGATATCAACTCGCATATTATCTGGCCAATATTTGTTTCTGCTCATAATCTCTTTTCATCTTCTATGACAAATCTACATATATGCCCGTCAAAAGCCAAAGTTCCATTTTTATAATAATTGTAGCTGCAGTGTCTGTATATATATATATATATATCCAAAAACAAGAGGAAGGGCGAGCCGCACTCCCGCAGGTACAGCAGCAATTGCAGAAAACTCCAAAGCACGGACAAAAAGCAGGGAAACACCGTATTGAAAAACGGATGTATTTTAATGTTTCCATAAAAGTAAAACAATTGTACAAAAAAAACAATAGTACAATCAGCAACCACACAAAGACACACAGAGGCAGGACGCCAAATTACACGACCTGTACACAACGCGTTTCGCGACCATGTAGTTATGGTTAAGTTGATCAACCCAAAAGCAGAGGACTTTTTGGGCGGCTTATAACTTTGCAAACCCTGGACAAATACTCACGAAACTTTGCAGATAAAGTATATGGTCCTGTCAGATTTGTGAAGTTTGATGCGGTTTTATCCAGGGGGCCCAAAATGTGTGGTTGTACCCATAGACGCAATGGAAAACAAATTTTGCTCATGCCTACAGCCCAACTGCTGGATGGATTTTCACCAAATTTGTGGCCGGAACTGCGGCTTGGTTTTCGAAGGCGTGCTTTTGTAAATTTGGTGTAAATCCATCCATTTTTTTAAAACGGGCAAAAAGTCAGAAAAGCAAATTAGTGATAGATTGGACGCACCCACTGATTGGATGATGAAAAGCATGAGGTGCGACAGATTTTTGGAAACGCCCGCCATGTTGGATTCACGGATAGCCACTGTTGTCCACGGACATCAAGGTAAAAACATATTGAAACCTACAGAATTTCACTTGTTAAACTAATGAAACCATTTCTGGAGGGGTGAGGGGTGATGAGGATGGTATGGGATATGGCCATAAAAAGCCCCAAAAATAAGTGTTTTTCAACTGTGATGTCCGCTAACAGTCCAGATATCCGAGCCAGTCCTGTGATGTTCAAGAACATCTGGGATGTTCGTGGACATCTACGCCTACTTCTGCATTACAGGGTTGATGAAAAGCAGTTTTTGGATAGCTTATTACTTTGGCACCACTCAATGAAATTGTATTTTTGAATATCATTTTAGACCTGACTCTGAATGGTTCTGAAAAGTCTGGTGCTGTTTTGTGAAAAGGGAACAAAATTAGAGGAGAGGTCACAAAATATTTTAAAGGCTTATTAATGGGGTGCCATTTGGTGAATCTGCACACACGTTTGCAAACAGGTTTTTAAGACCTAGATATGAATGTTTTTGCAATGTTTGGTGGGATGTTATCAAATGGGGGCAAAATAGAAAGGGTGTCAACATTTTTAGATGGCTTATAACTTTGTTGCCATTTCACGAATGTGGACACACGTTTTCAGAATTATTATAGCCCTTACCTTGACTGTTTGGGCAAAGTCTGAATGGATTTTGTCAAGTGGGGGCTAAGTTATATGAATATTTTATGCACATACATTTTGACACTTTTCCAAAAAAAAACATGGTGGATTTGCAGCAAACTCATGTAAGGAGCATTGACAAGGATCTGAAAGCATGGTTTTGCAAATGTGTCTGTGTTATATTTTTTGAAAAGTGGCATAATGTCGGTAAAAAAAAAAATAGTGATATACCTTTGGTAACTGAGGTATGGCCTGTGGCCATGGGTGTCAGCCAGATTGTCTGGATCATCGCCTAAGTCGATAACCTGGACAATCTGGCTACTGGCCATGACCACGTGGGACCATCAATGGGTTTAAAGTGGGCATGGCCACAAGGGACCGGCTATGTGGTAATGTTTTTTTTTAAAAATTGGGATAGGTTTGAATGGGAAAAGAAGTCTGCTCGAGGGTACAGGTTGAAGTGCTGAATGGGATTGCAGCAAATATGCACGAGGAGGGTTAGCAAGATTTTCAAAGTATGGTTTTGCAAATATGTCCTGTGTTTTATTTTTTTGAAAGTGTGAAAATGTAAGTACACAAGACAGTGATATAGCATTGGTGTCTGGGCAATGGGCCTGGCCGTCTGCATGGAATAATGTGTACTCAAATGTGCTTATTGGGGCATGCAGCTTGGCTGAACCGGTATGTTTGAATGGTAAAAAAATATTCTGCTTGGGGTTAACGCCTGAAGTGGTGGACTAGATTACAACAAACATGCACGACGAGCACTAGCAAGGACCTGAAAGCATATTTTTGGAAATATTGCTTGTGTTTTATTTCTCTAACGTGTAAGAATGTAAGCAGACAAACTAATGATATACATTTGGTGTTTGGGTAGTGGGCCTGGCCCTAAGAAAACGTAAATGTGTATCATGATTTGCTTATTGGGGAATGTGGCATAGCCGAAGCCCATTCCCCATGGATTTGGAGACTGGCCATGGGTGCAAGCCTTGAGCACTGCCCATTGGTTACATTATTAGGGTATAGTGGGCATTGAGCTAGGATGCAGGGTAAGTGCAGTGAATATGGTTGGGCTGGGGTCATGTTTGGGCTGGGGTCATGGTTGAGCCTTATGCCATAGGCAATTGAACAATGATTTTCATCCCCAGCATGCGCTGCTGATAATGACAGACATAAGTATATGTCTCAAAAAATATGTTTCTTAAAGGAGGATTATAGTTCGTTCATATATACGAAAAGAGGAATTATTAATAACTTATATACAGTGATTTAACACCATAAAAATGGCAGTTGGTGTGTGGAAGCTTAATATGGTAATAGGGTTACATGTACAGTTTTTGGAAGTGATTGGTGGATGAATGTGTGACTGTTTGAAACAAGGCATTGAGGGAGTGTTACAAATATAAAATTAAAAAGGGTAGAAAGGCTACCCTGTGCGATGGTGAGTACGTGACATCCAGGTCTTTTAATGATGCATGGCCTGGAAAGGGGACTGTGGAGACCGTGGATGTTTATAAAGGTGCATCGATTATGGTCCTCATTTTATGCTAGAGAAAAGTATTTGGGACAGAAAATTGTTTCTGTCCTTTTATATTTTTCTCTTGTATACAATTGTCCATTATTCCCATTAACTTAAAACAAAATACTAATGGAAATGTTGGAGAATCTTATTGAGTCTAACTACTTTACTGAGAAATGTAAAGTAGAGGGAGTCTATAAGATTTTTTTTTTTTTAGTTCTATTTTTTAACTATGAAAGGTAGTTCCTAAAGGAACCTACTTTTGGTGTAGTTTTAAAAAATAATTTATTTTGCAGGATAGGTCAGAAAGTACGGGTTGGAGGGACATTAGGGAAGATGTTGCGCATGTATTACATCTAAGGTAGGGACAGTGTTTCTCATGCTCCTTGATTACAGATCAAAAACACTTCAAAATTTTGGAGGTGACTACGAGGAGATTATTACAATAGTCTATTCTTGAGTTCACAAGGTCTGTGGCCACCTATAGATACGTTGACAGGTGATAGGTAAGGGATGATCTGCCTAATTAATTTTGTTATGTATGCAAAAGAGACTTTGATTTCCGTCACATGTTTTTTCATGTTTAGATTTTAGTCCAAATGGATCACTTAAATGTCATATTCAGCTATTTCAAATTGGCTGTACCTGGACTCTAACTTTCTCCGGCATTGGCTGGAGCCTACCAACATGAATTTGGTATTGCTGCTATTTTAAGTGAGGGAGTTGGTATACATCCATCCCTGAATCATGTTGTGTGTTTGATTAATTAACGTGTGTCCTTCTCATAGTCACCCATAGGCTCAAAGACCAGATGGGTGTCATCATCATAGTTGGTATATTTAATGCAGATACTGGCCATGAGGTTAAAGAGCGGGTGATGTACAGATTGATCAAAGAAAGAGAGAGACATGATCCTTGTGAAACTCCACAAGTCAACAATTCCTGAGGTGCCTGAAAGCCGTAGTAGGCCATCAAAACCATCCAGTGTCTGATTGTCATTTCCTGCACCTCTTGGAGGACTTCTCCTGTTCTTTGGCAGTGACGTGGCACAGTGAGCAGCACCTCGGGGTGCTGAGGAGGGAGCCGTCTGTGTAGGTCACAAAGATGGATGACTCAGACTCCTGCACCAGTATGTACTGCACCTAGATGGCCTGGTTGAGCGACTCAGCAGAGGCAGAGGATGCCTATGTGTGCTTTTGCACCCTCTATCCCAGTGTGACCATGGCTGCAGTGGCATGGACGAGAAACCTGGCCATACGCGGCTGGTCACCTTCATCCATGGATGCATCAGGTGCATTTCCTCAAGCTGCTGGCATGCAATGTGAACAGTTCTGACTGCCGCCCTTCAATGGTATGCAGGTGTGAGTCCATTTACCTCACACTAGGACGAGGCAGAGGGGGAGTGCTCTGTGATGGGCAGTGGCTGTAGCATGCATACAGGCAGGAAATGTCATCCTCCTCCTCTTTGGTGATGTTCACATGGGCCCTGCTCCATTGACCTGGTGGCTGCAGTGCCCATCGACGTGTTGTGGGCACAGCAGGGACGGCAGCACTGAGTCCCAGACTGGGTCTACTCAGGCCTAGCAAAGGTGGCTCTTGGGGATGGGGTTTCTCTCCGCAGGATGGTGGCTCAGCCACTGACCACTGGTGTTGTAACGGCTGCAGCCACAGACACTGCTAGTATGCCACTTGCAGCAGTGGGTGGTGATGGTGGCGATGGCAGAGGTGGTGATGATATTGGGGCTGCTGCAGCTGATGGTGGTGGTATTACTGCAGCAGCCATTGATGGTGGTGGGGATGATTGTGGCTCTGAAGGACCGATAGCCATGCTTAGCTGCATGGGCGTGCTGACAAGGGGTGTGACCTTTGCAGATCTGGATTCAGCTGCTGTCGCAGATGTCGAGGGACAAGCCCTCTCTCTATCCATGGACTCTGTTCCATGTCTGTGGGTGTGCATTACACTTATGTAGCATACTCTGTGTCCTGCTCTTTTCATGTGCATTCCTTGATGTGAAGGCTTTGATGTGTGCTCCCACACGTAGGTGGTGGGAGTGCATATTGCCTGTTGGCTTGCCAAGGTGATCTGTTGTTGTGTGTGCAGTGGGCCAACAATTTGCACACATGGGCGCTTATCATGTGTCCATGTGTGGGGCTGTACATTTTGGCTATGGTGCATGTGCATGTCTACATCTACCTGCATCCCCTGGCATGTATGTGCGATCTGGCCTTTTTGCTGTGACTCACATGTGTTGGACCACTTCCCTTGCACATTAGGTGTTTCTCTGCTTGGTGAGCCATGTATTTGGATACAACATTTTCATTTACACAGGGTTTGTTCTACTTACCACCATTTCCTTGGGACCCTGCTCCAGTCTCTGCTGTCCTGACTCCCTCAATGCCCCCTTTACGTGTAGGATCGTGCTACATGTCTGCACCCAGGCCATGAGGCAGAAAGTTGTGCCACCGCCCCTCCTCCTGTGGCAGTGCTCTCCCTACTGTGTTGCGGAATGAGGCTCAGAATCCTTCACCTCAGATCGTCTCACCACTCACGACAGTCCCTGATTGTGCAGAGGACAGTCCCCATGACCTTGACCCTTGTCATGACCTCCTGCCAAATGGCTTATTTCCTCTGCTGGCCGGTCTTTTGGTGTCTGGCCCCAAAGAGTGCCTCAGAGTTTTGCACAACTGTATCCACTAGTGCAGTCAACTCTGCCTCTGTGAATTGGTGTCTTTGCATCCTGATGTCGGGGACCCAGGTCTTTTTGCTGTCAGTCATGGTGATGGCACCTTCAGCAGCAGTGGATGGCAGCAGGAAATGGGAGATTCGGAATGGATTGAGTTTTAAAGATGGCCACCGGCAAACTTCCTTTTCTGGCGGTGATGCTAATTCCAGTGCCAGTAATTCCAGCACCAGTAATTACAGCAGTTTCAGTGCTAGTATTGGTATTACCAGCACAAATCTGCTAGTAATACCAGGTTTTTTTTGCTGTCAGTCATGGTGATGGCACCTTCAGTAGCAGTTTATGGCAGCAGGAAATGGGAGATTCGGGGTGGATTGAGTTTTAAAGATGGCCACCGGCAAACTTCCTTTTCTGGCGGTGATGCTAATTCCAGTGCCAGTAATTCCAACACCTGTAATTACGGCAGTTTCAGTGCTGGTATTGGCAGATGGATGCTGATGTTGTTAATATCACTGTGACGGTATTACCATTTCCAGCGTGGTGCCCGGCAAATCATGATACACCAGTAATTCTGGCAATCAGCCCCACCAGGAATGGTAATGCCAGCACACCGGTATTTCTTCCATTTTATCGGCAAAGTTGTAATACGCCCCATCGTCTGCACATAAGCAAACGGATTAATACAGAATTAAGAATGTTGTCCAAGTTTACATTCCATTACAGTGTTGATGGAAAGGGTTTTGGAGGTTGGTGAAGGAGAAGGAGGGAAGGCTGCATATGTTAAGGAGTATACATGAATAAAAGGGGAAGAAATCCACACGATATTGGATGCACCTACTTTCTTGTCACATTGATGTTGCAATGAGCAAAAAGATACACATCTGCAGCCTGAGCCTGCATGTAGGCAGTGGAAGGCACCAAGAGCAGCGTGGGCACACCAGTGCTGATGTTCTGGAGTGTGAGGCCTGACTGATGAACCTGGCGCTGGTAAGTCACCAGCACCTTGCTGATGGGTAGTGGGACGCTTGAGGTGCTTGACCAGTGCACACAGTGCAAGGACAGTGTGAAAGCCTTGAGAGCTCAGCAGTGACATCAGCAACCACAGGTGTATGCCAACACGAAGATGTGGGCTGCAGGCCACTGTGAAGACAGCAGCAGGCCTGTCTGCCATCTCGTGTCCACAGAATTAGCTAATGTTGCCAGCAGGACACATTAGAGAGAAGACACCAGCAGACCAGTGAGCCATCCAGTGCACAAAGATTGGGAGGCATTGCAAAGAAGTGATGATTCCCGAGTTACTGCAGTTGTGAAAAACCCAGGAGACAGTGAAAGAGACACACGACAAGAACTTAAACAATAGTGAGACACCCAGCAGCACATCACAGTTACTAGGCAGGTTCAACAGTACAATACAAGTCCCACCTAATGACTATGTCGAATATCCCAGGACCTGTGTTGTTTTCACCAACACCTGGTATACCCACTATTAAGTGGAAAGAAGGGAAGGAGGTATTACTGGAGTATGTTTTTGCTATTTATGGTCCAAACTACTAAGCAGAGAGAAAGGATGCCCTCCTGTTGCATTGTTTGGGACATGCAAACCAGGACATATTTAAAGTGTTGCCTGAACCACAAGTGAATATGGCAGAACAGCCTATGAATGTGTTCACTATTAGTTTAGCTACGGTTGACAAGCACTTTGAGGTAAAGGTGAACATGATCCTAGCAAGATATCATGTTTGCACAAGAGAACAGAAGAACGGACAGTCAATAGAATAATTTGTTACAGTGTTATGGGGTCTGGCTCTCAAATGCAACTTTGAAGGAGCACATACGAGAGAAACTCATAATAAGGTCAATAAATGACAACATTTGTATGGAACTGAAAGGATAAGCATCTCACATTGGACAGAGCAATTGATATATTCAAGGATATGGAACTCAGAGCGAGGTGCGTAAAGGATTTGGGAGAGAACGTGGTGAGGGATCAAGGAGAAATGAGTAAAGTGGCCAGCACAGTAATGGAGGAGGCATTGGTTGAACGATACCAAGGACAACAGCGTGAAGCAGGTCGATAGAGCAAGGAGAGGCATAAAGGGTGGCAACAGAAGGAAGGCAAGGATCACGTTAATTTGTAGGAGATGAAACCCGTGGATCTAATTTGAAGAGGTGTTATAGATATGACAGCATGCAACATCTGGCAATGGACAAAGATTGCACGGCAGTGGACATAGAATGTAGGGAATGTGGAAAAAGGTGACATTTTGTGAGATGCTGTAGGACAGGGAAGGTTGATTGGTGTAGTTACTAATGGTAAATGGGTAGTTGTGGATACTGACATAGAAGTGAATCTCATCAGTGCCACTGGGAGTCAAAGGTAGAAGAAATCACATGCGCTAATTTAGGTGGATGCAAATATATCAGCATGTTATGTTACAGTGAAGTGGACTACACCTTAGTGAGTAGAGATACTTTGAAAGCAGAAACAGGCATTTCAGTTGTTGCATCTCTTTTTCTTGCACACATGATCTCCTGTACAGGTGATGTCATTCATGATGCCATATATGATATCTTCAGTAATATAATTTGTAATGTCATCTGGTGCTTATTTGCTGCACAATGGGGGCGTCATAGTTAAGGTGGCACAGCTTCAGCACCTGCAGAAGTTCATGGTGTTTGTGGTGTTACATCATCACTTTAACATCACTGCAACAAAAAAGTATCACTGAATTTCAAGAGTTTCTTTGCATAAGATTGTGTAATCTTAACGTCACTTCAACTAAAGTTTTTTTCACTGAATTTCAAGGGTTTTTCTGCACTGAAGCACCTTATCTCTCCCTTCACTAAAGCTTTTTCACTGAATTGTAAAAGGTTTTTTTTTTATGCTATACCATCCACCACCTGTAATTCTGTATTTTTGTCTGATAATCTACCTGTTGTCATATCATTTGTTATCAATATCGGTTCTTGAGCAATGCAGTACCAGGTTTATCAAGTATTTCATCTTTTTTGTGTCCACTAGATATGAAGTGATTAGTAATGCATAGATAAGGAAGAACACAGTGGGTTTACTGGGGGATGGTGATGAGGAAGACTGATGCTATGTAGTTCAATACTGTGACAAGGAAGAGGGAGGTGGGTAGAAAGGAATGGTGACAGGGAAGAATAGGGTGGGGTAGTTGGGGACTGTGATGAGAATTTGCATGATTAGAGGGGGACTGTCACAAGGATGACTGGGTTGGTACACAAATATACCTTGGACAATATAAACACATAACTCCTTTTAAGGACTATCTATAAACATGATTTTTTTTTTCAAAGCTAATCCTCAAATTGAAACTTGGATGAGCAAGAGGGACATGCTGATATGATATCTAGATTCATGAACAATAACTATGTCTGTATTGAAAATTAACAAAAAAGGGAAGCTATGAAGACAATATGTGAATTGAGACATCTTAATGCTATTATTAGTCATTTTATCAATACTGAGACGAGAAAAAGTACATTGAACAATGCAGATCGAGAACCATGTGTACACCTAATAAAATAAAAGCTGCATCTTAATCTTCCAATAACTTTATTTCATGTGAAGGAAGCATGTAAAGACTACACAAAAACAGACTATTTCCTTTCCGATTACCGAATCATGGGTAAAAGAATTCTGCAAATAGACTAGCCTACGGGCACATGCATAGTATGAAATTCGAGAGGTCATTGGATCACAGACATACATATCACAAATCACATTCATACTCCGCAGGCATCCTTACATTGCCTCATTTCTTTGGAGAAAATGTCAGGTAGACACAGTGAACACTTTGTCTACCAAATTTTCTCATTGCCACTATTTCCTATACAAAGTTGTTTCCTTTGTGTTTTCCTTTTGTTGTGCCTTGTTTTCTGTCTGATTTGTTTACCCTTATTCTTTTTGATTATTTTCTGGAGGGGGTGACACAACATCCCAAGGTATCCTCGATGGATGAAGAAATCAACATTGTGACTGTCTTAAAGACCCGGGAGACATTGAATGGGTAGAGCAGTCAGCCCCTCCTAAGGAATACCACCTCAGGAGCTTTACACCTTAACTATGCTAGCAGTACTTTAAGGTGCCTAAAGAAACTTCACTATCGGATGTCGACAATGCACAGTGTACATTTTGTGGTGAGGTCTGAAGCAAAGGATTTCTACAGTTCTTGCACAAAGCCTAGGCACCACGGTGTTCTTCAACCACCTGATCTCTTACCACGAGCAGCAAGTGGATGAACATTTCAGAAGCAGGTTCCAGCAACAGGCAATCCACCTTGGTTGCAATTCCATGCAAACAACCTCAGGACCTGCAATACCACATAAGGAAGCAGGACCATCATCACCAGTGTGTCATCTGATGCACCTCTCACTTTGACTTAATCTGGTGCCAATTATGGGAGTGTTGCCTCTGCTGCCCCAGCATTGCACCCTTCCATACAAATTGCTATATGCCAACAGCACTAAATGCAATAACTTTTGAGGCGATTAAGGATGATGCATTGACAACATTGCCAATAGTTGTATTTTTTTAGTTTTTAACTCCTGTTCAAAGGTTTGTTTTCTATATAGTGTATATATATTCACTGAAAAAATACGTTGTTATGGGGACGTTATGGTTAAGTTGCACTTCTGAAAACCTGTGAAATTCAGTAAACAAACTTTACAAATGTGCCATAGTACAAAGGTGCCATTATGGCTCCAAGTAAAACCGAAAAACCCCTGAAATTCCCCAGTTATGGTAAGCTAAGCAACCATAACTCGTGCCACCACTGTGCACTGCTAAGACTAACACCCAGGACATCAAAGATGACATCACAAATGTCATTGATGACATCACATCTGCATGTACCTTTCATGAAAAGTCTGTACAAGGGATTCTTATTGTAATGTTAATAAAAAGAGTGCCAAGGATCATTGGAATAAATATCATGAGGTACGTAGTGCATTAAGCAATGAATTAATCCAATTAGCATTGCATTATGAAGTTTTGTGCAATATGCTAATGTACACATGTAGTAACATAGACATAGTGTGCAGCAGACATGATGGAGATGCAATGTTAATAATTGTGCCATGTTAAGTACTAAAATTATAAATGCTTTCTTATTAGAGTTTTGCATACTGTGAAACATTTAATAAGTACCTAATAAAACCCACTTACTACATTATTGCAGTACTGCACACAAAACACAGACAACAACACATACCAATATGAGCATATACAAGGAAAGTGAAGTAACCTAACTAATTATCTTCATGCACAGAAATTATTGCTCTGCTTCAAAGCTACTACTTCTCTATGTATAACTATCACATATTGTGACTAGGCCCTAAGGAAAGTAGTGTAAGTACAATGTGTACAAATATGAGCATATCCAGGGAAAGTACAGTAGTAAAAAAACAACAGTACTATGAGACAGTGTTGATAACCTTACTAATCATCTTCATACATGGAAAGCATTGCTGTTGTCCAAGACTGTTTTGCCCTTTGTATATGTTTCATATGCTGTAAGTGGACATGGAGTAAATTACTTTAAGAACATATTTGAAGTATAAGTGTACACATATACTACTTTTTGGAATTTTTTGTTCCTCACTGTTACTGAGCTAGATATATCAGTAAAGGAAAAAAGAGTGAGCCAGACATGTGATGTCATCAGTGATGTCATCAATGACATTTGTGATGTCATCTTTGATGTCCTAGGTGTTAGTCTTAGCAGTGCATGGTGGTGGCGTGGGTTATGGTTGCTTAGCTTGCCATAACTGGGGAATTTCAGGGTTTTTCGGTTTTACTTGGAACCATAATGGCACGTTTGTATTATGGCACGTTTGTAAAATTTGTTTAGTGAATTTCACAGGTTTTCAGTAGCGCAATTTAACCATAACGTCCTCTTGACAAAGTTTTTTTTTTAGTTTTTAGTGAATTGTACAGGTTTTTAGTAGGACAATGTAAGTATAAGGTCTTGTTAAGAAAAATATTGTGTAGTGCATGTCACAGATTTTCAGGAGAGCAACGTAACCATAACGTCCCTTTAGCAAGGGATTTTTGGTAAACAGTATACACCTTGCGAAAAATGCCACATGAAGGTATGCTGGCATGCTACACCGTGACATGTCCCAGAATCAGTACACACTTAACTGTACAATCTATGCCTCGTGGGCAGTGTGGAAATACATTTTATAATAATGTAGCAATGTCCACCTCCAACATTTGCCATACACAACACCAACATGTATTGGTATGCAGCGATTAGCAATGCACTACAAATTATATGTCGGTAGCAAAAGTTGTAGTTATCTGAAAAACACATCAGCTAAAGGCATCCTTCCTCCCTAAGAAACAACAACAGTGGTGTAATGTGAAAGCATAAGAAACAGTGGCGCTACTTTGCACATAACAAACGGATAAAATTTGTCCCCGTACATCTACCAACCCATATTACCGTTTGTGGCCTTTTGCATATTGCCGTTCACAAATTGCCTTATTGCCTGCCGTACCAAAAAAGAAAGGTGCCCGTAAACAAAGGAAATAATGTGTTAATAACGGGCCTTTCGCAGTGTAAGAAAAAAAATAAATAAATTGGCATACACTCCAAGTACTGCATATTTCTCAGTAAAGTACATAGGCTACATAATCATTGCCAGTAATAGTCTAAATTAGGAAAGCAGTAACGTGTGCTACTGAAAAGTACGCCTACTTGTTGTAATCCACGGCGGCTTTGGCAGTTTGGATTACAAAACAAAATCCTCTTTCAAGATGGCCACCATAGAAAGGGAAGGCAGTTATTGCATACATACGCCCTCTTACCTTTCCATGGTAGGCTGCACAAAGCACAAGTACATGACGTGACGCAACACTTGTAAATAAACATACAGCGACATACAACCTAATAACTTACATTTGGAAATAATACAGTGGAAGGTAAAAGAAAATGTGAACATTATAGAGTTTGCAAAGTAGGTTTATTTAACAACAAACTGGCAGCGTCCATCAGAGTAACCCCATTTTCAATACGATCATAACAATGCTTGTAAGGGCGGCATAGGAAATGGTGAAGAAGAGGAGCACGTTGTTTTTTTGCCATACACATTTTTTTAACTCCTCGTTGAAGCAGTCGCTTTGTTTCCACAGAAATTTCCCAGAAGCCGTCATGACCTGGAGTACAGCACCATAAATGAAGTGACGTTGCTCCGAATAGCGAGTTCAGCGTACGGAAAAATCGGGCTTACAGTCTCATTCCACATAATTATTATGGACAGGCAACTGCTCACCAGCAGTTGCATTTGCCGTCTGAAGAAGCCCTCACTCGGCATTTGAAAACCATGGCAGACACAGTATGGCATGATATACCTAGGCGGGAAAAGTTACAGAAAGAACGTGTCAATAACCAACCTCTACCAAAAAATTTCAAAAAAGACACCGAAAATGTTCAAAGTACAAGACAAATGTGTTTAAACATGACATGTTAGTCAAATGTTACTAATTTCCATGAGAACCTATAGTAGCAGGCTACAAATGGTGACATTTTGCATGCACCGTAAGTAGGGTCGCCAACTCTTTGATAGTCTGTCACGGGACACTTGCCCACAAGGCGGTCATGATGTCACGTCATTCACCTGGCCTGCCCCTTTGTAAATGTAATTTTTTTTTTAATGGCTCGTAATTCCTGGCTTAATTGAGATGCAAATGGTTTGTCCTTGGGAGGAGATGGTCACGTTTTTTAACTGCAAACATGCCCATCACGACCCCAGGAACAAAGCATTAGCATTTCCATGAAGCCAGGTGTCAGAGCGTTACAGTCCCACCTGTAGACTCAAAAGGAGCCAGGGCTGCAGAGCCGGCGGACAAAAAAAGCAGCAGGCGGCAGCGCCGTGCTGTGTACATGACCCCTTCAGTTTGCAGAGTGGCTGTGCTGGAGGCAGGTTCTTCCGTCACAACTCGGGACAACCTGCGTCCCGCACAGCCACTCTGCAAACCTCAGGACGGAGCACCTAATTGTGGGACAATCCCCCGAAATCCGGGACAGTTGGCCACGCTAGCCGTAAGAGTAAAAAAAAAATACCAACTACACAGGAAGAGGATCAATCGTTTATGAAAGTAATTGTAAAGGACAATTTAAAAAAAATTATGTCTCCTATTTTCAAAGAATACCAAAAAAACATTGAAAGTTGCACCCAAAGCTATGAGGACAAAGTTACTGTTTCAAATAAAAAATATTAATGCTAAAAAAGGACGAGTGCACTCATAAGCTACAAACGTACAACCTGGTCAATCTGCAATGTTACAGGAAAAATGTAACAGTGCATAAACATAATATGGCAATTATATTATCACAATTAGATGTGCGGTAATGGTACAATAAAGCGCGGGTGACTGTAGAGTGGGCAAAAATAAACATACATAATATTTACTGCCTCCATTCTGTTTGTGCAAGTCACACGCCAATGTATTTGCATCGAAGAATCTTTGTATACTGATATTGCAAGTCCCTTGCAAACTTTTAAAAACATAACCTTATCAATTGGTATTTTTTTCGACCCTTTCATTCCGTGAATTGCTACTAACTTTCCCTTTCGGTCAAGGTCAAAAAACAATTACCCCTTATATATTCACTCGGATGCGCGGGCGTATTGAGCGGTCAACCGAAAAAGCAACTCAATGTGGCCTGAGAAACCAAATACATTCTTTCTTTGAAGCAACATATTGCAATCCAATTATGAGATCTGCTACTCCCATACACTTCCAAAAGCGCTGTTTCCAGCAAACACTGCAGATGGTGTCCTTAGTTTTGTAAACTTACGACGCCAGTCTGACCGCAATTTAATTTCACAAACATTGTAACTCACACACCGTAATTAATCGTGGTACAGTGAGCAGAAACTTCCATTTAAACATATCACTTTGGTGGCAAGAAATGTCCACTTCTTCAGTTTGTACTTGCACATCCCATTCTGCCCACCTCAAAGGTCACCTTCTGAAATACTATTACTTGAGTGTGACAAGTCCAATGCTGTCTTCTTTTGGATGAGTTTCTGGCAATATGCGCGGACAGTAAAACATGAATAAAAGAGCCACAAAATAAAGCTGACGTATTTCACGCTGTTCTACAACCAATCAGGGAAAGCGCCACATGTTTGTGGGCACAAACTTTTTCCCCCATTCAATCTAAAGGGAAAAGAGATGTTTTGAGAACCCCTGGCCCTTATAACTTTCGCCCCCTTCCCCAAACATCACCAAACTTTCCAAAGAAAGTCAGAGTATTAGATTTTTTTTTTTTTTGCAAACTTTGGTAACGAACCGTTCAAGGGTACCACAGGTATGCCAAAAATGATTCTTCCTATGGAAACAGCAACTGCACCATAACAACACAGCCACTAACGTGCCTGTCCAATATGCTGCAGTGCTTGTGGGCTGGACCTAGACATTTGGATATGTGCACACAAACATTTGAATGTATACGTGTACATTGCCTTATAACTGCACTGCTGATAAGGTCGTTTCTGGGTGCATGGCCTTTGGCCATGCATCCAACACTGTACAACCTCCCCAAAACCATCTAACATGCTATCCTATACTACGGGTGTATGCATTGCTATAATATGATGTGGTGGTTTTGGACAGAGCCTAGGGTTTTAGAAAAATCGTATATTGGCTACAGCCGGCAGCCATTCAGCCAAAACTCTACATCCTGCCCACAACCACCTCAGTGATGTGCAGTGGAAGGGGTGGATTGATAGGGGTGGTATGCTTCGCTTGACCTTGCCAGAGAGTGCATGCCTAGCTGTATGTCCATAGATATTACAATGTGTTGGTGTGCACTGGCTTATACCTGCAGCCCATATAACTTTGTTTTTGGGTGCATGGTCTTCGGCAAAGCACCCAACACAGCACACACTCCCCACAACCATGTAATCCATAATCAATACTACAGGTGTATCTATGGTTGTGATATGCTGCGGTGGTTGTGGTCAGGGACTACAGTCTTGGAAGTATGGCCTTCGGCCTACGGCCATGCATCCAAAACTCTAGACACTGTCCACAATTACTGCAGCATGTCACAACCATGGTGGCATACTAATCAATAAGAGACCCATATGAAAATGTAATGTAATAACGACATGTACTCAATTTCAATGGTCAATAACACAACGCGTGTCCTTCGATCATTTTCAAGGTGCCTGCACACAGCACATACTGAAATACTACTCTTATTACACCCCTTATTTTCTGGACGTACAAATATCCTGAACAAGGCACCAATTGAGAATACATCATTAACAGTTGCCGCCCAAACAAGCACAGTATTTCGACCATCTCTTACACTCTGAACCTCTCCAATCACTATAGGATTTCAAAATAATTTCCCAAACACCATTTCGCATGGCAAGCACATCATTAACACCTACCGCCCAAACAAGTACAGTATTTAACCCATCTCTTAATCTGTAATCCTCCCCACGCACTGTAGCAGAGCAAAACACTTTCCGAAACGGCATTTCCCCTCTGGTAGCGACCGCGCTGTCTTCGGATCCAAGATGTCGGGCGCATCCACACGTTCTGACGCACATCACGGCCCGCTGTAGCCATTCGTCGAAGATTTCGTGTGTCTGCGGGCATGACGCTACCCCCCTGGCCAATCGGTATCTTGTTATTGGAGCGAACAGGGAAGCATAACCGCGGAGCGGACATAGATATCACACATTTTTTTAGACATATTCTTTGGTTGTTTTAAAGGAAACTACTGGACAGATTGGCCGCAAATTTACAAAAGCAAGCTTTCGGGACCAAGCCCCTGCCGCAAATTGGGTAACAATCCGTCCAACGGTTTCACCTGTAGGCGTGCGCAAATTTTTCCCCCCATTCAGTCTATGGGAAAAATAGACGTTTTGGGACCCCTCCTATAACTTTCCCCCCCCCTGTACCAAACATCACCAAACTTTGCAAAAATTCAGAGTGGCCCATAAACTTTTTTTGCAAAGTTTAGGGAGGATTCGTCCAGGGGGAGCGGAGTTATAGGCCGCCCAAAAAGTGCTCTTCGTATGGAAACAGCAACTAAACCATAACCGTGGCCATGTAATATATCTATATATATATATATATATATATCTATATATATATATATATCTATATATATATATATATATATATATATATATATATATATAGATATATATATATATATATATATATATTCAGTGAAAACAACTTTGTTAAAGGGACATTATGGTTAAGTTGCGCTACTAAAAACCTATGAAAATCAGTAAAAAAACACTTTGTTAACGGGACGGTTTGAAGTAAAAACGTTTGTGATGTCATCTTTGATGTCCTGGGTGTTAGTCTTAGTAGTGCATTGTGGTGGCACGAGTTATGGTTGCTTAGCTTACCATAACTTGCGAATTTTAGGGATTTTTCAGTTTTACTTCAAACCATAACGTCCCTTTAACAATGTTTTACAATGTTTTTTTACTGATTTTCATAGGTTTTTAGTAGCGCAACTTAACCATGACGTCCCTTTAACAAAGTTTTTTTCACTAAATTTCAAAGGTTTTTAGTAGCGCAACTTAACCATAACGACCCTTTAACAAAGTTTTTTCCACTGAGTACAAATATAGATAATGGAAATGTGAGAAATGTTTACTAAGACTCCCTTACCTTACATTTATATAACATAGAAAATACTAAACCCACTGCCCCGCTAGTGATTTTGATGTCCGCGGATAGTGTGCATGTCCGCAGGCACCATCATCAGCACTATCCAAAAATTTAGAGGGTATCTTCCATTATTGGATCATAGAATAAAAACAGACAAACATATTCAAAAAGAACCACATAAATACATTACATTTCTCTGTCTTCTCTATCTTCGAAATGTATTATTTATTCATTTATTTACTTAACCACTTATGTATTTATATTTTTCTGTGAGCACTATGTGCTAATTTGGTGTGTGTCTAGTGTTTGTTTTGGCTTCTGAGGCTGTTTTTCTGGTCTGGGCTGCATCCAAAGAGTGCAGTCTGTGGGTTGTCGTCCTTTGTTTGTGTCTGGCCTTTTCCCAGTCCCAACCTCCCCCCTCCAACCCGCCCTGATTGGTAATTTCACCTGGTCATAACTGACCTTCCCAGGGCAGCTCTCTGCCCGGAGGCCCCTGCGGCTAAGAACCCCAAGGCAAAGGGCGGCTCCTGCAATGGCGGCTCCAGAAAGTGTCTGCAGGTGTCAGCAGGGGAAGCCAGTGAAGCCAGCAGTGAACAGACACCAACAAAACTGTAAGTGTGGCATGGGTGGGGTGTAGAGCAATCACTCTACTTCAGAAAGCCCCCGCCACTCTACCTTATCTTTCCTTAACATAAACTGCCAAAGACTCACACCATGCACACCTAGAGGGATTTGACCACCAAGCTAAATCCATTCAAGGTTGTCCTGCATAACATACTAACATACTTACCAAAGTTAACTTGTGCCACTCCCAGAGACAATGGTGATTAACTAGCCTCACACTAAGACAGGTGCAACAATGTTACCAAGACCCACACTTAGATGGAATCATGAATGATATCATGTCCCACACTTAAGTGGAATTGTAAATGATAGCATGTACTTCATCTAGACAGAATTATGACTGGTAGCATATAGCTCACTTAGTTGGTACTGTAAATGATAGATAGAATTGCGAAGGATAGCATGTGCCACACTTCGATTGAATTGTGAATGATAGCATATCCCACACTTATATAGACTTGTGAATGATATCTAGAGAATGTGCAAGCCCTAATAGCGTCACTGTGTTAGAGCTGAACTTGGATGGTGTGCCCTAATAGCGTCACTGTGTTAAACTTGAATCTATAGAGTGTGCCCTAATAGCATCACTATCTTAGAATTAAACTTAGAAATTGTGCCCTAGTGGCGTCTATGTGTTAAAGTTGAACTTAGAAAAGGTGCCCGAATAGCTTTGCTGTGTTAAAGTTGAACTTAGAAAGTGTGCCCTAATAGAGTCGTTGTGTTAAACTTGAACTTAGAAAGTGTGCCCTAATAGAGTCACTGTGTTAAAGTTGAACTTAGAAAGTGTGCCCCAATAGAGTTGCTGTGTTAAAGTTTAATCTAATAAGTGTGCCCTAAGATTGTCACTGTGTTAATGTTGAATCTAGAGAGTGTGCCCTAATAGCGTCACTGTGTTAAAGGTAATCTTAGAAATTGTGCCCTAATTGCGTTGTCACTGTGTCAAAGTTGAACTTAGAAAGTGTGCCCTAATAGAGTCGCTGTGTTAAAATTGAATCTAATAAGTGTGCTCTAAGATCGTCACTGTGTTAATGTTGAATCTAGAGAGTGTGCCCTAATAGCTTCACTGTATTAAAACTAATCTTAGAAATTGTGCTAAAATTGCATTGCCACTGTTAAAGTTGAACTTAGAAAGCATGCCCGCATAGCATCCCTGTGTTAAAGTTGAACTTAGAAAGTGTGCCCTAATAGAGTAGCTGTGTTAAAGTTGAATGTAGAAAGTATGCCCGAATAGCGTCGCTGTGTCAATGTTAAATCTAGAAGATATTCCCAACATCAATGTCTGTGCCCTAATAGCGCCATTATCTTAAAGTTGAATCTAGAACGTGTACCTAATAGCGTCACTGTGTTAAAGTTAAACTTAGAAGTGTGCCCTAATAACGTCACTGTGTTAAAGCTGAACTTAGAAAGCGCACCCTTGTAGCATCTCTGTGTTAATGTTGAACCTAGAAGGTATTCCCAACATCATTGAGTGTGTGCCAATAGCATCACTGTGTTAAAGTTCATCCTAGAAGCATCCCCTACTAGAGTCACTGTATTAGAGTTGAATTAAGATAGTATCACCGACAACATTGAATGTACGCTAATAGCGTCAAAAGTTAAATTTAGTAGGTAGATTTTGCCTGATTGCATACACTTCACTGATTACCACAATATCACACTTCTACGTTTACTCTCTCCTATACACCACCATTCAACTAGAACACAGCAGTAGTATGACACATTCGGTAAAGCTGTTCTCATACTAACATGACCCATCAAACCACCCATCATCCTAATAAAACACAGCTAGCTAGCACACACAGGCTAGCTTAGGTGTCTCCTCAGGCCTAATGCAGCCGTAACTCAGTCTGGTTGTCAACCCTCCAGACTGAACACATTCAACTGATCTCCTCAGCACCACACCTACCGCTAAGAAGCAGCCATCATGCAACAACCACACCAGCTGCACACATACCTGGTGCACCCACGCACTTTACGACTCGCTCTCTATCAACTGACTAGGACTGTGGTTCCCGAGGGCGTTCAACCTAACAGCGCCTTGAGATCATACCAATGGTACATAAGCCACTATACAAATGCAAAATAACATAACATAACATAACATAAATAAGAAGTAAAAATGGTATATGTAAGACACCAACCATCCACTGATGTCGCATTTCCAATATAATGGAATATACCAAAACAAAATAAATATGCCTCCAACTGAATTACCTCACAGAAACTGCACAGCAAGAAGTAAGAGCATACTTGCACACCAGTAACAGCAAAGGTTTGTAACAAAAATAGTAAGTACACTATATTTATTTCATATACTTATACATTTTCTGTATTATGTACACTAAAACTGATATATATATATATACATATATATATATATATTTTTTTTTTTTAACACAGAAATGTCCAGTACTTTGGAATGGTTGGAAGATAATTGCCCACAAGATGAAATGAGTGAAGAGGGTGATAAAAATTGTAGACACAACATTTCTCTATATAAGCTAATTAATAACCATTACTTTTTTTAACAGACCAGACAACCAATAAAACTAATATGCCAAAAGAGATAATAGAAGATCCTCTCAAACGAATGGAACTGAAAATGGATGTATTACTACAACACTTCAATCAACTAAAAGAGTGTATTGTGGACCACATTAAAGAACACATTAAATACCACTGTACCACATGTACCTGCTCCCCCGCTCCTTGTCCCAGACAACTATCCTGGCAAAATGGGGAGGGGGTGCAAATGGATCTAGGTGACCTGGCCTAAGCCCCACCCACCTGGTGCCTTCCTGGTTGCCGCTCTTTTTCACCACTTAGCAAGCCCCGCCCACCTGGTGCCTTCCTGCTTGCTGCTATTTTTCACCACTTAGCAAGCGCCGCACACCTGGTGCCTTCCTGCTTGCTGCTCTTTTTGAACACTTAGTAAGCCCCACCCACCTGGTACCTTCCTGCTTGCTGCTCTTTTCCCTACTTAAGGGGCCCTCCAGCCTCTTTTCCTTTGCAGTTGGGGAGCAGGTGCTAGTGGATCTAGGTCACCTGGCCTAAGCACCAACTACCTTGTTAGCCCTGCCTCTTCCTTCATGCTCTTAACTCTTAGATCAAGGGCATCTCTCGCCCGGGCGTCCGAAGCGAAGGGGAAACAAAGAAAAGGGCAATTTCTGTTCAGACCAGGAGGACCCAGGGGCCGACCCCCTGCTCAGACAGCAGGTTAGCAAGCACCAACATGTGTTTACTCCCTCTGTCCCCACAGGCCATCCTCACCCCCTCTGGTCCCCCAGTGATGTTCCCTTGTGCCCCCACTTCTTGCACACAGGTGTTGCCTGTTTTACTTGTTTCTTCTACCTGGCTACCCCGCCTCCCCCTTCCAGCATACTTCTGCAGGAGTCTGTCCTGATGCATTCTGGTTTCACCATCACCGTTTTGTGGCCAATGCTGGATTTGACTTGTATGGACTTAATTGATTCACAGTGTGTCACCCTTTCTCAACTCTCATGCTGGACTTCCTTTGCATCTTGTACTCATGGTGGCCCTGAATCATGTTGTGCCCGTCTTCATCTTGTATCCTGGCTTGCAACATGATGTGTTACTTCTGACTTCTACAATTGTATTCACTCTCCCCTCTTGCTTCTCCACTTTGTTTGACTGCTTACTCTCTGTTCTCCCCTCCTCTTCCTTCTCCTTTATCCTTCCCTCCTCCCCTTACTTTCTTCTATGCACTTACTCTATCAGAATTGTCCCTGGACCTAGCAACCTCGTCTGTATCATCCCACCTCCCCTTACTGTACCACCCAGCCCCCATCCAGCACTATCTGAAATGTTGTCCGGCCTTGTACGATAGTCGCTTGTTTTGTTCCTTCCCGCCCTTTCTGCACCCCTCTCCCTCACCTTTTGTTTTTCTCCGACTCTACTAGAAATGTCGACAGGCCTAGTACGGTAGTCGCCAGTCTGTTTCCATTTACTTCCCGCTCGCCCACTCCCATCCTTATCAATTTCTTAGCTCTTGCATTATCTGAAGTGTCGTCAAGCCGAGTACGATAGTTAATTGCACATCCTTACTGTTCATGGCCTGTAAGAATGTCATTGTATTTTCCCTTGTTCCCTTGCTTTGCCTTGCCTTGAAGCGTTTGGAAACACATTGTGAATAGGCACTATATAAATAAACTATCATATCATATCATCCGCAAATCCTCCCCACCAAGAAAAACGGTACGATGAAACTTCCATCCCTTCCTCCCCTCCCACACATCATGTCCAAACCCCTAATTCCCCTGTATTAGTTTCAGTTCTGCTTCCCTCTCTCTTTCCTAATTCTTCTACTGTTAAACAATAATAACATTTTAAATGTGTTCTTAGTATATGTCCGTGTCTTATTTTTTTTTTAAAAGGCAGACAGGGTGTCCGCGGACAGCGTGGCTGTCCGGAGTGTTATCAATTAACCCACATGGGGGTGTCCTAAGGACACAATACCTGTTCGTACTGTCCGTAATTAAATGTCTGCCTGTCCGCAATTAACAAAATGGGAGTGTCCTAAGGACAATATACCTGTTTCTACTGTTCGTAATTGAACTGCCGATGTCCTCAGAACACACAAGATGTCCACTTGTCCACAATTAACCCAAATAAGGGTGTCCTAATGACAACATATCTGTTTGTACTGTTCTCAATTAAAATGGAGATGTCCTTAGAACACACATTAATGTAATCCAATGTCTGCAACCAGAATTAATATATCCGTAGAACACATATCCCGTCCGCCTGTCTGCAATTTTTTGATGCACATTTATTTTATTCGAGGAGTTCAACATTGTTTGTAGAACACCCATGCACATGCGCATCACATACTTATCCTACGAACATCGCGCCTCTCTGCAACTGTCCACCGCATGTGTGTCGCACTTTTAATTAGTTTGGGGACCCAAACACTGTCTGTAGAACACCCGCGCACAACCGTAACTGTGCATTTGGTGTCCTGCAGACAGCCGTCACATTTGCGAACGTGTCCGCAATGTCATCATGTGACCACACCCACGCTGAGCATGTGTCCTTATTTGCAGACACTGTCCGGGCCCCCGCACATTTAAAAACTGCTTTTTTGAGCAATCCAAGGTATTTTACAGTAAAAGTTCACTATTGCACATGTCCCAGACAATGTCCCTGCCGATCGACATACTTTTTGGAACTTTTTGAGCCTGTTCTTTGTGTTCGAAGTGCTCAGGAATGGCGCGGGTGTACGCGAAGTGTGCCCCAGCACCGATATAAAAGGCCACACCCCAGAGCTGATCCTCATTCTGCTTTTGGATTTCCAAGATTTACAACAGGACATTTGTGTAGGTTGCTGTTCTTGGTTCCTCGTTCCTAGTTCCTGGTTGTTAACCTTCCAGATGGCATCCCAAATTGCTTCTGCTGCTACTGCCTCAGCATCAGCACCCCCACCCCCTCCACCAGCACCACGTCCCCAATGGCCTGCAAAGGGGAGCAGGCATGAGGATGCAGAGGAGACGGATGAAGAGGATGAAGAGGATGAGGTAGTGGAAGCCCCTACTACTAGCACTCATCATGAGTCTTGGGTGTGATGGTTATTTACCACCGTTGATGTAAAGTCAAAAACTCAAGCGAACAAGGTGATCTGCACTCAGTGACACATGGTGCTGAGTCGTGGCAAGGCTGGTTCATATAGCTTTGGTACTACATCAATGAAACAACACCTAAAGTCACTCCACGATGGGGCTATTCGTAAGGTTGTACCTTGCGATAAACGTAGTAGATTGAGTTCCTCTGCAGCATCCTCCATTTCCACTCCTGTCACCACAAAAAGACACTCCTGTGGGACAGTGCATCCCTCCAGCTGCCTCACAGGCCATTCATGATGCTGTTGACCCTTACCTTTCGAGGGTCACAATACTGTGCATGCACAGCGATGGAGTACTCTGCAGAGGGGAGAACCTTCGGACTGCTTTTGAGACTACTGTCAAGGAACATCACAAGGTCTGTGACCTACCTGAATAATGCCCACCCTACATCTTCTTCTCTCCATCTGCTCTTTCTTATCCCCCGTTGGTGTCCCTTCCTTACCCTCCTTTCCCCTCCTTTCTTTGTGTGTCATGTTTAAAAAAATATACATAAAACAACAAAAACAAAAACAAAAACAAAGGCTCTTTTCAGAGCCACATTTCATAGTTTAAAAACAGAAGTGACAAATAAATAGTGCAGGGCCCTGTGCTTTTTTTAGAAGTCCGCAGACATCTAAAAACTGTGCAGTGCTGCTCTGTCACAACCATTGCACTTTTCTCTGGGAGGAAGTGGTGGCTCTGAAAATAGCCTTTTTGTGGTGTTTTTTTTTGTGTATTGAAAACTTCAAATCGTCAATACCTAATGCAAAATGGATTGCTCTAATGCCAAAAAAGGTTGCAATGGATTTTGTATATTTTGCAGAAAAATCTGATTGCTGGCATAAGTAAGATGTACTCCATCTCTGTGAAAAATGTGTGTGCTACAAATATAATGTTTTCATTCTGAAAAGAGAACACACCAACATCTCTCAAAAAGGCACAAGCAGCCTTGTTAACATTGCGCTTTGCTTTCACCATTTGTGGACCAAATGAAAAAGAACGCAGCCACATTTGTCTCTGCACAATATGGGGAAAAAAGTACTCTGAAATTTGGATGCATGTCCATGACTTTCCCAAGTCCTTCTTTCATTGCAAATTGCAAAGATATTCCAGACACATGTACTAAACTGTTCCCTCAACAATGAATAATAATAATGTCTGGATGCTGCTGTGTCACCAAAGAAGCACAGAGAGGTACCAAATCCACCCACTTCATTCCATGCACTCCATGCCAGTGCACTTCCATATGAGAGAATCCAAGATGTGCAGCCACTCCACAGCGATCTGCATGCACCTCCAACCAATTATCCACGAATCTCTCAATATCCAAACAATCTGCTTTCTGAAACACACAGCCATACTATCTGCTTTTCTATCAGACAAACTCTCTCCTTACACAGCACACCCAGTAAACCTTATTGACCAATCCCTTCTCTGTTCAGTCTCATTTGCATGCCTCGCAATCCCAAAATCCCTGTATGTAATACATGCTGCCCGCGAACAACCGCGCTGTCCGTGGTCAAATCGAACATTCTGAGCATGGGGGATGAAAATTGAAATAGTGTGCCCAATTTCCCCTTTGAGGTTGGCTCTGAAAAGAGCCTTTTTTGGGCTTTTTGTGCAGATGCGGCTGAATGACATTTTATTTTCTATTTTTTTCTATCTTATTTTCCTCCAAAAATCTTCACATTAGCTTTTCCAAAGCAACCCTTACGTTTCAAAATAGCATGGCATTTCCCATAAAAGATAAAGAAATGTCATCTTCCTTAAAGTAATCAACATTACCAGTGTTGTCATTGTTGCAAAACAACATGCCCGATCTAGTCATAAAACCATACATGTCTCGGTTGACTAAGCACCTAGCTGAGGACAAAAACATATCTATTGTCCCTATTGTCCCATATTGGCTTAGGTGTCAACCCAGAAAAAATATGCTTGGCATTTGGAAGGACTTTCATGATTGCCTGAACCAAATTTTGCAGATCTTGCAACACAGTAGGGCCACTAACATAGCCCAAATGCACAGCACCACAGTGTAGGACAACTACATGTGGACTAATAAACCTAGCCACATCCTGGCAAAGTACTAGAATTGCCTGCAAATTCAAATCAGGCACAGTGCTCCACACCACCTCCACTCCTTTTGTGTCAAAATGGTTAGCCACATTCCTAGATTTTGCATACTGCTCCAAACCATTCACAAACATATCTCCAACCACCAACACCCTGACTTTCTGCACCTCTGCCATCTTCACTACAAACAGCCTCTCTCAATATGAAGGAGAAGCTCAACACCTGATTGGCTAATCCACAAAATACACTCCCACTTCATGCTCGTACCCCCGGATGTAGCATGTCCTGTCTGCAAACAGCTGCTCTGTCTGCGGAGCGCGTAAGTAACACTGAGGGCAGCCCTTCCTCCCTTTCCACTGCACTCTCTGCACCATTTCCTCATTGGAGACTGTTAAGGAGTCACACAATCATCCACCAATCACATCCAAGAACTCTACATCAGAAATGTAGATGTACTATTGATCACTCTCAGTACAATTTGGCTGTCACTGCAAAGGACCTACAGCAGCAACTACTATAAAACTTCCCAAGATTTCCACTTTCAGATTCAAGCACATCCACATGCAAGAACACAGTACATGTACACGTCTTCTAGAAATACAATACATCTCGGGAGCATAGCTCAGCGGCAACATGCGCAGCTTGAAAGCAAGATGACACGAAGCAACACAGATTCGATCCCCGGATCTGTGCTTAGAAACCTCTGGGTGTTTAAACGCAGTATAAAGATGCACTAAGACAAAATAATTATATAACTAATAAACAAACAATTCCTGTATCAGCGCCTCGATGCCCGCGGGCTGTGTAAGCACATTAAAAATGTAAAACAAAATAAATAAAAATATGAACAGAGTAAATGCCACTGAATCTGTATAAACTGTAAAATGAACTTACTATATTTCTCCCATCTGCTATGATGAAGTGTCACTTGCAAAGCTTTCAGCTCTCCAAATTTTTGTTTACACACCTATATATAAAATATTGTTTCATATTATAAGATGTGAAAAATAACAGTATAATTATGAAAAAGACTCTCCAGTGTGTTATAAAATTACATGCAGCCAAGATGAGTACACACACAGACAATATAATTAGAAAGGCTCGCAGATCAAACAACACCACTGCCGCTATATCATATCCTTCTGCTTTATTACCCACACCTTCACAAAGGCATACATTGAATGCTTTTTTTTTACAATCTCTGCCATTTACCCTGTAAAAATTGAACAAAATGTATATGATTATTTCTTCTACCTCTTAACATCCATTAACATAACATTAAAAAACAAGTGTGCTCTATACGTTAACTATTATAGTAATTGGAAAAACATATTCTAAATACAATATATAGGATGCACATAGGCAAAGAAAAGTGCAAAACAATGTCTACATTAACAAAAGTGCTGTAAACACACATATGCACTAACTCCTTTCTAAATATTCTAAATACAATATACAGGATGCACATAGGCAAAGAAAAGTGCAAAACAATGTCTACATTAACAAAAGTGTTATAAACACACATATTCACTAACTCCTTTCTTTTACACTTTCAGTGAACACCAGTCTTCTGAAAAGCAGCAGCGTCTGAAGTACGGACAAGGACTTAGAAAAAACCTATTCTTTCCATACAAAAAAGTAAGTACAAAACTGACATACTGTTCTACCTGTTACTCAAACACACTAGCATTTTATCTGAAGCCCAGTATAGTAACACACATACAAGAATAGCCTTCACAACTTGATGTACCTGCCCATTGCATATTCACACACCTCCACAATCATACTTACCATCATACTCAGACACTCATGCACAAAGCACACATACACTGCACAGCAGCCCAACCCACACTTTCTTTTTTTTCTCCAACAGACCCCAAAGAATGCCTACCAAAAAGCAACTCCGTAGAAAGCAACGCGGACTTAGAGCAAATCAAAATAAAAGTGTCCAAAATAAGTTTCCATCTCTAGCAGATTTTGTACAAAAAGTTCAAACAAAACTGCTAATACAGTCATTAAGCAAAACAAAACAAGCTTCCAGTACAGAAACTTTCCCTCCTCTATAAAAATGTAAAACCAAACAGAAAGTGATTAACAAGACTACAACTACAACTACTGCTAACAGTGGACCTTTAAATCTTGATGTATTGGCAAGTAAGCATAGCAAAAAAAATGTTTTACAAAAAATGTTTCGCCACAGAGTCCTTCAGAACCTTTTAAAAACAGGAGAGAAATCATGAACAACGCTTAAAACCTTCCATAGAAAATTAATAATAGAAGCTCTTGTAGACAGTGCAAACCTTCTCGAATTTATTTATTTTAGTTTTAAACAGAATGAAACCACTAACAAAACTAACTACTAAACTACAAAAAAGACTTCTTAATAAATGGAATATCACCAAAAATAGCTTCTTAAACATCTGTGGTTGTGAATGGAGTCACACCACGAGCACAGAACCATATTTTAATGAAGAAGCATATAAACAAAAGCAAACACACCCAATTGCCATACATAGCAGTGGACAAGGGTATGAACAACTTAATAACACCATTACGGAACAAGAAACTCTGCTCACAAAAATATCCCCAGATAAACTCAGTATCACCTCCCCAATATACTGAAACAAAACGTCCAGTCTACAAATGTCCGTGCACATCAATGTGTAACATTGCCAAAAAATGTTTCAAACCTTTACGCCAGTTCCTCAATCAGTATGTAAAAAGCAAAGACAAATTCAAAATGAAACTGCTACAAAATATGGATGCCTGTCCAGTGCGCAGGGCTACAAGGACATTCATTAGGCTGCATTTCAGGACCTATTTGCAAAAGCACCTTCCATCATATCAACATTATATCAACACATCATTCAACTATAAGAAATCTAGTCCAAATAGTCTAGTCTACTATGCTAAAAGTCCTGCTTTAGCACTAGCCAACATAAATAACAATCTTTTACATGCTACAGCCAAACAACTACTCGAAGAAATAGACCATATGCAGAAATAATATTTTGGAATTGAAAGCCACTTACAAAATGAAATAGATTTACAACAAACTAGCTACTACTGTACAAATAGCAACCTTCTATTAAACACATACAAAAAAGAAAAACGAAAATTTAAAAGTACCTCCGCTGAAGTACCAAACCATGTGTGCGTGTATTGCATCAGGACTTCTTATAAAAGTACCACAAAAATTATAGACATAACGTACAAAATAGAAGACAATGAAGACAATGAAGATTCGAAATGGTTCCAAATAGCTCTATACCTCATAGCAGAAAACAAATACAACATTACTGACCCCTTAATACTTTGCAATTACTGCACTGCAAAACTTGACAACAACCGAATGACTTCACATGCTATCACAAATAAGTTGGAATCATTCCCACTACCAAAATCCCTGCAACAACTCAATTTATATGAGAGCATCATAATTCAAACACTGCACCCATTTCAAGCAATAATGCACCCCCAATCAATAGCAGCAAAATTACCTCCCTCTGAATTAGTCAAAGGCATTCGTGCCAAAGTAGTTTTTTTACCATTGGATCTCACAGAAAAAGTACACACTCTAGGAGTGCCACGGCCAATAGATCAATCTTTAATTGTCTTAGTAAATGGTGTACCTACAAAAGAAAAGAAATATGGCAACAACTCATGGACTTACATAAAGTTAGACAAGCACTGCAATATCTAAAAAACAACAATGAATACTACAACAAAATAGAAAACCTGAGAGAAACCATTGAAAAATTCAGGAGCCACACTGGTCAATTCAATCCTACTACAGAATCCAATATTTTAGACTATCATGCAATTCATCCTTTACACTCTAAAGACGCTATAGATGATTCACTTGAAACATTCCAAATGCAACAAGCAAAAGGATCTCCAATCAGCATATGGGAAAAAAGTATAGAAGCTAGGGCCTTTCCGCTACTCTTTCCTACGATGCTAGACCCACACAGATAACAGCATAGAATATCACTCTCTACGAATGTATTCTGATGACCCCAGATTCAGACAAAACGTGGAATACATATTCTACCTTCTCTTTGAAAGTGAACTAGCAACTCTCCGGAGTTGCACTCACATTAAAATCAGGTACCCATTTTCAAAATATGTCAGCTATGCAATTATTACAAAAAGTGCAAGAAAAAGATGAGGTTATACTGTCAAGTATTACAAATGTTTTAGCAAACATGTGTAGTACAAAAGAATACTGGTTCCAACATCATGGAGATGTACGCTGTTTGATAAAAAACCTTGGCCCACCCACTTGTTTTGTAACATTGTTGTGCAGAATATGCATGGTAAGATTTACATGATTTCCTATACATAGCAAACAAAAATAAAACAAACACAGATATAAAAACACCAGGAGAACTCTGCTCTCTAGATCCTGTAAATGTATCAAGATATTTCCATCATCACTTCATTGCTATGCTACACTTTATTTGTAATAAGACCGTTCCTCCCCTCGGAGACGTTCAACACTTCTTTTGGAGAAAAGAATCCCAAGCCAGAGGAGCACCACACATCCACATGCTATTATGGATTAAAGATGCTCCTAAATGTGGTCAGGACAGTGATGCCACTTTTTTGTAGTTCATCAAAAAATATGTCAATTGTGAAATCCCATCACAAACAACACATAGGGCCTCATTACAAGAAAGGCGGAATGGGTTTAATGGCACTGGTAATGGTGCCGGAGCCGTTAAACCCATTCTTCCCTATTACGAGGTTCCCTCGCGAGACTCGCTCTGGGTGTTTGGTTTTACCAGACGTCCAGAGCGGGTCCTGCGTGGGGACCAGGGAGCTAACAATGGGCCCGTTGTTAACAGGCCTGTTGTTAGCTCCCTCCCCATTTCCATTGAGCACTCTGGGGGCTCGAATGGGAATGGGGAAGGACCGGGTCCGGGTTCCCTGAAAGGAGGAAATACCCAGCCCTTCAAAGTCAGAATGGCCCGGTATTTCTGCATTCAGGGAACCCAGACCCGGACCCGATTTTGGAGGCAGCCATTCCAAAATCATAATGAGTCCCATAGTGACCTTCATGCACACATTTTACAATTTCAAAGACACAATGTGGGAAATATTGCTCTTGCAAATATTTAAGAAAAATGGAAGTACTACATCAAATGCTGCTTTGGTTTCCCTAGACCAGTTTCAGCAACAGGTCAAGTAAACAACTTCATGTCTTCAGTCAGACATAGTGTCAAAGGTAAATCACCTAAGAACACATATTACATAAAAATAACAGAATAATCAAAATACATCAATGATTACAATCCAATCATTGCCCTCCTATGGAATAAAAACATGGATGTGTAGTACATTGCAGACAATTCCACTGCAGTTGCACTTTATGTCACAGCCTACTTAACCAAAGCACAGATGACATATCATCTGACAAAACACTATCACAGAAATTGTATAGCTTAGGCATAAAAAATGCTCTCTCACAGAGAATATGGCTGCTATGAAGCTGCAGACCGTACTGCCTTGTATGGAAAATCTGAGAACATATTATGGCTAAGTCTTTGTCCTGCTAAATCTAGAAAAAGAGTTCTCAAATCATATGAGGACATAGAAACAATAGCCAAAAATGATCCCACAGCCAAGACATTTTGAAAAAAACAATTTACTAGACACATACTACCCTAACAGGAGTACCATTTTGGAAACCATGTGTCTCTACCACATAGCCCAAAATTTCACATACAACAATAATGTTAAACCAGATGAAAAGAAAGGTAGATACAGAGTAGAGAATTGTGAAGGCAGCTTAGTGAAACTTAGCAAATGCAGCTTAATTAATCATAACAAATTGTCATTAAAAGCTCCTCATCATAAAAAACTGTATTACATGTCCCTGCTACAACTTTTTAAACCATGGAGAAAAGAAGAAGAGTTACTGGATACATATGACTCCTATGAAGATGCTTTCAAAGCAAATGAAAGCACTATAACAGATGTAAACTTTACAAAGTAGCAAACAATGTTGCACAATGAACAGCAACACAAAGAAAACCTCCAGGCCCAACTTCAAGTGGACAATCTCGACAGTAGTCAACCTTCTGTAACAGGAAGCAAAGAACCACTCAGACATCCACTAATAGCAAGTGAGGCAGAAATAGCCATGTCAGAAGTAGAAAACACCATGTGTCAGCATGAACAAGCTACAGAAGACTTTGCTGTACTGAAATCACAACTGAACAATGAGCTGTGTAGCATTTTCCAAGAAATAACACAACAAATTGAACACGGTGTGGAACAGGAAAATAAACACTGTACCTGCCAAGACTAAAAACCTATACTTCTATACATGAGTGGTGAAGCTTGTTCAGGCAAAACATTCTTAATCAAAATCATCAGCAGGTTCCTTCAACAATTGACAAACAACAAACTGTCAGCTGTTGTAACTGCCCCCACAGGTTTAGCTGCCTACAACATAGGCAGTGTCACTTTACACTGATTACTACTCCTTCCAGTAGAACACCAAAACAAATTAGACTATTACAAACTTTGCACAGAAGCTGCAATGGAACTGCGCGTAGTTTTCAAGCAAATTAAAATGCTGCTAATAGATTAGCTGAGCATGGTCTCCAACCTAATGTTGGCTTTGATTTACCTCAGATTAAAAGAGGTCCTCAAAACAGACTAGGACCAGCTCTTTGGAGGTAAACCCATTATTGCTTTCAGAGATCTTCTTCAATTGACACCAGTGAAAGCTGAACCTATTTTTAAAACCTTAGGGCACAACCTGTGCCGTAAAACTCTTGGCAGCAAAGGAAATGTCAACCTTTGGCAACATTTCCAATACAGAGAATTAACTGAAAAGATGTGCCAGCCTGCAGACCTCACATACATCAACATTTTTAAAAGTATTAGAGTTGGTGTACTATCTCAAGAAGCACTATCAATATTAAAAACCAGGCACAACCATACACTCTTTGGCCATAATTCATGTGCTACTGATGTCATGCAACAATGAGCACACAGAAATCTCAATTGTATGTCCTTGATGCCAACTCTTGCTAGCTGTTCCAAATTCAATGAAACAATGTTGAAAACAGAAATGCAACCAATAATTGAAATTTGCTCCACAGATAAACTGGACGTACATGGTAGGACACTACCCATGTGTCAACAAGCAACAGCAAGGCTAAATACCCTAGAAAACTCACACTCTCTGGCTGGCTTGGAGAAAATATTAAAATTACCTTTATACTGTAGAGTAATGCTAAAACGTAACCTTGATGTGGAACAAGGACTAGTTAATGGAGCACTTGGTACAGTTGTTGTCTTTCAAACATGCCCACGTGACAACAACATTCAATTTGTCAATATTCTCTTTGACAACTATCAGAAGTTAAAAGGATAGGACGCTCAACAGCCCACTTCCTTCTTTTCAAAGACATGTATCTATGCAGAGAACATTTTCACTAACTCTAGCTTACGCAGTGACCATTCACAAATCACAAGGTCTTTCCCTAGATAAAGCATTAATAGATATTGGTAGCACAGTCTTTAAAGAAGGCTTGAGCTACATAGCACTATCATGCTTACGTACACTTGACAGGCTATTTCTAATCAACCTTGATGCAAGTAAAGTAAATGCTGATATTCCTTGCATTATAGAATACAATAGGCTGTGCTCACTCCACACCCCCATCTGAAAACCTATCCTGTTCCACAACAAGCCGAACGTTGTAATAGAAAACTACCTCAAACTGAAACAATACAGGATATCAATATAGTTTCTCCAAAAGAAAAAAAAACAAATACTTCATCACATCAAGTACCACAATCAAACAAGAATCTAGTGGTCAAAGTAACTCAACTACTTCTTAAAAAACAACACAAACTCCAAACAAATGACTTCTACACAGAACTATCTGGTCCATTCAAATTTTCAAATGTAACTGCTGTAAATTGCTACGCAAATGTAGCAATACATATTCTATTTCAAAAGCCACCAATTATTGCGAACATTTACATACACAGTACAGACCAATTGTGTTTGCAAATGTTAGTCCTTCATAGAACTGCAACCAACAAACCTGACAGCACTTACAGTGTTCATGGAATAAGACATGAATTGGACTACTTTGTTGGAATTGTCACATTCACTATAAACTCAACTATAAGATCCACAAGAATTTCTAATGTACTTACTACAAGTACTGGAAAACAAAAACATACCTATAATTTAAATCTTTCAGATTTCATACATGTGGAAACATACATACACTCTCTGCAGCCATGTGGCACAGGAAGAAGTCCCTAATGAACACTTTTTGTATTTATCCATACCTAACTGTGAATCCATTCCATTTCAGCAACTTGTACAAAATGCAAACCATGGCAGATTATGTACTAACTGCAATTCAGATAATTGCTCCACCTTACAAATACAGATACATAGTAAAAACGTAATAGTAATGCTTTTACGTTACAATGCAGATGGCACCAAAAACAACTGTAAACTGACTGGATTCATACATTGTCGAGTATCACTTGGTAAGAAAATCTTCACAACAGTAGGTATAATCTACCACGCAGGAGCCACAACCAATGCAGGTCACTACATTGCAGATATAAAAAAAATGTGGATGGTTTGAATGTAACGATAGTACCAATACTCTAAAGCAAAGATTGCCAGAAAATCTTGTAAACGCTTACTTAATATTCTTAAAACCAAAATTTAATATATAATCTATATATGAACATAAGCAAAATTTCAACTTCAAAACTGTGCACAGTTAGAGTACACTAACATGTATCTAACTGTCCCAAGATTCTGCAACAAGCAAACAGATACATAAATACCACTAAAATGTAACAAGAAATACACAGTTTGAATACGCCAACAGGTTCGTAACTGCCCCAAATAATCTACAACAACCCAACAGATAGATGAATAGCGTAAAAGTAAAAACAAACAATTAGAATACGCCAACAGGTATCTAATTGCCCAAAAATCTGCAACAAGCCAACAGATAGAAATTTAGCAAGAAACAAGAAATAAACATAAAACAATGAACGAAATATATTGTAAAAGAACATAGTAGTTTTTTTTTAATCCAGCATGCATTTTTTTTTTTCCACAGACCCAATAATTTAGAAAACAAACACAGAAACTGAGCAAATTGCGCATTACACTGGTTTGAACTACAGTACTTGTAAAGTACTAAATATGAGGGTCAAAAAATACAAAAATGCCTATTATGCAATGCAATAACTCATTATGAACTACCTGCTCTAACATATGATCTTTTCTTTTATGACAGAGATCGAAAAAGTATGTCTGGTCCAGTTACCCATGTCATGAAAAAACTGCATACAACCACAAAAAACTCAACCAGTAAGTATCCAATAAATAAACTCAGAAATGCTGCACTCCTTGTTACAAACTCTACAATCTTAACTGCATAACCTAGCCAAAACTTCACATACACATTCTTCAAATGAAACAGTACACAAACTTTTGGGTTGTGCATATTTGATGGGTGTTTGATTCTATGGGTGTGATGCTGCAGTGGTTGTGGTCAGGGCCTAGAGTCTTGGGTGCATGGCCTACGACTTACAGCCTTTGGCCACGCACCCAAGACTCTAGGCCCTGGCCACAACCACCGCAGCATAAAACACCTATACTACCAAACATTTTGACTGTGGTATGTGGGTTGCTTATAGATCATATTCATAATAATCAATGCTGTACCAAACAACTCAAAAACAACATGATACTAAAGTAAATTATCTAGAAGCGCATTCATTATGTCCGCGGACAGCCTCTATGACCACGGGCATGGCAAACACATCAAGTGCACCTGTCACCTAAACAAATACAGTATTTGACCCATCTTTTACTCCTCAACCCTCCCCAATCACTCCTGCACACCAACACACTCCCCAAAATTGCATTTTGCATCTGTTCGCCACCGCGCTGTCGGAGAATCCAAGATGCCGGGCACATCGATACAATGTGAGGTGCCTCACGCCTCACCTCAGCCAATCGGCGAACATGTTGCATGTCTTCAGACATGACGTAAGCCGATTATCCAATCAGTGTCCTGTCCGCGGAGCGAACAGGGAAGTGTGTCGGCTGAGCGGAAATAGATAACACTAATTTTCGTACTTTACATTTCAGCTATTTAAAAAAAAAAAACAACTGGACAGGTTTACACAAAATTAACAAAAGCATGCTTTCGGGAATAAGCCACCGCTCCTGCCTCAAATTTGGTGGAAATCCAGCCAGCGGTTTGCGCTGTAGGCATGCGCAAAGTGGGGAAAAAAGAAATTTTGGGACCCCCCCAATAACCTTGCCCGACAGGGGCGGCGGCTTGGTCTCGGAAGTGTGCTTTTGTACATTTTGTGGAAATCCGTCCAGTATTTAAAAAAAAAAAAAAAAAGTAGGTCTAAAAATATTAGTGATATCTATGTCCGCTCCACGGACACACTTCCCTGTTCGCTCCACGGACAGGACACTGATTGGCTAATAGACTTGCGTCATGTCCGCGGACACACAACGTGTTTGCTGATTGGTTAGAGTGAAGCGTGAGGTGCATCAGATTTTGGAAACACCCGCCATCTTGGATTCGTGACAGCGGCCGGTGTCCGCGGACATCGCGGTAAAAACATTTAAAAAAACACAACATTGCACTTGTCAAACTTATCAAATAATCTCCTGGGACGTGAGGGGTGATGAGAATGGGATGGAATATGGCTGCAAGAATCAAAGAAAACTGGTGTTTTTGCAGAGAAAGTCTGCGAACAGTCCTGTGAAGTTCACGGATACCTCTGCATTACAGGGTTGGTGAAAAGCAGTTCTTGGATGGCTTATAACTTTGGCGACACTTAATGAAACTCCATGAAATTATGCAATTATATTACTGACCTGATCCTGAATGAGTTTGCATAGTTTAATGGGATGCTGTCAAGAGGGGGCAAAATAAGAGGTGGTTCTCAAAATAATGTAAAGGCTTATTAATGAGGTGCCATTTGACAAATCTACACTTAATTTGGCAAACTAATAGAAGATCTAGATATAAATGATTTTGTGAAGTTTGGTGGGATTTTGTCAAGTGGTGGCAGAATTAGAGGGGGGGTCCCAAAATATTGAAAAGGCTTATAAATGTGGTGCCATTTGATACATCAATACAAGGTTTGCAAACAGATTATAGATCTAGATATACATGTTTTCGTAAAGTCTGAATGGATTTTGTCAAGTGGGAGCTAGGTTTCTGTATTAACAACAACACTCCAATAAAAGGATTTTAGATGAATACATTCTTTAATAGATGAAGTAGTTCATGATAGGTCTCCCGATCATCCCTCACATCTTGTTACCAACAATATAAACACAACCTCTTGTAGGGACTTTTCATCAAAATGTATTTCACATGTGATGTCATCAGTGATGTCATCATTGATGTTTGTGATGTCATCTTTGTTGTCCTGGGTGTTAGTCTTAGCAGTGCACGGTGGTGGAGTGAGTTATGGTTGCTTAGCTTACCATAACTGGTGAATTTCTGGGGTTTTTCGGTCGGTTTTATATGTAACCATAATGTCCCTTTATCAAAGGTTTTTCATTGAATATATATATATATATATATATATATATAAAACTTGTATAAAATGAAGTTGTCAACTTCTACCTATCTTTCCTATATCCACTTCCTCCCGCTCCCATCCCCTTCTTATCCCCACAATGGTTGTTTTCAGAGTCACTATGAAAGTTCAAAGAAAAATCGAAGCTGGGGGAAGTGGGTTTAATATTAAGCACCACAACAATGTGCACACACTACTGCCTAAGTTAAATGCCCATATGAAACAAGGGTACCTTAAATCAGGAAGCAGTACCATTACCAGCAGTCTCAGCCTGCCGCTGCAGATTGTATTGCAACGTAATATTTTATTTTTGATTGAACATCCATAGCTCCCTACTTCCTCAAATCAATGTTCTCTTTTGATCATCGTGACATCATCTACAGGAAAAGGGACTTTGGCAAGTGTGCATGGCACAAAGCCACACCGCTAGGCCATATGTATATTTTATTTTTTAATTTAAAACTTTTAGCACCATGCCTTTGCTAAGGGTATTTAATTCAGAAAACAAACACACTTACCTTCACTTGTGGCACACTTCAGAACTATGCCTTACTTCCCCAAATCTGTTTTCCCTGTGGGCGATGATTATATCATCAACAGAGAACCAGACTTCAGAAAGTACAGCACAGCACAGCACAGTGCCACACCGCAAAGGTTTTTTTTTTATTTTGTTTTCATTGAACACCCTTAAGACCATGCAGGTGCCAAGGGTGGTTAACTCGAAAAAACACACTTACCTTGCAGCACCTACTAGGCCACCGGGACGATTCCAGAGGTCTAGAATTGGAGACAGCCCTGGCCAACCTGGGCCTGGACCAAATGAATCGCCTTCCGAGACACTATTTTGGGCACACCTTAGACTGGGTGTCGGCCACCAATGTGCTAATTAAGGCTCTCCTGGTCACTCCCTCTCTGTGGTCTGACCACCATTGTATTACCTTTTTCATCCAATCAGCCTTTCCTGTCAAAGACAGAAGAAAAGACCTGCCTGTTTTTAGGGGCAGAACTCCTAGACTTCTTACTTTGGAAAAAATCAGCCCTGATCAGCGGAACACCGCCATAAACTTCTCACCATCATGTTCGATGCTGAAAATGTCTAAAGCTCTCAACACCACTCTCGCAGACATTACTAACCTCCTGGCCCCAGAGAAAATAAGGAAACGGAGACCTTTGCTGAAAAACAAGCCTTGGTCTTCATCTGCTCTTCGAAATCTTAAATCTACCATGCTTAATCAGTACTATAGTTGGAAAGGCAACCCCATCTCCAGCCTTCTCATTGTATAAAAAGATCTTTTAGAGCCTATAAAGCTGCTTTACTGGAAGCAAAGAAACATTTTCTTAGTGACAGGATCGTCTCTGCCAAGTCGGAGAATAAAGATCTTTTTAAATCTTAAAGGAGCAAGAGTCTAACTCAGCCACGGATACGGGCTGAGTGGTGAAAGACACAGCTTGGTGTCAGAGTATCCAGGATGCCATGGCTACGAAATTGCAGGGTATTAAGGCCAATATCATCCACAAAAAAATTGTTGCCTCAAACGAGTTTACTAAATTGAGTTTGGAGGGATTTAAAAGATGCCCTAAGGTTTCTGAATTCTATTTCTCCCCGATCTCCTTGGAGGAATTGGCAGAGGTAATGGCTCATCTCAAGGCCACTAGTTGCAAGGGGGACCTGTATTCTGCCATCATTATTAAAACGTGTCCTCCCGCCCTCCACGCAGCAATACACACATGTGTAAATGCCTCATTTAGGGAGTGCATCGTGCCTGATGATCTGAAACGGTCTTGGGTGACCACTTTGCAAAAAAAATCTTGATCTCCAGAAGGGAGACCCTCTGAATTACAGGCCTATTGCAAACAATGCCTTCCTGTTAAAGATTTTGGACAGGGTTGCATACAAACAGGTAGCCCTTCACCTTAACAATTCCTCCATCTTAAACTGCCGACAATCGTGATTTAGAGCTGGCCACAGCACCAAAACGGCACTATTGGAACTAAAATTGAGGCTCCTTGCACGCACTGACAAAGGTTTTGCCACCATGCTGCTGCTGGATCTCTCTACCCCTTTCGACCTGGTAGACCACACTCTGTTGGTCTCCAGGCTCGAAGAAGTGGCATACTTCTCCCCAGCAGCTTCCGCTGGGTTGCTTTGTTTCTTCACAACAGGTTAAGCAGTGTATGTTCTGACACTGCAGAGGCAGCTGCAATGCCTATTGAATATGGGGTCCCTCTGGGATCTAGCCTCTCCCCCTGCACTTACAACATTCTCATGCGTCCTTTCTTTGCCATTTTGTAGCGGGAAGGGATATGGTTTACAAACTTTGCTGATGATACCCAGTGTATTATCCCGCTGTCAGGTTCCCATGCGCAAGATGAAGCCAGGCTGAACAAAGCTCACACATGTATTGACAACTGGATGGCATTAAATGGCCTGGTTTCAACAGGTCTAAGACCGAACTTATGATCGTGGGGTCACCCATTACCTTATCTAAGCTGGTTAGAGCATATAGGGGTTTTCAACTTGACGACGTGAAGATGGACATGCTCAAGAAAGTTAAATCCCTAGGGGTTATTCTAGATCAGCACCTCTCCTTGAAGGCCCATGTGGGGAGTGTTGCCTCAGAAGCAGCCTACTACTTGAGACTCTTTGCCCACCTGCATACCCTTATAACACAGGACAATGCAGAAATTCTAGCTAGAGCCATTGTAGGTACACAAATGGATTACTGCTGTAGCCTTCTGACTGGCATTAGCAAAACCGACACCAACCGCCTCCAGGTGATTCAGAATGGGGCCGTGAGCATGGTAATGGGACTCACAAGACGTGATCACATCTCAGCAGCTAGAAGAGCCCTGCATTGGCTTCCAGTGGAGGCGAGAATTCGTTTTCGCCTCCTTATGATTACCTTTAAGTGTTTACAGGGGACTCTGGGGAACTGATCATGATAAAGACCCCTACGAGAACTCCCAGATCTAATAGCTCTAAAATTCTAGTCACCCCCCGAAGTATATCCAGGAAAAGGGAGCCTTTTCAGTGTCTCCCGTTGGACCTCAGGCTCGACCCGAAACTCGAGCTGTTAAAAAAAAAGCTAAACACCTGTCTGTTTGCTTAATCTTAGCCTCCCTACACCTCTGAGACTCCCCCCTTGATTGACTGATTGTTCTTGTGTTTTGGCTTTTTTTTTTGTTTTTTTGTTTTGTTATACTGGCACCATTATGCATGATACAAATAAATTAAAGTAAAGTAAAGTAAAGTAAAGCACACTTTGGCACCACACCCTAGTTCCTGAAATCCTTTTTCCCCTTTTGATGACCGTGACATAATGAACATGTAAATGACTTCAGAAAATACTGCACAGCACAATCCCACTCTAAGAGTGTTTAATTGGGGAAATAAACACACTTACCTTGCAGCACACCTTAGCACCATGCCCTCGTTCCTGAAATCTATTTCCTCAGTTAATGACCATCACATCATCAACTGATGAAAAAACTTCAGAAAACATGGAACAGCACAACGCGACACTGCAAGGTAATTTAAATGTATATATATGTATATATATATATATATATATATATATATATTTATTGAACACCCTTTTACCATGCAGAGAATGCAGCCCTGACTGGCTAGCGCCCCCTTCCATGAATGTAATGCAACATAGTGGCTACACAAATGCCTAATCCTTCTGATCTCTTTTTCATATAAATATAAACATAACAAAGTTAACTCGACACCATTAACGCCTAATATACAAATGTACACTCTGAATCAGCAATCACATTTCTCAAACCAATACTCATGCGTCACGGTTTTTACATTGTATACTTTTCATGAGTCATGTCTCAAATGTATCTCTGTGCCCCTTACCTCTTTCCCAAATATAACAACACTATTCCTGTATACCCCTCACACCCACCCTTCAAACAAATCAAACATTAAACAAACATAAAAGCAACTTTTCAACCTTGTCTTTGTTAGTTACATCTAACGTATTGAGAAATCATGCAAAATAGTGCAGATTTATCTCTGTGCCCACGGTCTCTTTCACAAAACTGACAACACTAATCTCCCTTCTTTATACCCCTCCCATCTTCCCTTCAAACAAATCAAATGTTAAACCTAAAATCAACTTTTACAGTTTCTACACAAATTCTGAATTGAGAATCGCACCACAGAGAACACTGAATCTAGAAAGGTTTCTTCAGATCTCACCCAATGACAACAAAACACAATGTAACCACAGCTCTGTCATGAACACATCTCAGTGGCACCCTTTATATTAACTAAACAAAGTTAAATATAGCAGTTCTCAATCTCAATACACAAACGCTAGACGTTAAATCACATTAATTCATCTCCCCTACACATTTTTAATTTAATGTGAAAAGCATTTTTTTAAATGTTGATTTTTTTTATTCCTAAATTTACTTGAAATTCTTTCCTTCCCATAACCAGCAACCATACTGATTACTACATGTAACATTGTTTGTGAGTATGTGCTCTTTCTTTTCCCTGTTTGCGCAGCTTCTCAATCTCTGCAAAAGGCTTGAAAACACATAACAAATCTGTGTTATCTCTAAGCCCCAAACCTTCATCCATCATCCTTCATATTCCTGCCCAAAAGCTCCCTGCCTTCTAATCTCCCTAATTAACACCAATTATATCAGAACATGTATTAAACCCTAAATGCAGCAATAGAGCACTGCTCCTAGTAGTGGCAGGCCATGCTCGACGCTCAGAAAAATTAGCAAAACTCGAGGAGCCCAACTCCAAGCCAGGAATCGATAAGGCTGTCTTGGGGCACATTGAAAACATCTGTACGGTGGGGAGCTCTGACATTGGGGTCCATGCGTGAGTTTGACCCCTGACCAGAAGCATCCTACCTCAAGTGATATACTTCTAGTCTATGAAAAAAAACAAAAAAAACAAGCATTGACAAAGGAGGAAAGTTATGCCATGCAATGAAGACCAGCCAAGTTGTGGCTGGTTTCTTGCCTGGAGGACCATTCCCCTGTGATTCCATGATTTTAGAGTGAATTACAAAACCTTAATAGGGAAAAGAAAGATGCCTTTGAAAAGTCCAAAATGGATTATCTTTTAATAACTATTGAGACAGGCAACCTCACAGCTTGGTCTCTGGTAAAGAGGTCATTGGACACATAGTACTACATTGTAGCATTAGCACAGACATCTGGCGCAAGCACTTTTCTGAGTTGTATGGTGTAGCCTAGATGATCTAGCCCTCGGCCTAACATGAGGGCCCCAAAATATGAGACCCAACATGACGGTAGGACTGATTTCCAAGTCAACCTGAGTAAAATTCACGAGGCTATAAAGACACAAAAGAGTGGAAAAGCACCCAGACCCTACAGAATCCCCATTGACCTATATAAGGATGAACCATTCATTTGGATCCCTGTTTTGTTGCACCTTTTTAATGCAGTAATCAACTTGAACAGAGATCTCGTTCCAATATACAAAAAAGGAGGAAGGGACAACCCGGGTAACTATCGTCTAATATCGCTAATGGATGGCTCTGGGTAAATATTTGCCAAGACCATTCTGAAGCACTTTCAAGAGTGGGCAGATTCCAATGTGTTTATTAGCAACCTGCAAGCTGGCTAGCAAACTGTCAAATGCACCCTTGATCAGAGTTTCCCCTTGCTTCTCTTGGTACAAAGAACTACTGTGCTTATTCAAGTTAAACTGTATGCCATGCCATCTTCGTCAATCTGACGACAACATTAGATGGGGTAACACACAACTTATTATAGCAGGTTCTTGAAAACAGAAAAGTACCTAAACACCTATTATCCATAGTTCAGCCTTTGTATTCCAAAAATCAGGCAGTGGTGTGCTATGGCTTAGCTGGATAGGTTACATCCCTATTAGAGGTTGGCAGAGGTGTAAGAAAGGGTTGTTTCCTAGACCTCACCCCTATTCTGCAAATACATTGATGATGTTATTGAGAGACTGTTACTTAATAGTTTAGATCCACCAAAATCGGGTAGTGACAAGTATCTCGCACTGTTTCTTTGCAGATGATGAAGTCCTTTTGTCCAACTACCCTACAGGCCTCAGAACCACCATGAAGTGCGTTTTGGGCAAATTCAAGGTATTGGAATTATATATAAAATGCCGAGATCTGGATATCAGTGTGGGCGGCTATAGGCTGGAGCAAGTCCCTTTCTGCGATTGCCTAGGCGTCAGATTCACCGAGAGTGGTCTCGGGACCGCCCATGTGTATAAAACTTGCAAAAATCTGGAGAAATACAGAGTAGCTGTAAGAAGCTTTTTCCATAGACATGGCAGCGATGCATTCTCACCAGCACTGAAAATATATAATAAGCAGGCCAAAACCTAAGCACCATATAGTGCAGACATTTGGGGCCACGCAAATGTACCGGACCTATCACCAGATGAAAAGACATTTCTTAAAATCCTACTCATGCTTTCGCAGGTCACTCCCAATGTTTAATTCATCTGGAGACCAATATGTGCCACATTGGGGACGAGGTCTCTATGAGGAAGCAGGATAGGTTATAGGGCACACTTGGCATTGTGAGGTATCAGGGAGCACTAGTACATGTATTGGAATTGGAGGGGGAAAAAGCTCTCCCATGGTTAGCACACATAAAATGTACTTTTGCCAACATGGACCAGCGCAGCTTATGCATTAATCCATCTTTCATTAATAAAGCAACAGCTGCGAAGGTCAAGAAAGTGTTGCTAATGCTAAGCAGGAACAACATGGAGGAAGCAAGCTGCAGTTTGGGGCTGGACCCGGGATATCTTTTGAGCAAACCGGATTTTGGTTCCAAAAAGTACCTTGTTATCATCACCCCACCTTGTGCACAGGCACTTTACCTGGAGTTCAGTATGGGCACACTAAGGGTAGCAACATTCAATAGGACATGAGGAAGAATGAACTCAGTTGCCTGCCTACTTTGCGGTAGGGATGAGGAAACAGCTGCACACTGACTGACTGACGAATTATATAATTTTAGGGCACTTTTCAATGTCAATTCGGAACTTGTTTCGCAAATTGTGTAATAGCTGCCTTTCAGAACTGAAAATGCTTGGCAACAGCAATGCATCATGGGAGATATAACTAACTTTTTGGCTTGTTTTATTTCGTACAGAGCGGGGTCTTCACCAAATAAAAAATAAAAAAAAAACACTATGGATTTGCATCAAGAAAGGAAAGGCTTTCCTTCTAGCGCGACATGTCCAACTTCTTTCTTATTTGGCGCAAATTCGTCCAGCGGTATGGGCTTTGCACATGATCAAAAATGTGACATTTTCTTTCTGGGAAAATGAATGGAAAAATGAAAAACAAATCCCTTTGTTAAGACTGTATAAACAATAACACGGATTTGCAGAACATGTTCCATTCGTGGGGGACATAATATAGGAATGTCAAACGCTGTGCTGATTGGTCCTGCTGCTCAAATTTCCTATGGATGATTGGTTTCACCTAAACTCTTTATATTGAAACAAATTAACATTTTATTTCCTCTCAATTGATGGTACCGTCTTGTGGCATGCCAAGCATACAAATGATGGATTAACAGCCAACCTGGAACAAAAGTGCATCACATGATACCTGAGTGCATTGTTTGTTCCATGTGTAATGATTTTCCCAAGTTCTAATGGACTTCATGCCAGTTTGGGCAGTGTAAAAGACATCAAATGAGCACGAACTAAATGAAAAGACATTTTGAAAAGATCAAAATAATAGTTCTTGTAATTTTAATAAGTGAATGTTAATGCGTCAATTCTCATATTTTAATACATTACTATTAACAATTTGAAAGGCACCCTTTATCAACTTCTTATTAAGCACATATCAGGTATGATGTTGGTAACTGAGGCTGTATTCAGGTGGCAAACGCATGTGTTTTACTTGTCATGATGGATAATAGGTCATATTTGTCGAAACTAACAGCTGCACAGTGCACTGACTTACAATATTGCCCTACCATATACAAAGAAAGTCCCACTCTACGAAGATGTTCCAACACAATGAACAATTCCCTAGTACCTCTACCCTTGTACCTCACACCTCCCCAAACCTTTTAATATCTCTATATATTTGTGCCCAGCAGTTTGCTGTTTCAAATACCAGCAATCCTAATTCAAGTTTCACCCTTAATTGGTTGATAAAATGAGTGCCAATTTCTGAGGGTTAAGAACTCATTTTACAAGCAGTTTTTGCACTCTGCAGCAGTTCCTCACCCACGCAGACTTGGTACTGGGATTGCCCCAGCTCTTGGAGTTATTACTCAACAGTGTGTGCTCAGCAGATCATCTGTGTTGTTGGGAAACTGCCTAAGGATTCAAACACTGCTAAAACATTGGCTCTGATTAGTCTGACGGTCATAGATTAAGCAGGTGGTACTGGGCGAAAGTACACCGTGTAATCCTTTTTTCCCCTCAGACGTTGAGGGGAGAAGGTGTTGTTTGAACAGGGCAGGTGGGATTATGCCTGGTTTCTAATGCACAAGGTGGACGATGGAGTGTTGTAGGGTGCAATGTACTTAATCATAACACCCCCCCACCCCCACACTTCCACTGCAATGCTGGTGAATGGGGACTGTGCAAAGAGGAGTCACCAATTTTTAAACAGAAAACACTTAAAGTATATCTCCACAATGCAACATATAAAGCACATAGCTGTCAACTGACCCTTGATTCTCTGGATTGGCCTGATTTTAAATTGTTAAATATGAAGGCCACAAAGGGCCTGTAGAAACATGCAAGATATAGTAATAAACTGGTGAAAACACTGCACCTATTAACTATTATTACTTCCCCAAGTATACCTCTCATTCAGAGAATGTTTAAAAATAAACATGGACAAAGCTCACAGTAACCCTGAAATTGAATATGAGACAAAGATAGGACAACGAAACAACAATGAAATGACAGCAGCCCAGGTGAAGAACTTGCAAAGGGGCCTATTCAGTACTGTTGAGCTTTTCACTGCAATTACACTGAATTGAAATTTAAATAATTATATTTTCTTTCTTTCGGAAAGCGCTGTTCGTTAAGGGCTGTCAGCGGCTGTCCCGAATCTTGGTTGGACCTGTGTTGGAGCTCGGATTACGTTTTTTGGAAAAAAAAAAGGATGCTAGTCCCGCCCCCATCTACCCACAAGCCCTATATTTTTGGGAAACCCGCGCTTTTGCGCGCACACTTTTTCGGAAAGCGCTGTTCGTTAAGGGCTGTCAGCGGCTGTCTGAGGGCTGCTGGGGTAGCGGGAGAGTATTAGAGTTTCATGAAGCTTACTGCTCTATCCCACACGAAGGTGTGAGTACCAAGCTCCGACAGTAAGCATTTAATTCACAGCAGAAGATAATATCACAGTTAATATTTTATTTTAGTAATTTACATTATGTAAAGCTACTTACATTTTTTAGAGCTGTTTATTTGGTGGTAAATTATTGCATCTGTTAGTGTCTTTGTAATTGTTTTTTTATTGCTTCATTCTGCTTATCTTTAACACTTGGTTTTACGTATGACGCCTAAGAAGTATACATTAATAACAGGCATGCCTGAAATAACGGCCATCGCTCTCCCCCAGTCAAAAGCACAAACTGCAGCAATGAAACGCCTCTTGGCGAAAACAGCCTTCCCACGTGCGGGGTCGGCGAGTACGTCGCTACGTCGCACTGCGTCTTCATCAGCTGACATTCGCTCCTTTTACACAGCGGAACCCCAAACAAGTGAACGGACATATATCGACCCAGTTCAAAATATCAACTCAGCGGAATTAACCAGGACAGAACGGCAAGCAGGTGACCCATTAACCAAAATATTGAAACAAACCGTAGAGACTGCGTCGCCTGATACTAATGTACATCTGCTTAAGGAATGCTACAACAATCATTTGAATAATAATCCATCTATCGGCTTGACTAAAGATAGCAATCAAGTGCTATCTATTAAAATTACATCACTAAACACATTGTCGACCCAGCTAATTGTGGATCCCACCGACCCAATTACCACATTGGAAGTACGGGAGACTCTAGCAAAACCAAGTATGCCCCCTACTATCCATACTGTCGATTTAACTCATGGAAGCATGATAGGACAAGAAACCACTTCTAACATGGAAGAAAATCAATGCATAAAGTCTACTCGAACACCTATTCCGCAATCTCATGAGGAACTTACGGATATTACATTAGAATTGGCTGTAACATCAGGTGATTTGCCTATGAAAGACACAGAGCAGAGTTCTCCCTCGATAAAACAGTTTGCAAATGGACTGCCAAACGAAGAACTGCAGCATAGAAAGGAGAACGCTATTGAGTCTATTCTTCCACTTCCCCATATGTTGGAGCCGGTATCCTGCTCCGTAGAAGCACAAATAAAGTTACGGAAAGCCTACGAGCATTTAACTTTAATGGGTGAAATTGACCAGGAAGCGCTTGGTTTCATGGATGCTTCGTCCAGCTCAAATAATATAGAACTCAATATATCTGCTCAAACACGGGAGATTTAATACAGCTGCATGAAGATTGCACTAGAAGTATAACAGACGAATCAGATAAATTGACATCAACTGCACAAGAAAATGTTCAGAGTGACCCCAATGAGAACAGCAAATCGCACCTATCAGAATCACCACAACAAGATGCACAAATAGAGGACAAATCCCCTTCATTCATCGCCCCCACCCCATGGCATACAAGATTTCAGGACGAAGCACGAGACTCAGATTACTTCACCCAAAGAGCGCAAGCAAATCGATTTTCGTTTCCTGAAGCTCCGGCGCTCAATAACACCCTGAGCGCCATGAACACTGCATTACTGGTTATTGCAAAACTATATGAATCACTGGAAAACAAAGTTGCACATCAAACAACACTACTGGATAAACTGATAGACAATAGCTGTATAATAAAGAGGAAATCAGAAGATCAAGAAGCTGTAAGAACATCATTAGACCCTGCCAATAAGCACCTGGTCAATAGGGAACCATCAAAGTGCATGCCTTGTGAAATTAATTCAGTTTCAGTTAAAGCAGTAGACATAGTGTTATGCGACTCTGCATCACTGGCCAAAAAAGTAATATCGAAATCTGAAATATCGAACTCCTCTCTAGCGCATTTGTCGATAGATAACAGAGAACCAATCATACAATCGCCCTCATTTCAGCAAGTGAATAATGATACTCAAATAAACGTCAAATCAAGCCTGATGACAGAAGGATTTGATCAATCAAAGCCAAAGAAAAACATATTTGATGCATTTGAATCAAATGACACAGTCCATTTAAGAAATCTCAACAATTCAGATCAGGATAAGAGCAAGGAGCAATCGCAAGACAAACCTAATTTGCAATGCTTCCCAACCAAAAATCGGAAACTGAAAAAACGCAAATATGTGAAAATACCACACAAAAAGCAAGAACAAACGAAGATAGCACAGGGATCAAGTACCTCAGTTCAACAAATAATTCCATATGAGCCGTTAAACAAACTAATAGCATTGGCCGATCAGATAAGCAATGGTTTGCCTTACCGAGATGTGTACAAAACAATTGCTCCAGCAATAAATACAACTATGTTTAAAGACATTACCGCAATTAAATCAATAGATACACATCCCCCCCGCAAATAATAATCTGCCACAGCAAGTGATAACTATAGAAACGTTGCGAGATTAAATCAGAGAATCAATAAAAGCTTACCAGTTTCATCAATCTGAAAGCATCCAGCAGGTCATAACTAATGTAAATTCTGAAACCAAGATTGATACTCTGACCCAAGCTCCAGCAGATACCAACGTCATGAAATGATCTACTCCAGAGAGTCGGAAAACAGAAGAAGCAAAAGAATGCAGTTCAACTGTTTTAAAAAATATCTTGGAGAATGTAAGTCCGTCATCTGATCCATGTTTACAATTCCAACCTCTGTGTGAAACAACCAAATTACAAGCTTCTACTGCAGGAGATTTTGCTCCAAACATGGCAACACAGCAAGATCTCTGTGATTTAATCAAAGCCTCCATTGAATCTTACATAAACGACACACAACCTCAACTTATTACCATGCCTCAACAACAAAGTGGACCGTTCCCGGAAGTTGGGTGATTATTGCAAGGACCAAGGTTCGAGAATAAACCCTATAATGATCAAACAAATGTACATCAAAAGTCTTGTACTCAGACTCAACAGGCTCTACAAGCTTTGGCCAAATCCAACTGGCCGAATTCAAATAAACGCATAATTTTACCGTGTTTGAATTTGAAATGCCGGGATCACCCCTTTGAAACAATCAATCGCACGAGCATATTAAATATATGCACAGAAATACCAATGCTGGAAGAACTCACATCAGCAGATCTTGATCAGATCGAATTTGTCAGTTATGACGATACATCGGAAGTTAATATCTATTTCAAATTTGCCCTAATATACAACCTAATATGGCAGGCGAGAATGACCCTATTTGATATGGGATTTATGCTAGCACAAGTTAACCTGACTCCTGATAATCAGGCTGACAAACCATACGTGAATATTTATCATCCGAACAATAGAAAACAAAATCAAGCAGCCCAATACATAAACAATGGAAAAAGATCATAACAATTCAATCCTCAATCCATCATCAAATTAATATCATGGAATACAAGAGGCAATAGCCATTTTATTAACTCAAAACAAAGCACTTTGGAGGAATATGATATTGTGGCGTTGCAAGAAACGTGGCTAATAAATTCTCCAACATGGGATTCGCACATCATCTTTGATACCTTAGCCACGAAAAAAGCAACAGGTAGACCTTCAGGAGGTCTCTTATTAGCAATCAAAAAATCGAGTGGAATCATGGGCAGAATGCACCAATCTCCATCCCCATATTTTCAGGTAGTAGTAGCGGTGAATCTCCAGCTAACCATCATAAACATCTATTGGAGCAGACTTAAACTCACGTCTGAAGACTTCTTTGCCACCCTTCTATGGCACTTAGATAATATTGCATCAAACAAACACTCTGGATGCACTCTTATAATGGGTGACTTAAACCTGCATTTATTATCATCTCAGAAGTCATCATTCACGAGCGATGAAAATATGTGGAATACTATCATGGAGGAAAGAGGCCTAATAATGCTGAATGATGCCTGCAATCAAGGTACCACGTTGTCTAATACATGGCAAAGAGGTTCATCTGGAGCTATTTTGGACTTATATATATGTAAATAAGGAATTTGTGCCACAAGTAGACTCTCTAATAATTATACCTGCACATACAAGTGATCATAACCAGTTATTTTTACAGTTTTATCTCGCCATCTCAAAGCATGCACAAGAAATTAATCAAAACATCACAGGTGTCACCATTAACAACCAGGGTAATCGTCTGAAATGGACCACCCATAGTTTAAGGCACCTTGAGGGGTTGCTCCATGAAATGTATAGTGGAAAATTGGTTAATAATGATGACTGTTAGGTGACCAAAATGCAATTGTTTAAAAAACCTAATTCTATTGAATCGTATACTAGAACCAGCCATCGTTACCCTTTTAATTCCCAAATCCAACAAGCCAAGATCAGTCTAAGGAAAGCTATACGAGACCTAATACACCACCCTATCAGTTTTAGAAATGCGATGAAAAAACATCTAAAAAAATCATATTCCCAATGGTTAAAGGGTTTAAAGATTAATCAATATCAGCAAAATAGTGAACGTATATTGAAACAAATGGTGGAAAAATCAACTAGTGGCATTTGGACTTGTATGAATAGCATCTCTGTGAGACTGCAACTTGCGGCTATGAATAACTCTGTGCAAAAAGAAAGTTGGCAAATCTATTTTGAAAACTTGTATTGATCACCATTCCAGAATTTAGAGAGTTGGTTTCAGTTACACATCACAGATTGTTCTTTTCCAATTAATTCATTTGACATCCTTAATTGCATTAAAACTTTGAGTAACTCCAGAGCCAGTGGACCTGATGGTATTCATAATGGAATGCTAAAAGCACATCCCTATGAATGGGCTGCTATTCTCATGCAAATCTATTAAAATATATTCTCCACCATGCAAATTCCACCTACATGGAAACAATCTGTAATAGTGCCCATTTTTAAAAAGGGGAAGAGAACAGACCCTAAAGCTTACAGGCCGATAGCTCTTTTAGACTGTCCGGGCTAAATCTTTGGACGACTTATTCTCAAGAATTTCAATGCATGGCTAGATAGGTACACCCTACGCAATCCTTTTCAAACAGGTTTTATTCCTGAAGTAGGAACTGGAATCAACATCATTACCCTGAACAGCATTATTTATAGATCTCAAGAGAAGCATGAACCACTCTATATTGCCTTCATTGATTTTCGCACGGCATTTGACACCGTGCCTAGAGAATTGTTGTATCTAAAGTTAATGAACAGAGGTTGCCCATGGCACATTCTCAAATGAATTATTAAATTCCATTCTAACACCTCCATCCAGATTAGGCTGGATAGCAAGGGTCTCTTGTCTGACCCAGTTAAAACAACCCATGGGCTGAAACAGGGGTGCCTTTTAGCTTCGGCTCTGTTTAATTTTTTCATCGCAGATATCCATGACAGATTTAGTCCACTTATATCAGATTCACCAAAAATAAATAATAGTGCCATTAAGCATTTACTATATGCAGATGACATGGTCCTACTTTCTAAAACACCGAATGGGCTCCGTGTCTTACTTAAGACCCTGGGGTCCTATTGTGAGCAAAATTACATTTCCATAAATACTGCGAAAACCAAAGTGATCCAGTTTGGTACACCTAAGCAAAAATTCAAACACCACCATTGGCCTTTACAATTGAAAGATCTAGAGTCAGTCCATTCTTATGTATATCTAGGAATCCTGATAACGCAACAGTTCAGCTCCCTGGATCAAGATAATCAGGTTAAAAAAAAGGCAATGATGACTCTGTCCCAAGCCAAATTGATCAAGGTCAAATTTTGCAAATTTTCGCTAAAACCATTCATAATATACTATAAGCAAAAATTTGTGCCAGTTGTCACATATGGCAGCGAAACTCTAAAAATAAAATCTTATGCATACTGGACCATTTTAGAGGGTAGCTTTTGGAAGCGACTCTTGAATTTACCTATGTCAACTCCTATGGTGATTCTGAGACATGAGTTGGGCCTACTATCTTTGTACGCAATTTATAACTGGAAACTTTGTATATTATACAGGAAATGTTTAATAGCGAGTGCTCGGGCCTATAAAGGGATGATGTATTCCATATCCATCTATTTGTTAAAATCAGATCATTATTTTCCAACATTATGGCGAAAGAAAGCGCAGAAAGTCCTAACTCATCTAAACATCTCTGATGCTACCTTGATTGCAAATCCAAATTTGGTTAAAAAACAACTTTGGAAATTAGATTGGATAAGATCAAGAGAAGCGTGCCTTAAGTACAAATCTTTTGAAATGAATCCTTTCAGATTAAAGCGATATGGCATGACTGAACCTTACCTGATTCTCTTTCCAAATGTGCGACAAAGAGATGACTTTCTGCGTTTTCGATTAAACATATGGCCCACCCACGAGATTTTATGTAAAAGAAAAATGTTACCACCTGAGGCTGTGAATTGTCGATTATGCTCCTCCGGTACAGAAACCCTACTTCACCTATGCACTGAATGCATTCATTTGTTACCTCGAAGAATTGTATATTTCAAACATTTATTTGAAGGGTCAACTATTGAATCATCAGCAGAATTGTGGAATTTATTATTTCACACAACCAGGAAATCAGTTAGATATGCTATTCTAAATTTCTTATATAGCTTAAAACTGTGTAAAACCTAGACAAAGGGGAAAAAAGTGAAATCTAATCTCACCTGATTCCACAAAATGCAAGAATGAAACTGTCTTTGTCTTTTTCATCAATGACACTAAAGTATGTAGAATCAATGAATAACCTTATCATGGACTTTCGTATTTCAGGTAAATTTTTATGATTTTTTTTTTCTCTTATGACATCAATTGCTCATGAATATTGAATAATTGTATCTTGTTATTATAGAAATTTTATGAATGTTGTGAATTATGAAATCTTGTATGAATTACTGTTGAAAAATTCAAGTATTTATACTTGAATAAAACATCAAATAAAAATAAAAAATAAAAAAAATGTCTTTGCAAAATAACTTTACTACATGAGAGAGCAATGCACTTCAATTGGGAAGGCTACAGAGCATGTCCTTTAATCTGCTGCAATCTAGATTCCCGCACCCAAACACTTCATATTAAAAATCAGAAAGCTGATGTTTGTTTAGAAAACGACATGCAAATGTCATGCTGAGCAAATCATTTTACATTGTAAAGTTTTGTGGGGGTCACACAATAGTGTGTGAGATGTTTGAAAGAGTAAAATGTTACTTGTGCTTTTCTATCGGACGTTCTGTCCCATGATTTCATAACTGACCAAGAGCAGTTAAAGTAATCAAACAGCTGATTCTGTGATGGGTTCCCTCGCCTATACTGTGATGTATTCTTGCCCCATTGTTGTGGCTGCCAGTTAGCCAACCATACACTGTTTGAAGCTCTGTTGCATCAAGTGGTTGTGGCAATGCCCTTATTGTACTATAAATGTCACCACAAAACAACCATTTACCTTTGTCTATCTCATACCGTTATATATGTGCGTTTATTTTCTGTTTTGGGTGACTTTGGGGTTGCAAATGAGAATAGACTGGATGTCTCCCGTGGTGTGGGGCAACTCTTTTAAGACAGCATAAAAAATGTTCACCACTTTATCATAATGTTCTTATGTAAATGTGGATGCCTCTGAGCACTTGATCAATGTTGTTATCCATGGTATTATAGCTTCAAAGCTATTCCAGAATCAAACTATAATCTTAGACATCAAAACACATATGTCTAGTAGGGCAAAGAGAGGCAAGTAAAATACACACAAATATAAGAACTACCCATTCATGTTCGGACTCCATGTTGAATTACCACATCAAGACCACATTATATCAAATGGCACTTGCTAATACACTAGATGAGGAAGTCACATCACAATGTCGGACAACTCTTTCAAGATGTCTCAACACTCAATTTGGCACCATGTTATCCTGATGTTATTATGTAACATTGCATGCCATTGAGAACTTGGATCAATTTCCATATCAAGTATAATATATATAATAGCTTCAAAGCCATTCAAGATTTCACCCACACCCATAGATGTCAAAACATATTGTATGTCTAGAAAGGCAAAAATAGATGACTAAAATATACAGAAAGCTACACAGTTAGATTCAGCCTCCATGCCACATAACCACCTCAAGACCCCAGTGAATAATGTAGTGTTTACTTCCAAAGTCAATCATTACTGAATATTCTATTGGGTGCTAGCCAAGACAGCATGTTTCTTCAACAACAAGCACAAAACAAAAGTAAGTGTTGTCTTATCTTTAGGCGCAAAATTAAAATTCACATACTGATATTCTCTTCATCCATCCTTAAAGACTTGCAAACATAATCATTGTAACTAGGACCTGAACAGGAAATACAGTTTCAATTGTGATATTGATCAATGCTAATAGACCAAAAGTACTGTCTGACTCTGTTTTATTTGTAGTATGATTTTCTTTTTAGTATAAGGTCTTATTTGTTCAATCTAAGTATTAGTTACTCCACAACGTGTCTTATATTTTTATTGCAGATTTTACATTTGTTAGTAAAATTCCATCTTGCATCATCATTGGTTGTCCTTACACTGCACATACAAATAAGCCAAGAACCACACTAGACATTTTGGCAAAGATAATTCACTAATCAGCGGTGTTGTTCAGCCAGGGGATGGATATATCTACTAATTAAATTGTATTAGGTAATTGAAATGAAGCAGGTTCCAGGCTGATTAAGCTTGCTTCATTACCAGTTCCTTAGATACTGTTACAGATAGGAAACAAGGAGATAGAGACATAGAACAACACCGGCTCCCATCACGCAGGCAGGCTAGAACTAACTGCCACCACTGAGAAACCTCACACAGAACATTCCACCATTCACACATCAACACTCCACATGTCATCACCAGCTACATCACAACACAGACAGGCACTACACAACACACCTCCCTCCTTTGCCAATACACATGACACATCACAGACAGGCACTACACATCAGTAATACAGCTCTTTGTCACCATTTATGCAGTAAACACTTTAGCGTCTGATAGAAAAGCCAGTAGAAATCACAAAAACAGCCATCCCATTAAGAAATTACTTGGTAATGTTCAAGTTGTTAAACGGGATATCATATTGTACCTCCTTTATTGTATATATTGGCCTAGGCCCAGTAGCTCTGCGAAGAAATCTGCATTCCAATGTTCTAACCTTAGATCGATTTAGCCACCATTTTAGGTTCATCTGCCATTTTGATTCTCACTCCAAAGTCATCAAGAAGGAAGTTAGAGCCTTGATAGGTATGGCTTCTTACTGTAGGCAGTGGATCCCCAATTTCTCACTAGTGATTAAACCAATTTTGGCTTTGATGAAGAAGGGCATTTCCTCACCAATGCCGTGGAACTTGGAACACTAGCAAGCATTTGATTTGCTCAAGACTGCATTGTGCTCGGCACCAGTTTTGGGCACACCAAACTATGAAATTGCCTTTGTGTTGTATGTGCATGAATGTGATGGATGTGCTTTGGCTGTATTAACGCAGGAACATGGAGGGAAGAATAGGTTGTGCGGCTACTTTTCATCCGCCCTTGATCCTGTAGCATGCGCTTTGCCAAGATATGTGCAAGCTGTTGCTGCTGCTGCTGCGTCCATAAAACAGAGCGAGGGAATGGTCCTAGGCCATGCTTTAACCCTGATGGTACCTCACTCTGTAGATGTTCTATTAAATAGAACACAAACGCAACACCTCACCTCTGCACGATTAACGAGATATGAATTGATCTTGTTTGAACCACACATACAAATTAAGAGATGTTGTGTTCTTAATCCGGCTGAACTTTTAGCTTTCCCGCAAGGTACTGCTTGCAGTGACGAAGAGTCACATGACTGCCTTTACACTACCGAACAAGAGTCAAAGGGTAGAATCGATCTGAAAGATACTCCTTTGAACAATCCACAAGGGGAGCTGTTTTGCGATGTCTCCTGCTTAAAACTTCTGGATCGTTCATACACATCTGCTTATGCAATCACCACATTGAGCATGGTAGTGGAAACCAAGAGAATCACACATAACTCCGTGCAGGCCACAGAGATTATAGCATTGACCCGAGCTTGTGAACTTTCTGAAGGGCTTACAGTAAACATATATACTGACAGTAAGTACACCTTTGGGGTGGTTCACAACTTCGGTAGACTTTGGGCAGAAAGAGGTTTCTTGACTTCACATGGTACAAAAATCCAACATGGGTCTTTGATAGTACGGTTACTCTCAGCGCTTGCACTCCCTATTCAGCTAGCTATCATAAAATGTGCAGCACATCGGAAGATTGTAGATCATGTAGGAAAAGGGAACGCTTTTGCTGACCAGATAGCCAAACAGACTGCCACTGATCTCTCTTCAGAAATGTATACTTCAAGGGAAGTCACAAATGCCAGTACTTTGGATGAGGGTATTGATTCCGTAAGGAATTTCCAAGCCAATGCCACATTAGAAGAATCTAAGAAGTGGGCTGAGGGTTTGGGGAAACTGGATGATGATGGGTGTTGGTTGGACAAAGTTGAAGGGAAGTGGTTACTGCCTGACGCATATATTATGATGATGGTCATTATGGCTCATGGTCCCACACATATATGCGCTCGTAAAATCACTAAAGTGTTGCAAAATGTGTGGGTAAATGACAAAATCCCTAAAGTAGCTGAACGCTTCGTTCAGGGGTGCATGATTTGTTTGCAGCACAATGTGGGAAAGGGCACATCAACTCCTAGGGGTAGTTTTGGTCCAACTTCCGTCCCCTTCGAGGTTATATTCATTTCGATTTTATTGAGCTGGAGCGTTGCAACAATTTCAAGTATGTATTAGTCCTCATCTGTGCTTTTAGCAAATAGATTGAAGCCTATCCTGTTAAAGATGCCACAGCTATGACCACGGCAAAGACTATGTTAAAGGAATATTTTCCAAGATTTGGGTTGCCGAGAGTCATCTGGTCGGACAGTGGTCCACACTTTATCGCTGCTGTAATTCTGCAGATATACACAGGATTACAGATCGATAAACGGTTCCATTCGGCCAGACACGCTCAGAGTGCTGGACTAGTAGAAAGACACAACAGCATCATCAAGAACAAGCTCGCTAAGACGTGTGCCAGAACCGTTTATTTACTCGTAAAGTGACTAGAAGTAGTTTAGCACTTGGCTTAGGCCAAAAGGAGGGTTTGTTAAACGGGATATCATATTATACCTCCTTTATTGTAAATATTGGCCTAAGCCCAGACGCTCTGCGAAGAAATCCGCGTTGCAAGGTTCTGAACTTTCGATCGATTTAGCTGCCATTTTAGGTTCATCCGCCATTTTGATTCTCACTCCAAAGTCACCCGGTGTTCTAAAATGGTGGACAGTGTTCTTCTGTTTGTAACTTGGCCATCTTGACCTCTACATGAAGTTAATACCTAAACTGCCGTAGACCAAATGTTATGGTCATGTAAGGAGACCTTGTCCTTCGTTGACCTGTAGATCAAGTGTTACCTGTGCCAACGAAACTGATCCGCGAGCATATATTAAGCACAATGTTGTTTAAATACTGAATGTCAACAAATTTTGTGGTTATAGCTGCATTTTATCAGAATGTTGAGGTGTTCATGGAGTAATGTTTGTATCTGAGCAGCTTTGCCGAAGGAATCGAGGGGTGTAGCGGCGCTCGAATTGTGTGTTGGTGTGGAGTAGAGAGTGAGCATAGTGATAGGAGAGGTCAGTGTCTGGGTGGAGTTCTGATCTAACGAGCTCGGTATTCCGGATTTCAAGTGCGCATTTGCGATTGCTGCATTCAGAGTAAGCTTATTAGTGACTTAATATGTGTTTTTGGTTGCATCATTGCTCCTGATCTCATTGAACATTTGTCATCGGGTTGCAGGTCTCAGTCGCCTTAGATGGTCTTAGTCGGTTTTATGGAAAGAGTCAGGTTTTAAAGCTTTGCGGAAGGTCATGCATTCTTGGGTGTGTCGAATATGAGGGGGGAGTGAGTTCCACATAATTAGGGCTAAGGTTAGGCATAGTTAGGGCTGAGGTTGAGAAGGCAGATCCTCAGATCCTTACAGATTTCGAGGTTAGAATCATTAGAAAGAGGGCAGTGCTTGATTTTAGGGTGCGAGGTAGGGTTTTAGCTTCTCTTGTACATATGTTGGACCAGTCTTGTGCACATCTCAGTGGGTAATGCAAAGGGTCTTGAAGGTGGCTCTTTGTCCGATGGGCAGCCAGTCATACTCATCAACAATGCTCATGTGTAGTAGCCAGACTTTTAATTAAACACCTGACCAGAGCCATTGAAGAACATTGCTTCTTTCAAACATCTCCAAACAAGAAGACAGTAGTTCTGAAAAAAATGTTTTGAATTCACCGTAGGACAATCTGTTTCACCAACCATGCCATCCAAATGTGAGTTGCATGGTGAAAAACACAGTTAGAACTGTCCCAATTAGTCTTTCCATTGGCTAAAAGTACATTCTCCTTTGCTATTCACCATGAAGTCTTTACAGTTGTGTTATGGCGCAGATGAATGCGTCAGTACTGCCTTCTGGTTGACCCCACCCCAGTATCATAAGGGCGAAAAGTGTAACAAATTGAGATAGCCTTACTACCCCATCAACCTAGGGGTGGTTGATAATATGAGTTAAATGGAGCACCATTAAACAGAAGCTTAACCAGATTGAATTTATATGCAAACTGTCATAAAGGATTAGTTAAGATGCATAACACAAGTAAGGACTAAAAGTAGTTTGTAGAATGCACAAATAGCATGCATTATAAATAGTTGTACATAGTATAAGAAGACAGGAGGTTCCTGCCTGTGTACCAAGAAAGGTACTCACTATATGGATAGGAAGGTTGAACTATATGTAGATAAGATGCTGAATACACGGGGAGGGACATCATTGTATGGCAGGCACACAAGATGAATAGATGCAGCAATAGGTCGCCAAAATGGAGGCAAGAAGAACAGAAGTGCAGCCATTTGTCTAACGCAGTGGCTGCAGCAGGCATCAGAATTAACAAACACCCAAAAGCCAAGATGCTAAATTTACAAAAACAAATGTATTCTAAACACTTGTGCAGAGCCAGACAGTAGCTCACAGCCAGAGCCAAGGTCAGAAACTAGAAAGGGAGTAATAGATTAACAGAACACAGGCACTTATAGGAAACCATCCAGGACTGGATGGCCGGCCACTGCTTATATCTCAACAATGAGAAAACTGAACTCCTTCTCATTGGCAACCCTGCACACCTCGCCAATCTCATTCCGGAGTACAAGAAGTTCACCATTGATGACCACCCTATCTATAATTCAGCGGCTGTCAAGATGCTTGGCTTCCATCTTGATGCCACTCTCACTTTGTTAAAGTATTCAAACAGCTGTTGCCTCATCCACTGCTTATGCGACCAAGCTCATTAACGCAAGTCAACCTTTTTTCTCGACCAAGAACAGCCTAAATATTGCCAGGGATATTATTGGCTCTAAATTAGACTACCGCAACACCCTCCTTGGAGGCACCTTAGAGCAGAACCTGAACAAGTTACAAACCATCCAAAGCAATTCCCTGAGTGCTGCTGTGGGGCTAAGCAAATAGGCCGACATCACTGTAGCAAGGAAAGATGCATAATGGCTCCCAGTCTGAGAACAGATCAAGTTTTAACTCTTCCTGTAATGATGTATTAGAAACTTGTATCAATAGTAGGATGGGTTCAGGCAGAGCCATCATATAGGCAATGAGCAATTAAGTGACTAACCCATATGTATTCCATATATAGTTTGCGTCACAAACCAACACAACTTCCCCGTAGGTTTTTAAACTGATAGTACAATGTGACGTCATTGCTGATGTAGTTGTGGTACAGAACTCGCTTGTAAACACTGGAAATGTTGAAAGCTACAAGAATGAGATACTTGTATGCTGACCCGGGTAGGATTCATTGTTTGAATAAAGCTTGGGTTTGACTTGCAGATGAGTACTGCATCACTGAGTATTATTTTGACTAATTGTGTGATCTTTGGCGCACCTTTACAGTTGTACCTCTACTAAACATGTAATGATTGACCCGAAAGAGAGTCGAGTCTTGCAGACTTTGAGATTCTATCCTCCTAACTATTGGGACTCCAAGGTCATAATGAGCCTCACAACTTTTAGAATCAACATCAGACAACTTCTGTAAACATTCATAATTAACGTTTTTTTTTTTTTTCTCAAAAAGAGCAGATTGTACAATATGTATAATGTGATTAATTAATGAATGCATTCAGAGTTGGACATCTGAGCAACAGGAAATGGAGATGGCATTCTTCGTGTAAGTAAGCGAAGAAGCCCATTGTATTCAAACTGATGAGGTGTCACAGAACATGTTCGTTTTTAAAGTAGCATAACTTGTATTGGCACCGATAGTGGGAGAAGAGAAGTGGTTACAATGAGCACTATGTAAATCACTGTTTGGAAAATGTGATTGAATTCAATTGTTTATGTGTTAGGGAGGTGCTTCATTTTTTAAAGTGGTCGGGTAACGCAACCGTTCCATATTTTAAGTACCACCAGTGATGGTTTATTTATTTGCTGTCGATTTTTACAATGCTTATTGCAAAACAAAGATACATAATGGTGTGTGCTTATAGGTGTGCACATATCTTGTACGATGGCACTGATGGTACAGCTTTGTGAGATTCTTTTAATAGTTATAGACTATATTGATGTATGGCATTATTTAAATATCATGATTATTAAAAACATTGTATGTAATGGTGTAACTTTATCAAATGATAGGCTGTTTCGATATCTAGCGGTAGCAGTCCTCCTGAATGGAACATTGATGATTGTGATGATGCTTGACCTTCAAACAACATCTTTGGCAACTCATTGTTTATTACAAAACCAAAGGTGACATGACAATGAAGAATTATCTAACATTTGAAGAAAAAACGCTGACTGCCTCTCATCCTGTTGTCTGAGATCTCTGAGTGAAAAATATGATTGTTGTCGCGCTGTGGTGTTGTTGATAACACATATGTTGGTCTTGTAACACATCAACAAGAAGCATACCTAAATATACACCCTGGTCTGGATTGGGAACTGTCTTGGACTCATTACCACATCAGAGGGTTATCATTTCCTGATCAACAATTGATCAATCAGAAAAAACAATGCAGAATGTATTGCCATTGTAACTAGTCACCCATAAAAACTAACACACTTAACATACCATGAACACTGAAAAGGTTGGTGGATATTGTATCTCAAGTTATTTTACTGGTGGAAAGTGATAACTGTTGTTAACAAAAATATTTAAGATGGCTCCACGAGGGTTACACTTTAACACCTTCAATGAAACCCTCTTTGCAGAAATTGGCTGGTACTTTGATAAAGATAAAGGCACCCAGTATGTCCATTTAAAAAAATCCTTTGAACATAAATTCAGCAGATGAGATTGGTGCGGAAATTACATTCATCAAGCCAAGTTAAAAGGGTATGAGGCAGTGTCCCATGTTGTACACTGATACCACAAGATCCAACCGTATCTGCTCCTCATTTGCCCGACCCCAGATGTAAGACAGTTCCTTTTAAAACTGTGCATAAATCAACTACCTGTAATGGCGGTTCTGGGCCCCCTTTTGGGGATACCCATTGAACATAGGACATGCTGCATTTGTGGCAATCTTGGACAACTGGAGTTGGCCAGGCATGTCGTCACAGTGTGCAGACCTGGGGCCTTGATATATGTGCAAGTTAGGCAGATTGGTTCATTCTTATGAGGCAATCACTACAGACTCCTCCTAGGACTATTGTTTGAATTCATACTCTAGTTCAGTCCAGCTTGCACTATTTAGGGTTTGGCATCACGTTAAATCTCTCTTTCCTGATTGATGATATTGTGACTGTTGAGTTTGGAATCACTTAGTTGTGACACCATAGACCCCATAGACCCCTGTTACACCATTTGGACATACTTGTTGTATCATTCTTGATCTGTTTGCACACCATCAATGAACTGTCCCGGAAATATCTGAGGAACCTGGACATTGAATTCAAGTAAAACTGCGTAGTATTGTATTTCACTTTACCTCAATAATTTTTTTGAGTCATTGGCCCTCATTACGACCCTGGCGGAAATCGAAAAACGATGGCGGAAATGTAATACCGCCATCGAATACCGCTCGGTGCGATTATGACCCGTCACCGCAAAGTACGATGCCATTAGCGACACCGTAGTGAACGCCAACGCTAACTGCACCAAGTACGCGCACGCGTGCCATGCAAAACCGTAATTACCACCATGGCGCAACGGTACGCGAATTCTGACCCTAGCGGACATTTACTTAACGCCATCAAGCATGGCGGAAAGTACCATTCCGCCATGGTGAGAAATACGGCATCGTGAACCAACCGTAAATGGCCCTACTGAGTGCCTGTACACCACTCCCTGCCCACATTGCACAACTCCTCGTAGGCGCAATGAAGTTACACAATGCAACCAGTGAAATGTACAAGTCACCCATGCATGCCAACGAACAAATGAATGTAGGGGCTCCAAGTGCCTTGTGAGTGGCCATCCATATTTGGCATGTCACCATTGCCGTACCGATGCAGCACAGGCATGTGAAGGTCCAAGTACAGCAATATGAACTGAAATATGAGACAAAACAACAACAGGCCCCCATCGCTTGACACCAGTGTAAGGCAACATTCAAAGCAGTATCCTGAGGGAGACTGCACCAGCCCTGTACTCTTGCCAGTAAACAAACCAACCATCAGCATAAGCATGTACCACACAAGTTGGCAGAGTGACTGAGCAGCCAGGCTCATCCCAAGAGGGGCCAATGGGAGCTGCAGGGCACAGATGGCACGAATACAGAAGCAATTCCAATGGACATGACCTCAGTCTCCCTCCAAGAAACGCACGCAAACACAGGCACCTGTGACCAGCCATTTTCTGATAACCACATCAATCCACCAATCCACCTGGCTGACCGGCATCAGTTACACAAAAGCTAATCCCCCGCCCCTGAGCATGACATCATTAAAACAGTCAAAATGGCAGCCCCTATCCCTGACCTTACTGGGCTTCGTAGGCAAACGCGGCCAGTACAGTACCACGCAACTATACTCAGAAGCCGGAACCCAATGCAGACCTTCTCACAATACATCGCTCCACAAATAGGAATATGCTACATAACTTGCAAAGAATAATGCTACACGGTTAATATCTGAATAAAATATTAATGCACATCAAATTCACCAAGACCATACAGCTATTAGGTCATAAACTCCAAAATATTTTTCATTACTGTGGGCTGCATCCGCAATAAATGACCAGCTTCTTCTTGTGTGACGCCCTGTTCCTTCATGGTACACAGGGGCTACATCCACGTTCAAAAAGGCAACATGGAAAAGCCTAGAACCGCAGGGCCGTCCCATTAGGTAGGCACTAGTCCAGCTGAAAGGTTGATATGTTGCTCCTAGCCACTAGTACTGCGTAAGGGCATGTGGCCCATTGGCGATCGTCCCATAAGATCGTAATGGTGCTCCACTGATTAACTCGAAGCAGCAGGTGTCGGGAGTAAAAGCCATCTGCAGGAGTGGCATACAGATGGCAGCGGCAAAAGGGGAGGAGATACCTGTCACCCAAATGAAATGAAAAAGAATAGTATGGGCATCAGAACTTCATTTGTTCACTCACTTCAATGATCACACTAAATCTACAGCCATATGCATGCTAGCCCACTCAAAAGGATTATTTCCACCAAAAAATCACTTGCGAATCATAACTATATAAATCGAGGTGAAAACACTATTACAAACGAGTGTTTGTGTGCATGCGTCTGTTAAAACAGAATCCATTAGATGGGATTAGTAACGTGCATAGACACAAGTGTTTGAAGGCGCGTCGAGACAGGGAGGGTTCAACAAGGGCAGATAGACGATGGTCCCACTATGGCAGCTCTGCATCACATAGCGCAGGGGAAGGGGATAGATTCCAAAAAGCCATGTACATGGCAAACTCTCAATTAAATCATCTGTCCATGCATCCATACATCATTCCCTCATCCCGGTATAAAAACGCCTGATTATTTACTCACATAACATTTGAAATTTCCATTGAGTCTGTGCGTAATGCAGTCTGCAAAATCCACTGTGCTCCAGGCCGGAATTCTAGTGATGTGAAGTAACATGTATTTGGGAACGTCCTGCCTTATCGTCCACTACGCTATTGCGCATCCCATACTATTCATATCAATCATTGCATTCTCGCCATGGCCCCTGTCCCAAGGACATTAAACAATAGAACGTTATATTTGCAGTCAGACCTGTGGGCGTCTCCTCGCCGCTAGCTGAAAACCGAAAGCGCTGTCCTTCGAATTCCTCATTTGCAACATCACGTCGAAAAGGCATCTGTGACCGCTCGAAATCACAAATTCATCCATGTAGTGCGGCAGTGTGTGAAAATGGCAACTGGCTTCACTCACAAATGGGACGCCCCGCCCGTCGGTGAACCTCGGTACAGTGCTGCATGAGGGTCCACCATTAATCGAGTACTACATTCCACTGACCCTTCACAAGTTTGTTCGCGACTGCAAAGATTGTATGTGAAACAATGGGACCATAGCAAAATGAACATATAAACCAATATTACACTGCCATCGGGATTAAATACATGATTGTAATAGCAAGATGCCATGCGTCACATTGCAGCGTTGTGTGCGGGACGTGCTCGCCCAAAGGGGATTGCAGCTGGCACAGGTGGAATGAATCACCACAGGTGGAGGCCATACAGCCTGAAAACACATAAATTGCACACCCAACCCCCTCCCACAACCACACCCACTCCAAAATGCTACCGGCAGGACTAGCGATGTTGGCCCTGGGGGACCTGATAGCACTGCAAGTACTCCAACTTCAAGAAGAAGACGAACACCAACTACTACAACAACCGGCCGCACAGAGGAGACGCAGGAGGAGGAGGAGGGCAAGGCAGGGCCAGCAAGGCCCACCAGCACAGCCACTACCACCACGCAGGCAGCCCGCAATCCCACGCCTCCGAGCTCATCCGTTCAACCTCACTGCTGAGCAGATCCACACCCTCTACCGTTTGGACCGGGACACCATAATCGCCATTGTGAACATGACACACGCTGACCTTGTCAGCATGATAGATAGCCCAACCGCCATCCCACCCCTACTGAAGGTGGTGTCTGTACTCCACTTCCTGGCCACAGGCACCTACCAGCACACAGTCGGACAGTTGCATGGCATTTCATAGCCACTGTTGTCACGGACACTATTGCAAGTGCTCGATGCCCTCCTGAAGCACGCAGACGACTACATCTCTTTACCACGCTCGGAGCAGGAGATTACAAACACAAAAGTGGGATTCCATGCACTTGCCGGCATACCGGGTTGCATTGGTGCCATCGACTGCACCCATGTGGAATTGGTTGTCCCACATGCCATGAAGGTCCAGTACCGCAACCGGAAACAATATCATTCTCTTACTGTACAAATGGTTTGTGATTCCTACAGGATCTTTACACATTGTTGTGCCCGATTTCCTGGATCAACCCATGATTCTATGGTCTTGAGGAACTCTACAATACCACGCTACATGGAGCGACACGCAGGGAACAGGTCCTGGCTACTCGGTGAGTCTCATTTCATGCATGATAATGTGGGGTATGTGATGCGGCAATGACCTGGCAGGAAGGGGGGGGGGGATGCGTACGTAGCAATGTCATTCCACAAACATCCTTTATTGTCCACATACAGGTGATGCCGGGTATCCACTGAAGAGATGGCTCCTTACACCACTCCGGGACCCACAGAACCAGCATGAGGAGGACTACAACCATGCCCACTCACGTACCCGTGTAGTCATAGAACAGGCATTCGGCCTACTGAAGGCTCGTTTCCGCTGCCTCAGCAGGTCTGGCGGGGCACTCCTGTACCGCCATGAGAAGGTTGCAAAGATGGTCATGGCATGTGTCATGCTACACAACATGTGCGTACGTAGAAATGTGCCCATGCCCCCTGACGCAGAACTGCAAGCACCTGAAGATGGTCATGATGAGGGTGGGGATGTGGCAGCACCTCAAGGAGTCCGCGAGGCACAGGAGGCCCGTGAAATTCGTCAGAATATCATAGATTCATGCTTCTAGCACTCACGCCTGGTGGCTGATACATGGACACGGGACTTGTGGCACTGTGTGTGTCTGGAACATGCACAATGTGGACTGTACGCCTATAAAGGCCTCGTACACAAAGATCAATGTCCACACATCTCATTGGATGATTATGAAATGTTCATTGCATATGTGAAATTATATTACACACCCCATCGACCCGCCACCCAAGAAAGCCCAACACCCCCCCTCCACCCTCCTACCTCCCCCCCGAACACCAGTGTCCAAAGATGCTCATTGTCAGTGGGCAGACGCTATTGCAAGCCCCCTCTCCGGGTATCAGGGGCACCCCTGCCTGTGGAGCGCAGGTTCCTCCCAGATCTACGTTGGGGGCTGCCCTGGACGGAACTTGCAACGGATGATGTCTCTGCCTGCTCACGTCCATGCATGTCCCTAAGGGTTTGTGAGAGCTCAGTGAGCACACGGCGCACAGCGGCAAGTTCACCACATACGTCTTTGGACGTCGCATGCAGTTCCCCCCTCAGGCTCTCGGTGCTTCTCTCCATTTGTACCCTTAGTGTCTCTGTACTTCTCTCCATTTGTACCCTTAGTGTCTCTGTACTTCGCTCCATTTGTGCCCTAAGTGTCTCAGTAGATGTTTCTATGGCTGCCTTAGAACCCCCACATTCATCAGCATGCTCCTTGAGGAGCGTGGCCAGTTGCTGCTGTTGCACGATCACCTGGTCGAGGGACTGTTGCCTCTGCTGGGCCATGGCCATTTGCGGTGGTGTCACAGAGGGGCTGATCACCTCATGTTGCCTTGCCACAGGGCTTGTGGGGGATGGCCAGTCGTCGTCTTGTGGGTGCCCCTGCGTGGTATCCTCATGGTGTACGGGATGAAACAAACAGGGGGATTGAGACAGGTCATGGATGGGTCCTACATCGACAGCACCGTTTTCTGTGTCGGAGCATGCTGGCATTAATGCAGTGTCACCTATGGTGCTGCTGCCACCAGAAGCAGTGCCTTCTGTGGCATCCATTGGGGGGACCTGTGGTGCTGCTGTTGTGGGCATGCTGGCTGCTGGGGTGCCTGTTGGAGTCCCCTCCTGTGTGCTGCCACTTGATTTGTGCTGCTGCCGTGTCTTGGTCCGTGCAGCTGAGGTGGAGGGTCTTTGGCCGTTGGTCTTGGCCCTCTTTGCAGGTGTGCTGGTAGGGGTGTCCTGAAGCTCGTCGTTTGAATCGGACCCTGTGGTGGAGTAAAGGAGGGCGAGCGTTATTTATGGGTCTGTGGAAATTGGAATGGCAATGTATCACATGCATTGGGGTGGTACCTGAGGGTGATTTGGGTCAGGGCCTTGGAGGTGGTTTCATTTTTGTGTGGATTGAGGATGCAGTTGTTTTGCAGCCTGCAGTTAGGGTGTGCATGCTGCACGTGTAGAGGGTGTTTTTAGGATTTTTAATTATTTATGTATTTTATGTGACTTTTAGAGTGCGCTATCAGGCCAATGTATGTGGACGTTCTCCTGGACATGTGTTTCTGTTGCACTATGTGGACACATGGTACTTCACATGATTGGACATTGTGGATTTAGCATTGTTTTATTTGGCCCACCTACCTGATTCTTCGGTTGTCTGCACTCCTTTCTCCATCCCTCCGACTCCCTCTATACTCTCCATTCCAATGGTGGAGGCACAGATTTCTTCCCAGGGGGTCAACTTGATGGGTGATTCCGATCCTCCCCCGGTTGCTGTGGCAATGTTACGGTTGGCTGATAGTATGCTCCGTACGCGTATCCGCAAGTCGTCCCATCGCTTTCTGCATTGCTGTGGGTTGCGGGGTGCGGTCCCCACCGCACTTACCCGCTGTGCCACCAGGGCCCATATGGCCTTCTTGTTCGCAAGTGCCGTCCTGGTCATTTGCGTCGAGAAGACGACGGCAGCATTCTCCTGGAGGGTCTCTGTGAGCACGGTGAGTTCCTCATGGGAGAAGTGGACCTGCCGTTTGCGGTCGCACGCTTTTTTAGCAACTTTTCCCATTTTGATTGTTTTAACTAGGGTGGCTAACGGGTTGGGATGTGTCTCAGGGTCGGATTTTTGATGGTTGTGTTGGGATTCTGATTTTATAGGTGTACGGCGTGCTGTTTCCCATTCCGGCCCCATGTTTTTACTTCCATTTCCGTATATTTACGGTCACCGTATTTTGCGATTACCGCTCATTACGGTGACCGCTATGATGGGTGGCAGAATTGCACCTAGGGCGCCGTACGACGGCGGTGAGGGGCGTTTTGGGGACATTTCCGCCATCGCGGACTTTGCACTTCCGCCATGGCGTAATGCTCGTGCCCGATGGGTCAGAATTAGCCGCACTTTACTCCATCGTGCAATGGCGGAAACGCTATTTACGCTATGGCGGTCAGGTCAGTTACTTTCCGCCAGGGTCGTAATGAGGGCCTATATGTATTTTATGTTATGAATTTTAGATGTTGTATAAAGTATAAAGATTATATCAAAATAAAATTATTATTATTAAAATATTTAAATGACGGTGTTGACTGCTTTCTTTATTTCTTTGAGAAATTATATCTTTGAAAACAATGGAAGTGTGAATGGTTGTGATGATATGCGTTGCAGGTGAGAGCTTCCTCCACCTTTCCATTGAGAGTGTGTTGTTAGTGGCCGCATGCATTATCAACCAAACTCAACTTGCAGAGATATTTCCTGTACCAAAGAATTGCTGTGGTGAAAAAATCTGGGTTGCCGTATCCAGAGTAGGTGTACATAGGATTTATCAAGAAGCAGTGACAAGGGCGACCACTGCTTTAACATTCGCGTTCTGACCAAGGAGGGAGATGCTCCTACCCAGCCTCTCCCATTCTACGTATTGACAAGAAGCATACCTAAAAGGGCACCCTTATTTGGAAAGTGAACTGTCTTGGACTCATTCTCTGCAGCACTCTAAGGGCCCCACCTCTTCCTCACATTGTAATTGTTTATGCTTGTACAGTACTCTTTTTTAGCGTTTTGCATCACATGCTTAATATTATCTTTGGAAATCACGGTGTTATCATAAACTGGCTCACCACCACTTGTTTTCACCTTTGTATTCTATACATTAACCCTGGCAGGCAATGACTTCACCATTTGTAAATGTGTCATTAAGTCATCTCTATTTGAAATTGTCATCACTGATCTTCAAATAAAGATAAATCCAAAATACATGGGCCTCATTACAAGTACGGCAGTGCAGTAAAACACGTCAGTAAAAAGGAGGTAACTTTGTTACTGGTGCATTACCGCACCAGTGTAATAAAGGTTTGGTGGTGAGGTGGAGGAAAAACCTCCATTAAAATGCTGGAGGTAATTCTGCCGCCTTACTGACATAAATCAGCAAAATTGATAGAATACATTGGGACTAACACCACCATACCTTAACTTGTGATGCAGCGGTAATTCCACTGGAACAAGTGGCGATAACGTTCAATCCATTTGGTGGTATTCTGGTGGATTTACCACTGGAATACGTCCAAATCCATAATGAGGCCTATATAGATGTACTGTCTGGGATCCTTACTAGACATATAGGACTGGTAGCATGCACATTCTTTTACTGGAAAGATACATTTGAGATAATAGAAATGTTACCCATATTATAAAGACTGCTACGTTTGAGCCACTTTTCACACACATTCAAGTCCAGTGTGTGTCTATGATATTGTTCACTAATTACTCTAAGTAACCTGAATGATGCAGGATACCTAACAGTAAAACTGCTGAAAACTGTTACCGGATATACCTCTACTTCTTAAATTTAGTCAAGAGTTGGTGGTGCCTTATGACATTACAAGGCTAGTGAATTGTGTTTGATGGTTAAAGTGGTGTGTAACCCGTTGTGGGTCACCAAAGTAGGAATGTACGTGTGCAGATATCGAGTAAATTGATTGTATTGTTTTGATCTTAATACAAGTGAGATCTTGAAGAAAAGTATGTGCTTTATCTTCATCTCTGTGCACATTGTGTCACCGTTTGATTGGGAACTAGGAGAACAGTCTGCCTTTCATTCGTCTACAACGCTCGGAAGAATCTTTTTACTGTTTCTACTAATTTGCAAGCTGCGGTCTGAGAGGCAGTGCCTGCGGAGAAGGAGGAACCAGCAACAGCTATTTACATATCGGAGATAAACCTTTGAACATTTCCTCGAGTGCACATGCACATGTCATTTAACCTTCCTGCTTACTGCGATGTCAAGCTCTGTGTTAGACTCACAATCCAGAAGTACGCTGTGGGCATAACTCCTGTCTGTGAGGATAAAGTAAACAAGCGCTGCACAGTGCAGGCAGTATGTCACTCATAGCCCTCGCTGACGGCACACTAAGCAGTGACCTACTGGAGTGTGATAATATTAAATAATTACCATAGCCTGAAGGTCCCGCGTCTCTGGAATCTTGATGAATAGGGCGCACACGATCGAATCTGGAGACTGAGATACTTGGGTCTATTGGCAGTAATACCATGGCAGTAATACCATAGGTTCATGTGTGAGCACGGCAGCAACTACCATATCAAAGTTTAAATAACGTTTTTATCCTTACAAGGACATAAGGACGCCATTTCACACCAGACCCCAGAATTCCCGCTATAATTTGAGGAACGGCGATGAAACAAAAACGGACGCCCCCTTTCATGCCATGACTAATAAGGGTGCGAAAAGAATGACTGAAAAGAGCAAAATTAACCCACAGCAAGGAACTATCCTGGCTTTTTTTCAGGGAGCTCCTCCAGCTTCTGAGGGGTTAGCGACGGAATTAAATATGGATGGTCCTGACGCAGTTAGATTGCCTCATGATTGTTCTAACTATGACGACATTGATAATAATTCCTTACTGGACCTATGCCTATCAATTCTACAAAGCCAGGCAATGATAGCAGAAGGGCCTATGAGACCTTGGACAGATGTGGAGGTTCAGGTAATAAGATCTGCATGAAACACTTGTGTATAGGCACGTTATAAATGCCATATCATAACATAACTCACCAGTGGCAACGGCTGATTCCCTCCTGTCCACCTCACCAAATCTAGTTTTAGATTCTGAAGGAGATGTTCAGGTGGAAGAAACAATCCTACATGAGTCAGAAATGAATACCCAGTCAGTGTTTGCAGATCTTCGGTCCTTTATATTATTGATGCAATTTGCTATGAAGATCCTATCAAAGCTCTGTGGGAAGATTCATTAGAACTTACAGCAATCCTTGAAGAGCATCCCACACGTTAAAGAATCTGTGCCTGATTCACTTGAATCTGGAGAAGACCCAATGAGCCAGATGGCAATGTACCTGAGGCAGGGAATAATGAACCAACTGAAAGCTCGGCCATTCTTTACTCCAGAAAACAACAGCGTTTAGCCAGAAGAGCGGCATCCGGCAAAACATCTAATGAGAGGGCAGCAGCTTTGCCTCCTATCATCACTCCAGTAAAGAAACCGAAGAAAGCCTGCAAGAATGGCAGACGCAACAAAAAGCGCCCAAGTAGGGGGACTGGTACCTTAACCAGTTGGGTGAATGCAGATAATCAGGTGAAAGCACTAATGCACTAACAGAAGAGCAGGTTAACAGAAAAACACAAGTGAACGGGTCAAAAAAATGAATCCCCTCACTATTCATTCACCATTTCCATCTAGTAAAAAAGTACCACACCGAGTTGTTTTAGAATACTTCAGTTTGTAATTATAACATACAATTGCTGATGGTTTTAAAGCTGAACATCATACGTTACAAAGTAAAGCAAAATCAAATTGCACAAAAGCAAGTAACAATTCTTGCATATACAATTATATAGATAACAACAACAACAATTGCTGCTGTCCATATATCAAAGAAATGACAGGGGTCAATACATATAAACAAGTCGAACAGGTATACAGACTGTATATCAGTACAAAAACAGTGAGAAAAACATGTGACACTGTGGTTTCCTCTATGTGTAATAGTTGTCCAATGCAACTGCGATTCATGAGACACTACAGGTCCCATAATCCTTCCCCTTTTGGGTACACCTGTGGCCTCCAATAAATCCCACAGGTAAGCTGTGTCTTCTATTTACTCAATAGACACATAATGATTTAGTCATACATTGCAATCACATAGGAGCTTTATCTGAACATCTTGACAACATTGTCTTTCCCGTCCTGATGAAGGCCATAAGAAGCAAATGGCCCAGATATCCCTTACATATGGCCGAAACACCTTGGTGTAGACAAACCTTTTTTTCAACCACAGTATCACATGTTTTTCTCACTGTTTTTATACCGATATACAGTCTATATACCTGTTCCACTTGTTTATATGTATTGACCCCTGTCGTTTCTTTGATATATCGGCAGGAGCAATTGCATCATGTTATCTATATAATTGTATATGCAAGAATTGTTACTTGCTTTTGTGTTGTTGTGCAATTTGATTTTGCTTTACTTTGTAACGTATGATGTTCAGCTTTAAAACAATCAGCAATTGTATGTTATTAATTACAAACAGAAGTATTCCAAAACAACTAGTTGTGGCATTTTTTTGCTAGATGGAAATGGTGAATGAACAGTGAGGGGAATCATTTTTTTGACCCGTTCACTTGTGTTTTTTCTGTTAACCATTGAGCCCTCCTGGGCAGAATAGGGTTTTTCCAGGAGCCCTTTTCTATAATCTAATAGAAGAGCAGGACATAAGCTCTGTTTCATTGGTGATATAGCCGTTACCCGAAGTGAGAGATATATCTTCTACAACGAACACCCATCTGAGGGACAAGGGCAGAGCTATACCTGCATTACTGGCAGCTCTTCCAGCTATAACTCTAGCCCAGGAAACACATTTGGGAAATAAGATATGTATCATCAAAAATCTAAATAAAAAAGCAGGACTAAATGGCTGACATGGTTTACTTTTCTTGGACGATTACATCTGATTCCACAGTCTCTGAAGACTTCTCATTTGTGGAGCCACTTAAGGGTATCAACCCCAAAGTATCAGCGGTCCATTGTAAACATGCATCTATGACACAATTGCTTCTGAGCTTCCACAAACAACTTTTGGAGGCACTGCATTGGGCGTTAAACCTGATATGGAAGATCCTACATTATCTCTGACAGCTAAAGGGAAACCCAGCAACACAGGCTTGGTGCCCCACTTGCCTGGAAAGGACAACGTCCACTTGGAGAACATAAAAACTATGTTGAAATGGCTGGCTGAATCTCTTCCTCTGGCCTTACAAAAAAATTAGTAACAACCCTGATGTCCTGGAACACTCCGGGATCAGCAAGAAGCTCCATGACAATGAACCAGATGGATAGTGAGGGGGAGGGCTGGATGAGATTTTTTACACTCTTGGGAACTAGAAATGATAAATGGACGTACAAAGAGTGACTGTCCTGGTAAATATACCTCGAGGTCAGGCACATATGTGGCTATATTAGATTAGATTGTTGTGAATGCAACTTTGGCTTTGCGGGTGGAGAACTTTGGTGTAAGCCTAAATTCTTGGAGTGACCAAGAGGCTATAGTGTTTAGTCTCGTTCTGAGTTTACACAACCTAATACTACACATATGGGGGAGATGGGAGTAAACAGTGGTGACAAAAGGGTAAAATGGTCTGATAACAATATCATAAAGGCCACACGAGCTACATCCACCCATGAGAGGCCCATTATCCAATCATTTCAGAATATGCAAAGGATGACATTGAGGACTGAATACAGACCTTTTCAGTTAAACATGCAAGGACAAAGGCTCCAGTCTTGGCCAAAGGATCCAAAGTACACAAGTCTTATGATAAAGTCATTAGAGAGGCCAAATGTAAACTCAGGAGAGATGTTTGGGGGCTAGAAACAGCTAACCTCCCTAGCGATGCCCTCCTCAAAAAGAGGAGAGCCTTAAAAAATGCCTACAGCAACTGGGTGAAAAGGCAGCAATGGGACACTAATAACGTAGCCTGCCAAAGTATGGCTACGATCCTTGCTAGTGGGAACATGAGTAGTATCTGGATGATATTGGGTGAAGCCAAGGGAAACACTAACCATAATATGATGAATTCCATTGAGAGCAGTGGATGAGTAACGTTTCTGGGGGATCGTCATATAATGGCGCAGGAACCCAACCTTGGTGGGATGGACCTTAATCCATCAGGAACAGCAGTTAAGATCATGGAGGAAGCCATCTATTGGAAAATAAAGAGCCTGAAATCCTCTCGTGCACCGGGCCCTTATGGCTTGTCTAATGCTATCCTGCTCCATAATTCCTTTTGTTGGTACTCCCTATTTAAAATATTGTTTGGTAAGGTACTGGCTGAAGGCAAAATTCCTGCCTCTTGGCAAACTGCCCACTTGCTACCGATTTTGAAAAAAGGCTCCCCTGGTAATTACCGGCTATTATCCATGTTGGATTCCTCTGGGAATTTGTTTGCATAATTTCTACTTAAAGAACTCCAATCTTGGGCCGAGCATGGAAACATACTGGATAAATTCCAGTGCTGTTCCTTGCTGAGTACTCTACAGTCCATAACCTTCTCCTCCTTGACCATATGGTTGAACAGGCACAAGTAACTAATAGGCCCCCTCTCTATGCCATTTTTGTCGATCTTAAGCAGCTTTCAACACTGTTAGGAGGGAGCAACTATGGAGGAAATTAGAACTCTTAGGTTGTCCACCGGGTCTTTTTTATTTCTTGAAACTGCTCCCAAGTAACAATACTGTCTATCTTAGGCTGGATAATAGTCGAACAATGACTCCCCCGGTCATGCAAAATGTTGGAGTCAAACAAGGTTGTGTAACAGCACCAATTTTGTATAATCTTTTTGTTTCCGATCTGCCACACTATCTGGCCTTGATAAAAGCCTTCCCCCGAAAATAGGCGATTGTCCCTGTCGGGTCCTGGCATACACTGATGACTTGGTCTTATTAGACCACAAGTTCAACAGTATTCAGCGTACTGCCTGGTGCCTGTCGGAAAATGCAGAGCAAAATGGACTAGTCATTAATAACGACAAAACCCAAATTATGCTATTTACAGCTAAGCAAACAGCAAGACCAAGGGGTTCATTACGAGTTGGGCGGTAAGGGATTACCGGCACCAGCAAGGGCACCGGTGCGGGTAATCCCTTACCGCCCGATTCCGAGGTCCCTTTGCGGGTCCTCCCCTTAATGCCTGGTTTTACCTGGCGTTAAGGGAAGGAACGCAAAGGGACTTTGGAGCTAATAACGGTACCGCAATTTGCAGTACCGTTATTAGCGACTTCCCCATTCCCATTGAGCCCTACGGGGGCTCAAATGGGAATGGGGAAGGGCCCTGGTGAATGGGGAATTACTGCCCCCTCCAACCTTGGAATGGGGCAGTAATAGCTCCATTTACCATGGCGGAGTCGTTAAGGGTTTGGTGGCAGCCATGGCACTAATAGTGCATGGTTACCTCCAAACTCGTAATGAGGCCCCAAGACTTCTGATTCTAAATACCGAGATTGTTTACACTTCAGTATATAATTACTTGGGAATAGAATTCGAAGTCAGATGGGGCTATACAATCTGTATTGAAACCCGGGTAAGAAAGGCTGCTCAACTTACAGAATTGATTAGTCAGTTTGCCAGGAAACGGGTGGCCTACTCTCTATTGGGCATTAGACAGCTGTATATGCAATGCTTGGTTCCAGCAGTCATTTATGGACTGGAGAGCCTAAAGGAAATTGACCTTGAACGGCTGCAACTAATCGAAAGTAAATTACGTAGAAAGCTATTGGGTCTCCCAAGTTGTGACCCTATGTCCATCTTGAGAATAGAACTAGGCTTGCACTCCCTTAAATCTATGTTGCTGAAGAAGTGGGTAACTTTAATCATTTAACTGATGAACGGTCCCTCAAATCCACTATTAATCACTTTGGGCATTATGGTCCAGAGATCTGAAACTAAATTGGCCCTTAGTAGAGGAATGGACTATTTAAGGGGCTGGAATCCCATTTGGGGAAAAATAGTTCTAATCTCTGATGGCGTCCTGCTAAACATCTGGACCTATGGGACTGGTGTGAAAGGTTTAAGCATCTGATATGGCTGAACAGTTATAAGTTTGTAATAGATGTCCATTACACTTATAAAAGATGGAACCCTATCTTGCTCTCGGTCCATCTAAGGCTTTCAGGAGATTTATTCTACAATTATGAATTAATAGGCTCCCGGTGTTGAGCGTAGTGGGCCCGTCCATCGCCATGCCTGTTTTAGAACGTTCCTGCTTGTCAAGGGTTTTGACCCATGTTGAATCAATAGACTGGGTAGATGTGGGGATGAGCTGTCGCCGGCCATTATTCTATCCCAGAACAAACTAAATCAATAGACTGTGTGGATGTGGGGATGAGATGTCGCCGCCCACATTCACGCCAGAATCCAGGAGAACTGCGCAGTTGGCACAAGACCACTCCAAAGATACAACCTTCTTGTGGGGGGTTCCACATCACCACTCTACTGTAAGGATGCCATCAAAACAATGTTAAGCAAGGGTCCTATACTATCAAGCAAAAGACCACTCTAATTCAAGACAGATCCCAAAAATGGATGCAATACCGGTACTCACCACTATCAGAAAGCCAGCGTTTTAAAACCACCAGACTTTTGTGTAAAACTGAACAGAGGAACCCAGACCAGGCCAAGGAAAGACTTGCTAAGAGGTGGATACAATGTAAAACTATATTCTGAAATGACTTGAAGGAAGTGATTATTTAATGTATATGTAAAAATTGGAAGTTTTGATTTAAACTGGGAACTAAAGTGACATTTAGCTGAATTCTGCATGACAACAACCCCCGACAGGAGTTGAAACTTGATCAAACTGCATTCCCAGGCCTGGCTGCCTCCTGCTTCCCCACCAAAAGGAGATGACACCTCTCTGATTAGATTAGGGAAGGGGCACCTGCAGGAGGTTGAACAAAGCCTTGTCCTGGACTCAGGCAAATGTTATATTGGGGGGGCCGTAAAGTGGCTTCCTCTTGGGAGAAGTGGGTGGAGAAGTGCCTCTGGGAGCCACCCGAGCTGGAGGCACGGACAGACAGAAGCTTCCCCCATTTGCTTTGGAACCTAAACCACACCCACCCCACTCAATCGCGATTTACGCACTCGCAAAATTTACCGCGATTTGCGATTTGGCCTGATTTCGTCATCTGTAAAAAGATAGCCGCTTTTTGCCTGAACTGCTAAAATTCGTTTGCAACCTTATAACCATCCCTGAACCATTGTTAGGGCTGACCTGAACTGATTTAAAGTGTCTTCCAGGGACTGGGTGACCTCCAAAAAGAACACCAGAACTTGTTAGAGTACACCAGGAGGGTGGAGGATGCTCTGGCAAGAAAGAAGCAGGCAAATAGGGACACAGCTCAGGAGGTAACCCTCCTGCAGCAAAGACTGGCCCAGTACTCCAGGACCAATCAGGAGGCACAGAGAGAGAATGAGGCTCTCTGCCAGCACAATGATAGGCTCCAGCAACAGGTAGCGATGCAGGAGAGACTGATTGAGTCTAGTAAGGCCTTAACTGAGGAACTGAAAGCGCAGGCTCTTGCATTGCAACAGGGAGCAGGGGCGGAGAGAGATGAGGTTCGCTGGGAAAGAGAAACTCCTGAGCATAACCTCAGGAGCCCTAGTACCAGAGGCCTTCATCTCTCCCAGTCCCTGGACTCTGCCACACCCATGTCCCCTCGCGCACATGAGCCCAGGGCCACAGGGATGGCAGATTACTATCCAGCTAGAAGTATGTGGCTCATAGGCCAGTACCTCCCAGGAATCGATGGGCGGGCATCCGGGTATGGGCACCCAAGCACAGTGCAATTTAGTGGGGAAACCCAGGAGAGTAGGCCCATTAAGGGCATCCTGAAAACCTCTGCCCAGTTAGGTCAGTGGGGGGTACCCATCAAATCCTGGCAGCAAGGAGGGATCTAAAGACCCCTCTGAGCATTACAGGACACAGGAGACCTGGTCCCCACATTCTGCTAGCCATTCCCAGGCTCGCAGAATCTGGGAAAACCTGGAAGATCAGACGGGCACCTCTGGAAGCAGCGCTTCTGAGTCGGAGGATGAATGGACCAGGGTTACCCAAACCAAAAAGGCCAATAAGGCAAAAAGGGCCTTGCTTAAGGACCCATTGAAACAAATAAAGGCAATAAGGAGTGTCATCACACCTTATCATAAGAACGCCAAGTATTCTGTTTGGGAACACTTGGAGCTCTATGAGCAAATGATGGAGACTTTCCATTTGAAGGACAGCCAAAGCTGTATTCAATATGTAAAGTGGACCTTCTCACCAGAATACTCCAGTTTCTTTGCGGGGCTGGAGGATCAAAACCATTCAAGGTGGTCCACATACAAGGCGGCCATCTTGAAACATTTTTCTGTGCACAGAAATCCTCAAGAGGCTCGCAAGGCAGCCTACAATTTGAATGTGGGGAGGATCAGGCCCCACAAGAGTTTGTGCAAGAATTAAAGCGTGCTTTTGCGCAGACCACCAGAAGGGTGCACACGGATAGCAGAGATTTATCAATACGTTTTTCCATGCCTTACCCAAATACATAATGACCCAGCTCGTGAGAGATTTTCATGAGAAAAGATCTTTAGACTGGGTCATTGAACAGGCTACCCGGATCTATGAGGTGCAGAAGCCCATCGAAAATAAAAATAATGTGCAGAAAAACCCCAAAACCAACAGCACCCCTGCTGCTGCTAAGGTGGCAGAGGTAAAGGTTGCCCCCGTTTTAGATTTGGAAATGGGGGGGCCTAAAAACCTGCCTGCACCAAATAATTCACAGCCCAGAAGGCCCTCGGGTCAGTCACAGACAGGGGAGTCGAGGAGGTAGTCCCACAAATGGGGTCCCCCGCTCCCCTGACTATGCAAGTCCCTGCTACAAGGGAAACCTACCAATCCTGGGTTATGTGTGGACTCCTCCAGCCCAAGGGGGGGATCCAGCCAAGCACCTGACCCGGGGAACTTCCCTCCTAACTTCCCCAAGGAGGGCAGAAATTCACCAAATCCTGGGCAGAACTTTTTCCCCAGGTATCCACCCAATTTCCAGCCCCAAAATCATCCATCCTTCTTTCCCCAATTCCCTGAGCCCAGACAACCTAATCCGGGAGAGGGGAGGCCAAGGGTGGAGGGGTACCCAAATCTTCCCAATCCAGGGTATTACCAGAGAAGGGATAGCTACCCTTCCCGGGATCAGCCCACGGGAGAAAATAGAGCCCCGTATCAGCCTGAGCGGGTTTCACAACTTGAGCGCCAGGTCCAAAATATGGCACGAGATCTGGGTCACATACTGAGGGCTCAACAGAACCCTCAGATGAGCATGCCACTGCAGAATGCCCCAAACTCTGGACCTGGTGCTCCAGAACAATGACGGGGGCAGCACCCCGATAACCCACCGGTTCCCGGGGAGGAGGCACCAGGGGAAGGGGGGTGTAAAGCCTTGGAGGAAGCTTCCTTCCCAACTTGTAAACAACCCCTGGAAAACCAGGAAACAGAAACAAAATCTCCTGCCCCTGAAAGCCTGCCTCCCAAGGAGCAGAGGGGGGGTAGGAGAAACAAAGGACCCAAACAGACCCACTTTGTGGAGGAGGTACAGGTCCTCCAATTTGAGGGAGAGGGATCCTCAGAAGATCCTGGGAAAAGGATCTTCTCCTTTAGATATGGGGTAACTCCTCCCAAAGAAAAATGGGTCCCAAGGGATTCCAATCCAGACAGGAGAGATATGGAGACTGAGCTATCGCCGCCCCTCATCTCATCCCAGAACCCACAATACAGAAATCCCCTGGTTCAAACCCATCCTGGTGACTGCCTCCAAAAAGGGGGGGCGGCCCAGAACCGGAACCAGGGGAACCCACAATGGCTCTAATCTCCAGTTGCCACCTTTTTCTTTCAGATTCCCCAGGCTCTTCACAGAATTCTGCCCAAATCTCTTCGCTAGCAATGTCCAAAACCAGAAAGTTATCCCACCAGTTGTCCAAAAATGTGCATTATCTGTGCCCCCTAGAGGATAAGGAGGGAAGATATTATGCCCCGGTACAAGTACAGGGGCAGGGTACAATTTTGGCACTGGTGGACACTGCATCCCAAGCTACCCTTCTGTCCAAAAGGGCCTTTGAGGAACTAAATGCAGGAAGGGGGGAGAATTACCGTATTCCTCTCCCCTCTCTTCCTGGACAACTGCAGAACTTTGACGGGAAGGAAATTCCCATCGAAGGGACTGCAGACTTGGACATTAAAATTGGGCGACACAAGGTGAAACACCCGGTCATAGTAGTAACTCCAGAGGGCACCCCTTGTTTACTAGGGAACGACCTCCTGAGAAGGTTTTCACCCCTAATAGATTGTGTAAACAAGGTCCTCTGGACCCAGACTAGCCGACCAATAAAATTAAAACAGAGTGTCAACCATGTTAGTTTAAATGGCACCTGCCACATGGTTGAACAAAAATCTGACCAAGTAGAATTTCACTTCCAGAACAACCAAATTCCAGACGTGACAGTAATAGCAGTAGGACAACAGACTGGTGATGGGGGGTCCTCTCTATTTCTGAAAATCAACCTTCCTTCCAGTTTAAGGTGGTATTCCACACTGGAAGGAAACACTCTGAAATTCTTTACCAATCCACAATCAGACACTCCCACTCCTATAGTCCAGAAAGAGGTGAAATCAGCTCAGAGCCTGGCTGATATTCAGCAAATTGGAGAGCAGTTGTTCATCCCTGTTCAGTTAAATGATGGGAAGGACTCTGTTCTCGCCCGAGTGTGTGTGAACAACGGTAACAAAAGATCCAGCCATTCCCACATTCAAACTGATAGACAAATGGGAAATGGACCTGGAAGCACCCAATTCGAAACATCTCCTGCCAAGCAGGTGTATGCTCAAAATCTCCATTGGCAACAAGAGCATAGTCCATAATTGTTGGGTCGTGTGAGACGTCACTGCCGCCTTTTACTTAGGCAGTGACATTCTCAATCGCTTCGCCTTTAGTTTGGCCCTAATAAACTTCAAAGCTTGGTCCCGATTAGCGGATAATTCCATGGGCTTTGATGTTCCAGAAAAAGCATTTAGGTCAGCTCAATTGCTACCTTATGCAGTTGAAATTCAGATTAAAGAGGAAGTCACCATCCCAGAAAGGACCCGACAATTCTCCCTGGAAGTGAAAGTTAAAAGAGGACAAAAATTGAAAAACCCTGATGCTTATATACATCTAAATGCTTCTCTCCAACAGCAAGGGTTGGGGGTAAACCCAACTCCATTAGTCAACATAGAACATGACACCATTCCAATAGAGGTGGATAACAGCGACTTAAAGAGTATTACTCTAGCCGCAGGCACCATTATTGGAATGGCGGTTGATGACCGACATTTCTCCATTGATTTAGGAAAATAACTGTTAGGACCAATCCCAAAGGACTGTTTTGACAGTGACAGTGAGGACAATACAACACCAGACAGGATTTTCACCCGGCATGGGGGGAACTTCCTGGTGTACACTTCTCGCCCTTATGGTAAGGAAGATGTGACTTGTGACGTCAGGAGGGATGAGGTGATTTTCCAGGTCCATGAGGGCTGCCTTACCCACCTGAAGCCTCCAGTCCAAATCAGCACTCTGACCAGGGACTTCTCCACCCAGCTGGAGGAGGCAGCTGAGATAGCCAAACCAGAAGTCTTTCCCGGCTTCAGGCAGATGGTGGAAGAGAGGGTCAACCTAGCTGATGCCTGCGTGACTCTGGAACAGAAGCAAAAGTTGAAACAAGTTTTCTTGGATTTCCAAGATCTCTTTGCGGTAGACTCATATGACTGTGGTCGCACCGACATCCACACCACAACAATTCTCACGGACCCTGGAATGACTCCAGTGTTTGTGAAGCAATATTGTTTGCCTCTCGCATCCATGGAGTCCCTTACTGAAATAATTAAGAACCTTGAGTCCCGGGGAATAATCCGTCCAGTACACAGCACCTTCAATAAATCCAGTGCTGGGAATATTGAAGCCAAACGGCCAGTGGAGACTCTGCGCCGACCTTAGGGAGCTCAACAAACGGGTCCATACTTCCCGATGGCCTCTGCCCTACATTGACCAAGGGCTGGTCCAGATTCAAGGATGACAAGTATTCACTGCAATAGACCTGACCAATGGATACTGGACCGTGGCTGTCAGTAGGGAGGACCAATACAAACTGGCTTTTACCTTTGGGGGCCAGCAGTACACCTGGACCCGGACTCCCTTCGGATACCTCAACTCCAGCAATGAATTCAACATTTTCTTACATAAGGCCATGCCCGACCTGGGTGCGAGGGGTAACTCTGCTTATGTAGATGATGTCCTCATCAAAAGTTCATCTGTGGAGGAACACATCGCGGAGATCCGTTATGTTCTGACGCAGTTGAGGGCCGCCGGCGCAAAACTTTCCTTTCAGAAAGCACAGTGGTGTAGAACCCGTGTTAATTTCTTGGGGCATGAGATTACTCCTCAGGGCCTCTGTCCCCAGGAAAAGAAAGTGGAAGCACTTCAGAAACTGAAAGACCCCACGACTCTGCGGGAACTAAGGAGCCTCCTTGGACTGACTAATTACAGCAGAAAGTTAATTGAAGGCTACGCAGAGATCACTAGACCCCTGATTCATCTCTTTTAATTCCCCTCCGATAGGGAATTAAAAGCAATTTTAGCATTTTTCACTTCCTTGCCACCACATTACAAAGCACTCTTGCCCGTGTTTTAAAAAGCATACCTTTTGTCTAAGCTTGCTGTGGGGGGAACTGAATTCCGTATTGTATTTGATTGTATTCCTGAAGACTGTGTGTGTTACTTCCATCTCCTTGCATTGCATATAGGGGGGCGGGTGAATTGCCACCAGGGGAAAAGTGAACATATTATCTCTTGTGAAACCATATCAGTTTATTTTCTGTACGGCATTTATTCCACCTTGCATTTCCTTGAAACCATAACACATTTCAGTTACCTCATCCCCTATACTACTTCTAAGTAACCAACTCAGTTTACCCGTAGAACATTATCCATTGTTGATCACTGTCATATTTTAAGTGTGATATCCAATATTAATTTATTATAAAAGTGTGATAGATATATATTGTTATATTTCTCGAATAAACCTTTTAATTTGCAAAACAAACCTACTTCTTGGCTCAGTGGGGTCAGGGGGATTCTAAGAGGGAGGTGTTATACAAGGGTTGTCATCCAGAGTACTGAACTGGACATAAAAATACATCAATAAGGGTTTTCCTCAGCATCCCAGACTAGGCAATGACTTAGCTGTAGTGTTGATGGAACATCGCTAACATGCTGCATTTGTGGCAATAGTTCTGCCTAGGAGACAGCCAGACACATTCTCACTATGTGCACTATGTGTATGGAGAAGGTATATCTGAAACACTTTAGTAAGTTTGTTCAGCTCCAGGACTTGATAAAAGGCTCCACATTCTGGAAGAACTGCATAAACATGCAGAACGGGAGCAAGCACAATCCTTTTTCAGGGTCTGGAAGTTGATGGAGACACATCTAAACCTGGTCAGGAGTGGAAACTATAGTAAGATCGGATCTAACATATTTAAAATGTATACCAACATTCCACTTGTGAATGACCTGATTAATTGGAGAATGGTGGACTGTGCACTTTTACTTTCTTTCTGTCATGAATATGAATAATACTTTTTAAGGCTTTTATATGTCTATGAAATTGATACCGTTTTATCGGTATGATATATACATTGTATTCAGTTTTTCTAATGTCATTTGTGTGATATTTTGAAATATTAGCATCACCATATACTATGATAGCAATTCATTTTATTTTATTTTTCAAAATGTTGTCTAAATAATGAATGTATATGTGTAAAGTTTTAATTTAAAACTATAACACATTAAACAAATTCAATTAAAGTATTGCAAATCTCCTGTATTATTAATCATTGTGCTTCTATGTCTAAGCATTGTTGCTCTGCGTTGTTACCAAGTGGTTGTTTGGTTAGGGAACTATGCGAACAACTCTTGCAGTTCCAGTAACCTGGCATCCCAAAAAACTATAGACATATTGGTTTTGAAAAACCACCAGTTGCCACATAATATTGGCAAATGGCTTAATTTGGAAGAGAAGAGCAACAGTTTTTTCTACAATTGGTGGGACCCCTATTGCAGAGGGCACTGGGCAGTGGTCCCTGTTGTTTGCATGATGTACCTATAAATTATGTGCATCCGATTATAAATGCAGACGTATATGTAGCCGAATGCAAAGAAAAAAAGAAAATGCAGGTGGGGTGGGTTGCCCATGTGTTACATTGGGCAAACTTCACTTTCTTTATTGCACTCCAGAATGCCATTGAAATGATGGTCTTCGTGCTAATCAGTGTGATAGGCCAACAGATGTAACTATGGCCCAATTGAAGAGTCAATTGTGTATCCTGCCCTGCTTCTTTCTTTGCACTGTGGTAGATGTAGTTTCACGTTTCTGTTATGAAAATGAGTCTTCAGGAGGGAGTTTGCAAGGAAAGGATTTAGGAATGGATGTGCTTGCTCACAAGTGGAAGGGGACTGCATGAAATGTATCTACATTCTTCTGTGAGTTGTATTATCAAGGAAAATGCACCTAATTGTGGCATTATTTCTAATGGGTATGCCTCTTATAGTTAGGGATAGGCATTATGTGAATACAATGACCAGTGTTGCAAATGTCGGGCTTTGTTCCACTTCTGAATCAAGCAAACAACTAAAGTATATTAGTTTACCTTTTCTTATAAAACATTATCAAAACAATTAACGCAGTGTGGGGATTTAGTTAAACATTCAGATGGCCCATCACAGCCCTGATAACAAGAAAATGTGCACGATTTGTTCCTGAAGATATGCCCTGTGACCCATTAACATTATCGTCTGCCTTTTAGACTCTCTTTGACTTCAACAAAGCTGTACATTGCAACATAGACAGAATGGAAAGGTAACTGAGCACATAGCCGGGACCCGAGTCACGACTGCTTTGAACCTGAGGCACACCTGTAACCCAATAAGACATGGGAAGCAGAGGAGCGAGGGAAAGAAGTCTACACATTATCCGTGCACTGCTCTAAAATGAACAACATATGTTGAAGGTGAATTGCTGCAAGGTCCCGTCAATGCTGAAACAATTGCCATTTGTCCATGCACAGAATCCAATTGCATGGGTCAACTCTACAGTAATGACTCCCGGTGTCCCATTACAAAATAAATGTATAAGGGACTGGGGACAGCTTAAAAATACCTAACAAGAGCTTTCATGACTTATGCATATGACAGAATTAGCGTAGTCCTCGGGAAATATATCCTGAAGCGTCTACCCAATGGAGTAAACTGGCTATTTTAATGCCGCCTCTGAAACGTGATTCATAGAGCAATGCCCTCAGTGTACCTGCACAGGTTAGCCAAGCTGAAATGAAACAGAACTCAGAAACTTATTTGAAGGAATAAAGGGTGATTTTCAAAGTTCTACACGAATATCCCTGGTGACATGGGTATCCTGAGATGGACAGAAAGAAACTTTGATATTCATTCTCCATGACTGAGTCGAATAGGAGCAAGGAGGAAAAGGGGAATACAGGGAGAGATGATCTAGAATCTGTTGTCTTTGCAATTGAGAATATCTTATATATTGTCATGCATAAAAGTGTGATGGGTCCCATACACTCGGGCAGTCGAATGGTTTTGCTGGTCCATACTGGTGGACTGATACGTTGCTCTCTTGCATGCTTCAGTGTCGTTGGGCTGGGGCACACTTGGATCTCTATCTCTCAGCACTGTAGAGTAATATGACTGGTGATGTTCTTCGTTGAGAAGGTAATTGTCTAGGGGACTTCTCCATGTGTTGCCTGTGGAGCTCACAAACGTCAGATTCTGGATTTGAGCTAAGGCCCAGGAAACTGGCCTGGCCGTTTCTGTTATTATTTATTATTCTTATTATTATTATTATTATTCTTATTATTATTATTATTATTATTATTATTATCATTAATGAATGTGGAACTATATTTGGGAAGCAAAACATTGCTTTACAATCTATAGGGGAAAGACGACTTGAGGGAGTCCCATCTCAAGGGATTAATACAAGAGAGCAGGGAGTTAACAATTGGGGGCAGGGAGGGTGGGCAAGTGAGCAGAATCTGCTCAAAAAGTAACATGGGGAGGAAATAGGGGGACCAGATCGCCCAGTAGCAATGTAGGTGGTGAGTGAAGCGGATGTATACCCAGGTGTTAAGGAGATGCCATTTCTTGAAGAGGAGGGTCCTGAGCTCCTCCATAAAATTTAGAAGAGCAGGGGCAAGTCCGTTTTTGATAGTGAGGATATTCCAGATAATGACGACATAGACAGTGAAGGCATGTCTTCTGGATATATCCCTACTACACGAGTTGTGTTCAAGTCTATATATTTTCATCCTTCTGGTGGACCTTAAGTCTCCAGAGATGCTAAGGTTTTCAGTGAGGTAGCATAGGGACCAGAGGATGCAGCAGGATTTGAAGTTGATACATGGTTGCTGCGGGACCCAGTGCAGTTTGATAAGGGCTCTGGTGATGTGGTCGAATGTGCAGAGTCCTTAGGCCTGTCATACAGCAGCTGTTGGACACAGCTCAGGGGTGCCAGGGTGGTTGCCGGAACTCCTTCCACGAGGCCATTGCCACCATCCCGGTTAGCTAGGACCAAGGCTTTGACAACATATCTGAAGTTGTTTGCTGGAACGAAGTGCTTGATTTTCAGCAGGAAGTAAAATTGACATCAAGGCTTTTGCATCCTCCTTGCTCTATGTTCCTTGAAGGAGATTATTCTGTTGATCTAGAACCCAAGGGACATGCTACAGGGGGTCAGCTGTGTTGTGAAGCCCCCAAGGCTCATAATGTAAAGCTAGGTCTGGCTATCAGGGTGCTCAGTGTTGTAGGTCAGCAGCAGGAATTCCATCTAGGAAGGTTTGTGTTTCAGGTAATCACTTGACATCCAGGACTAGATCATTGTGAGGCAGGGCATATGCCTGGTGATGTCTCAGAGGAGATCCTGAGGTAGACCTGTGTGTCATCTGAATATCGGAGGATGTGGATAGTGTGTGGAGTCAGGAGGGTTCGAGCAGTACCATGAAAAGTTTGAAGATCAAGGGAGAGAGCGTGAATTCTTGCGGGTCTACAAATGTTTTTGGTAGTGTTGGTTATCTGTAGCAATCCATTAATTGGAAGTGGCTAGTGAGTTAGCATTTGAAGCAGCTGAGAACAGTCTCCCTGAACACCATGCAGTGATGTAGAATGTCAGTCAGTGTCTGGTGGCCTAATCTGTCAATATATTGAGGAGAACCAGGAAACAAGGTTAGCCATGGTCAACGTTGTTAAGAGCATTGTTGATCACTTTGATAGTAGCTGTTTCCATGCAGCATCTGGATCTGAAGCCAGATTGGTAGGGTTGCAAGTGGATGTTGGTGTTGGTGAGTTGGAGGAGTTGTGTGGCTAATGCTTTCTCAAGGATCTTACTTAGAAAGGAAATATGGGTGATGGGGCAGTAGGTCTGAGGTTGTTGTGGTCCAGGGTTTATTGTTTGAGAATTACGAAGATTTGCCCAGTCTTGAGGGTCAAGGGAAACATGCCGTACAAGAGGGAGCTCTTAATGATTTCAGCTAAGGAAGGAGTGCTTCAGTGTGTAGGGTCTTCAGTACGGAGGCAAGGAGAATGCCGGCTGTGCACAATATGGTCTTGGGTGATGCTACAGTGGCAGCCTGGTGTTTCGTGGTGAGTGTCCAGAAAGTTTTCCAGATAGAGGTGTTTTTTCAAGAAGGGATATGTGGTTTACAGTTAGTTGTGGCATTGCTCACTATGTGCTGGCGGATCATACTGATCTTGTTGATGATGTAAGAGTTGGTGCAGTTAATATTTAAATGGAGTGCAGCTTTTGTGGGTTGAAGAGACGATTGATGCACTGCTTGGAGGCTCTGCTTTCATTGTTGATCTTGCCTATGGTGTTCTGGTAGTATTTGGCCTTGTCCGTGTTGATTAGTCATCTGCGTCTAGCACTGAGAGAGGTCAGATGCACTATGGATTTTCGCAAAACTTGTTTCTTGTTTTCTGATGGTTATTTTGTTATAGTTGCATTCTTGATTGTACCACAGTGCAGAAGGTTTAGTCTTGAGGGTACATTGTTTCATGGGCCCTGGTGGTTGATGTTGGTTGAAAAGGGTCATTTTGAGTTCTTGGAGAAGTAAGTCGCAATCTTAGCTCATCTGAGATAGATCGGCCCACATGAGTGGGATGTTGGTAATGTCTTTCTTGAGATCTTCCACTAGGAAGTTCTTGCATTATTTGAAACCCTGTTTCCTGGGTTTACATTGAGTGTGCTTGACTGGGCTTATTTCACTAATGTCAAATGGGTTTGACAGATGTTTCAACCAGTGCAGTAGTATTGGAGAGCTGTATTGGATGGTGGGTTTTGAGGGGTGAGGGCGTAATGGTGAAGTGGAGGATACTACCTTTCCTGTGTGTTGAATCTTTCATGTTGTGTGGGATTTTCAAAGTGTTGAAAAGGCAGCAATACCTTCCTTCATGGACTTACTTTGTTGCTGGGCTTCCAAGGGTGTTAAAGTCCCAGAGGAAGATATTGTTGGTGTCCTTGAGAGACATAGGGCCTCATTACCAGTATGGAGGTAGCCATCGTGCTATTAGGGCCATGGCTACCCCTATACCGGATACCGGGCCCGGGTTCCCTGAATGGGGACTTACCGGATCATTCCAACCTTGGAGGACACGGTATTTCCCCATTCAGTAAACCCATCCCCATTCCCATTTGAGCCCCCATAGGGCTCAATGGGAGTGGGTAGGGAGCTAACAACGGGCCCATTGATAATGGGCCCGTTGTTAGCTCCCTGGTCCCTTAGCGGCTCCCGCTAAGGGACCTCGTATTGAGGCGGTAAGGGGTTAACTGCACCAGCATCCTTAGCGGCGCCATTAACCCCTTACCGCCGACCTTGTAATGAGGCCCTTAGTTTTACCGAGTATGTTAAGTTTCAGATGAAGGAGGTTTAGAACTTGGGTGATCTGCAGATGAGGTGAAACGTGCATGTGTTCATGCTGGAAAGTGGGAAGTGCAAGAGAGGTTTTTGAGGGATCCAATGATGGGTAAATTCAATTTGGCGCATGGTCATGATACCAGGGGTATGATGGCAAGGCCTCTGCTAATCATGCTTGGACTGTCTCTTTGTAGAATGGTGTAGCCATTGTGGAAGAGTATGTCTCAGAAGTGGGTGGAGGTGAATGCCATCAAGGACTCAATGATGAAGATGGCTTACAAGTCCTGTGTGGTGATTAGCTCAACTGTCTGCTGAGTGGTTGATTGCTGATGCTAGCAAGCTTTAATTTTCATGGAGTGGTGAATTATGGAATGTTGATGGCGTCTATACTGATGCAGATGAGATTGCTGTGATGCAGTGTATACGATGTTCCTGGTCAGCTGATTGGTGGCGATGGTGGGGATTGGCTGTTGGGATAGAGGGTTGAAACACCTATTTGAGGGAGCTTACCTGATGTTTGAGGTGCAGGGGTACTGCTCCTGGGTCTTCCCGTTCTGAGCAGGTCCTAAAAGGAATTGCCCATTTCCGTATCTGCCCAGGTGAGAGATGCCCTGTGATCTAAAAGTTAAGAAAGGAAAGGAAGGGACAAGGCTAAGGAGGTGGTTGGGACATAGGTAATGTAATCTATAACCACTTGCACCAGCTCACCAATTGCAGAGGAAAACAGCTTGGAAGGCTGCTAAAGCGGGAAAATAATAACAGCAACATGAGACAGCAACAGCAGATTAGCAGTGATTGAAAGGTGGGTGGATCAGAGGTCAAGTTAACTAGATCCATTCACACCAGTTGACCAACTGCAAAAGGAGGAGACTGGATGACTGCTTAAGAAGGGAAAAAAGAGTGGAAAAAACAAGACAGTTCAAGTTACCTTATTTAACTTGCACCAGCATACAAACGGCAAAATAAAAGAGGGGCTAGAAGGTTGCTTAAGTAGGGTAAAAAAGAGTGACAAAGCAAGAAGGCACCAACAGATTATCAGTGATTGACAGGTGGGCAGAGTCCACTTGACCGAGATCTCCATGCATCATCTGACCTACTGCAAAGTAAATAAATGAAACTGTACCACTATGTTATAGATGGGCAGGTCATCCTGCATCAACTCTTCAGCTGCTTGTACCCAATGCACCGTCAGCTGGAGACTCTCTCTGTAAAATACCTAGTGGCCAGAACCAGACTGAAATGGAATACAGTTTCAAATAGGGCTGCACCAAAATTGGATTTTTTAATACTAAAATTCCATAACATTGGCACATTTTGGGCCATTAAAATACAATTGAAAATGAGTGGAATGCGGAGCTGAGTTCTTCTTGACTGTCATGATGCCCGCTCCCGGGGAGCTGGTTCAAGCCCTGCGTCCCCGAAAGCGGACATCCAGTCCCCAAGGAAGGACCCAGCAACCCCATATAGGGGCCCTTTGGACAGTGTCCTGGCGTCTATGGCGCCAGGCTCATAAAAGACATCAGTCCTGGCGCCATAGGCGCCAGGCTCATTATGGAAGTGCTTGGGTGCACTTACCTGATGCAGACCATGCTGCAGAATCCCGGCCTCCTTAAGGCCTGAAAGGAACTACTTTACCTGTGGGACTAATTTACCATCCGGGCGTGGTCAGGGAAGGATACATACCTGATTGGAGGAAGGATACATACCTGGAACTTCTTCCAAGGCTATTTAAACCCCACCCGAACAGCCACACGTGCTTCGCGTTGTTCTGCATCTAGCAGCTAGACGCTCACCGTGTCTGCTCCTGCATCCTGACTTCTGCCACGCCTCCCAGCATCCTGGATCACCTGCAAAGGAAGAGAAGAAGAGAACAGAAGAAGGAAAAGTCCTTACCTGCTAAATCCGCATCCCGGAGACATCTCGCCGACAATCCTGAAAAGGAAGACTTTTATTTAAAAGCTCATTGCGTCGATCGCTGCAGCGCCGCATTCCACTCACCTTTACAGGGCGCCTCCATGTTCAGCAGAGATCATACGGATTCGCAGTCACGCCCCAGCGCCTAGGGAGAAAAAGACTAGAACAAAAGGTGAGAGAGAGAAGGGAATAAGGAAAGCTAAATCTCCATGTTAAGACTTACCTGTTGATTCATTCCCTCTTCATTTCGGGTCCGCGCCGCATCCTGGCATTTCCGGACCCCGGCCCCTAAGGGGAAAAAGAGACATCAGCGTTAATGAGCGAATGAAAAGACATTACCAAAAAACGCTCATTAAAGACTTACCTGATTTCTACAAGGATTTCACCTCTCATCTCGGGTCGGTGCCTGTTCCCCGGCATTCCGTACCCCGGCCCCTATGGGGAAAAAGACACTAGCATTAGTACATTAATGCATGGACACAAGGGGAACCTCTTATCAAAAAACTTACCTGGAAGCCAAGCAAGTTTGGTTCTCACCAATCCGAAAATCCAGTGAAGTAACTGGATACCAACGCGCCCCTGCATCAGAAGCAGGATGGAGAGCTCGTCCTTCCAGACCCTAAGGTGAGACACTACGAGGAATCACAGAAGGGTTTCGAGGAGGGTGAGAGGGGAAAGTGGGAGGCCGATTGCATTACCCCGCAGACAGTTAATCCCCTATTTTCGCCTACAGATGGATACTTCTGCGAGCCAGACAAGCCAGATTTGGGGGGCCCGGTCCAGTCCGTCTTCCGAACCCTGCGCATCACCTTAGAAGAGGTCACAGCAGCGTGAACCAGGCCAGCGCCTCCGTGGGAGTCAGGTGAGCGTTACATTGACCCCTTAGCAGCATTTTACACAACAGACCACCAGAGACTCACCGATAATCCACACCACTCAAGGTGATTTATTTATTTATTTTTTATTTGTTTATGGGCATAGGGGGAAAACAACAGAAAGGTGCATAATGGAGACAGCAGACAAGCAACATTGATAACAAGACCTTTGGCAAGCCAAGACAATAATAGGGCTGCCTAGCTAACTAGTAAAGCCTGTCTTCATTTGAACACAAATGTTTTCGGTTCTTTCACTGAGATCATCCTAAACTGGTTTAATTCCTATCTTTATAATCGCCAGCAGTTTGTACAAATGGATTCTTCCAAATCATCACTCTACCCATCATCTTTGGAGTCCCACAAGGATCTGATGGTGTGGTCATGGTATGCTAGAGGTCTGGGGGTTACTACGAGCTCAACCGTTCAGCTCCCACAGGCCAAACAAACCATCCCCCAGAACAAACAGAGGACTCAGCCAATGCTGTCATGTCTGACCTAAGACCCAAGTAGTTAAATGTGCGCTGAAGTCAATTACCAGACAACGATTGAAGGAGCATAGAGAATAATGTCGTAATGTATCTTGGTAGCTGAGGTGATGACATCACTGTACATGGAATGTGGGGAGGTCAGTCTGAGTGGAGTGTTGGTGTATTGTTGTCTGAAGGGGATTCTATGCTTGGCTGTTGGAAGTATGCTGACTTGGAAAGGACATGCCAATGTTTGTTCCTGGCAATTGAACTACAATAAACCTACTTAATAACTTACCTGCTGGCTCGGGTGTTCCTCAGCTTCCAAGTTATTATAAATAATAATAAGAAAAAACAGAGTCTTTGCTGGCCTGACTGTCGTCAATAAATGCAAGATTGTGAAAACATGCCACGTATCTGTGAAAACAAGATCAGTGAAATGGTCGAGTGACAAGACCAACTACAACTCTAGACAGAATTAACCAGTCTAGAGGCTATTGCTCAGGTCTACATGAAAAAACAAGAGTGTCAAGAAACTCTACACACTCACGGGGTTGGTGTGAAATACCATCATGATGCAAAGAAATGTCCTGTCCTGAAGAAGGCCCAGAAAAAAGTAGTTGATAGGCATTAGGGATAACGCACCAAAATCTTGACGGGCCGAAACATATGTCGACCATCCGAAAGCCACACTTAAGTGCTTTATTTTGGGGCTATTCTATTAATCCTTATATTGTCACCATATTTCTCCATTGTGTTTTGTATAAAGTACTAGCAACAAATATTGTTGAAGAAAGGAGAAATAATCATTTATTTTCCTTTTTTTGTCCATGGTTAGCAATAACATTATACAGGACTATGCCAGTTATACAAATCACTTACGAACCCCATCACAGACATTGTTTTTGGGCTTATGTCCCCTTTAGCTTTTGTTTCTACATGAATGATGTTTTTAAAATTATCAGAATTTGAATAAAATATATTGAAAAACAACTATGTGTTTGGGTACAGTACAGTGTGAAAAATAATAAATGCACACTGAAGGTAAATGTTGGTGCACTGAAATTGCATAGAGCTAAGAGAGGGGAAAACATTTCACCATTCTGTAATATAATATTGTAGTTTGACCTTGTCCACTTTGTATCCCTTGTCTGCTAATACTGTCAGCATGTGTACTGAGTAATTTCTACACTGCTCTTCTGTTTTTCTACAAATCAGTATGCCATCTACGTATTATATGCCCATGTTCTCCATCTGTACATTGCCTAGGTCCATCTGGAGGACCCTATTGAATATGGAAGGTGTTCCACAGTACCCTGGAGGAATTCTTGCATGTTTTCACTTCTTATTTCTATACAGAAATGAAGTTAAATCTTGTGAGCCTGGGTGTAGTGCTATAGAGTAGAAGGTATTCTTCAGATCTATGACCGTGAAGTAGGCAGCTACTGTGAGAATGCTGCACAACATTGTTGCTGAACTAGAGGATATTCTGCTTCTACAATATGATTAAAAGGGTGCAAGTCCTATATCAAATGACATGATACCCCTGTCGCCTTTTTGACAGGGTACCAAGCAGTGTTGCATGGTGATTCTGATGGCACTAGCATGCCTTGCTTCACAGGTGCTGAAATGGTTTCATCGATACCTTCTTCTGCCTCCCTTGAGAGTGGGTATTGTTTAACACATGGTAAAATTGCTCCTGGATTCAGCTTTATCTTCACTGCTCCTATCCGCTTCAGAAGCCCCACAGCATAGGGACTTGTAGTCCATAGAATGCTGGGTGCATTTGCCAAATCATCCTCAAGAAATGTCAGTGGTGTTCTCAGCACCATCGCCATTCTCTTTGGTACCTCTCTGTAATGTATTTTCACCCAATATGTGATGATCACTTCAAACACCATCTCATGGTCTCATCTGTTGTCTCTGAATAGTTCTTCATCTGTGACTGTAGTTAACCTGTACCCTTCAGCTATTGTGATCACTGCTCTCCATTGTTGTCCTGTGTTATCTGTCCATTGCACCGTTATCCCATGTCTCTAATTCTAGTGGCACTATCATCCATTCCTCCTCATTTTAAGGGATCTCTGTACTAATGAAGTACTCATTTGGACGGTGTCACGTCTTGCCCTGAATCCCTGGAAGCCATGCTATTATAATCTCTGTCCCATATTGGACAGATCCTCATCCACTGGCACCCGCCTCTGCACCCTTCATCCACCATAGGCATGAGTGATTTCCCTCACATTGAGACAGTGTATCTCTGATGTGGAGCACACTATCCCCTTGCCAATGAATGAAATGATCATGTTAAGTCTGCTCATAATGTCTCACAGCAGTATATTTACGGATGTCTTTTGGGAGTAAAGTAGGGGCAAGGATAGATCATGCTCCCCTATTGAAAGTGCAATATTGTCTGTAAAAGGAACCACTTCTGTCGCCCCAGAGAATCCTCGAGCATCCATGCCATCACCTGACATGATGTATTTCCCTTCTCGGATGCAGGATTTAGTTGCCCCTGTATCTATAAAAAAGGAAAAAGTCTTGTCACCTATCATCAGCCATATACATGGTTCTTCCACAGGGTTTGGTGTACTCGATATGATGGAACACATCAAGTCCATATGTGGGCTGTCCTATTGAGAGTATAAGGACATCCTGTTCCCTCACTACAGTGAGCCCCCTCCCCAGTTTCCTAATGGGAGTCATTGACACGGAGTCTGCGTGTGCCATTGTTCCGTTGTTTGATTGTGTGTTGTGGTATTTGCTGTGCTGTGTATGTGTATTGTGTGTTACCTTGCATCTGTGACATCTGTGGTGCCTGCAAATACTGCTGCATAGGTGCTTGCATTTGTAGTGCCTGTGTCATGGGCAAGTGTGTCTGCGGGTATGCGTTTGGATCCTGTCCTTGATATGGGGTCTGGTCCTTTGTTCAATACTCATCCTGTTCCCCCTGATATGCTGGCTGGTTTTGCATTCCCCCATTCCGTTGCAACCCTCCCATGCTTCTGCACACACTCAAAATGTGTCCTATCTGTCCACACACCCAGCACTGGGGTGGCTCTTTCCCCTGCCCTTGGAACCCCCCAGAAAATCGCCCTGGGCCCTGCTGTGTCTGTTGCCCATATCCTCGGAAACTCCCCTGGGAATCCCCCTTGATTCTGCTGCATCTGTTGCCCATACCCACGTCCCCTAGGTGCCCACCTCTTCCAAAAAAAACCCCTGCTGCATATTCCCGCGTCCCATGAATCCTACCCCCGTGGGTGTGGTGCATACTGCATCTGTGGGGCCCCTTGTTCTCCCGTGCTCGTCAATACTTCCCCATCCATGGCATATTTGGATAGCTTCCTCTGCACTAACTTTGCTTCCGCTTGCTTCCTTTCCTCACACTTTTCCTTGCATTCTCTTGCAGTGGCCTAAAATAATGTACTATCATGAGCTGTATTCCTGACCAAAGCTTTGCCTCCATCCCCACCAGTTTCTTGAGTTGCTTTTGCACCTGTTCTGGCAACTCATGCCATAATATGTGATAAAATAACACTACTGTTTTGTCCCCTGAGAAACTATGTTGTGGTGTCACTAACAACGTCAGCACAGTGGTTTCTTGGCAATAGTCAATGTCATGCATCTTGGCATTTGAATCCATGATCACTGTTGACGCACCTGTATCCATAAAGACATTCACTGGATAAGGTTGAAATGGCTGTCTGAGAGAATGTGTCTCTGCATACATGTCAGTAACTGGTGCTCCTGGGGTTGTCTGTATAATGAGTGACTTTCTGCATACTTGACTCTTCAGGCTGTCATGTTCATGGGGATGAGGGGAAGCACTCCTGGGACGCTCTTTTCAGATCCATCCTGTCCTCTGTGATCTTAAATCTTTACATAGAACCATTCTGAACCCTCCTCAATCCACACAACATACACATTCACCAATATGCAGATGACACACAGATGTTACTCACTATATCCTCCATCGAAGACATCTGTCCAGTGCTTACCTGAAGTTCAACCCCTCCAAGACTGAATTCCTACTGCAGACTAAAAATAACAAACACCCTGACATCCAGACCTGACTCTGTCCTTTTAACCTCAAGGGCTTAAAATGGCAGCTGGCCACCTGCGCCAAATATCCTACAGGACATAAGGTCTCATTACGACCCTGGTGTCCCGTAATGAATGGTGCTGGTACGGGACCAGCACCGTTCATTACGGGACGCCTGATTACGAGGTCCCCTAGCGGGACCTGGAACAGATGTCTGATAAAACCAGACGTGCTTTCCGGTTCCTGCCCGTTATTAGCTCCATCCCCATTGAGCCCTATGGGGGCTCAAATGGGAACGGGGAATGGTTTTGTGCATGAGGAATTACCGGGTCCTCCAAGATCAGAATGACCCAGTAATTTCTCATTCACACTGGTATGGAGGCAGCCATGCCTTTATTAAGGGCTTGGCTACATCCATACTCATAATGAGGCCATAGAAAGGAAGACACACACAGCTTGGTACCAACTTTCTCTCATGTGGAAAATCAGTCCCTTTATCTCAGAAAACAACTTCAGATCAACTCTCCGATCCTTGGTCCTCTCCCACCTGCATGGTGGCACTGCCTCTTTGAAAGGCCTTCCTGTGACTACCTTGGCACCCCTGAGATTTCTCATTCATGCTGCAGCAAGACTCATCAAAGCACTCTGAAAATTCGACCACATGACCCATACCCTCATCAAACTGCACAGGTTCCCACAGCAAACCTGTAACATATACAAGTCTGCCACACACCCTGAAGTTCCCAAGTTACCTCACTGAGAAACTCAGTATCTCTGGAAATCTGTGGTCCACCAGAAGTAAGGAAATGTGTAGACTTGAACTCTGACAGGAAACAAATAACCAGAAGACAGGTCTTCTTTGTCTACCCTCCAAGATTCTAGAACCTCCTCCCAGTCAACATCAGACTTGCCCAATCGCTTCTACAGTTCAGAAAAGAGCTCATGACCTTCCTCTTCAAGGAATGGCACATCCCCAACACCTATGTTCATACACCTTGTACTCCCCACCAAATCTGAGACTCAGTGATCTGCTCCCCAAAGCCACCTGCATTGTTGCTTTTGGATACCTTGCTGCTAATTGAACACCCTCTCCCTCCCCTAATAGCTTCCCACTCTCTTTTTTCTCTGTCTGCTACCCTCGCTGTGTTCCCCCTATGATAGTAATGTATGTCTATCCTCTTATCTTCTGCCTATACTTTTCTGCTGTAGACTGAGGTGTGGTATCCCTGTGTGGCAGCCCAATTCAGCAATTTTCAGACAAGCCACGGTGCCCTGCAACCACTATTGTGGATATATGAAACTTTATAAAAGCCTTCTAACATAACATAATACAACACAACATAACATAACATATAAGAGAGAAAGGGGGTAATTACGAGTTGGGCGGTAAGGATTAACGGTCACCGGTAATGATGCCGGTGCCGGTAAACCCTTACCGCCCTATTCCGAGGTCCCTTAGCGGGTCCCAGCAGGAACGGCTGGTCTGACCAGCCATTCTCTGCAGGTCCCGAAAGGGACCTTGGAGCTAATAATGGGCCCGCAATTTGCAGGCCCGTTATTAGCACCTTCCCCATTCCCGTTGAGCCCTATGGGGGCTCAAATGAGAATGGGGAATGGTTAACTGAATGGGAACTTAACGGGTCCACATAGGTTAGAATGTCCCGGTAAGTCCCCATTCAGCCATACGGGACCCGGACCCAGGTTTGGAGGCAGCCATGGCGCTAATAGCGCCATGGCTACCTCCAAACTCGTAATGACCCCCAAAGTGTGTTTTGTAGGCCGGGTGTATACATCTCTCTTGTTATTTATTTGAGTGCAAATGTCAGGTGTCTAGCTAATAGGAACTTATTCAGGATTCAAAGATCATTCTGTAAGTGATTTCAATCCGGCACTCACCCAAGTCAATGCCTGGCATGTAATGCACAACTGAAATCTTTATTTATTTTTGTCTAAAAGTTCTTTATTCTGAACGATATAACACTCATATCACGCACCTCTCCTGGAAACCCACCCACCCCTGTCACACTGAACCAGGAATCAGGCTGGCTTGCAAAGTTAAAATATTTATTTATGTATTTACAATTTAATCACACTACATTTTAATGGGTACACAATAATCACCAATGGGGTGATGTAACAATGAATAATCTCTTTAATACACAAGGGGCCTCATTACAACCCTGGTGCTCTTCATTACGTGAGCACCGATTACGAGGTTCCCTTTGCGGGACCCGGAACAGTCCTTTCTGGGTCCCGCTGGGGGAAGAGGGAGCTAATAACGGGCCATTCGTAATGTGCCCTTTATTGCCTACCTCCCCGTTCCCATTGAGCCCTGTGGGGGCTCAAATGGGAATGGGGAACGGTTTCTTCAAGGAGGAATTACGGGGTCCTCCAATGTTGGAATGACCTGGTAAATCCCCATTGAAGGAACCCGGTATTGGAGCCTGGTTTGGAGGCAGCCATGGTGCTAATAACTATGGCTACCTCCAACCTTGTAATGAGGCCCAAGGAGTAATAGTTAGCAAAACAATCCAGCACAGAAATAATATTTTTGTGTGTGTGTTCAGATCAGATGGCACTGTGGTTACTAGTACCCCCTGCACACCCCTCAACCCCCAATAGACAATGGGCCTCATTACGACCCTGGCGGAGTGGGTTTACGCCAGCGTTATTCGCGGCGGACCCGTCCGCCCTACTACGAGTTTCCGTAGCGCCATGGAGCGTTTTCCGCCTGGTTTTTCCATATCAATATCAATCCCAATTTCCTCCAGCAACACAAGAGAAAAACGGAATTGATTGGCAAGCTGTCAGAATGGTTTTAAATTTATCTTAGAATGTTTTTAAAGTTATCTCAGAATGGACTGGGCAAACACACTAAATATGGTTTAAATTGCTGAAATTGTTATAATTCTCATGGGAGCCGCTTTGGATAGTTGCACGCAAACACTAGCAATGATTTAATACCAAGAAACAATTTGAAATCTGAAAATTGACGCTGGAAGCAATCAAAAGCTGTTTTACACGTGTCAGAATTTCCCAAAAACTAAATTTGCGGCAAACTTTTTACTCCGTGATAATCGTGATAACGGTAGAACTGTATGGATGTGGGATGCGGTTTTAGATGTGATTTAAAGCTGTGGATGTTAGCTACAAGCAGAAGGTGAAATTTTGGTTCTAGCACTGAGGAAGTTATGGACGTTTTAGTGGAGGTCGTTTTTTCGAGATAGGTGCAAGAATGGAAAACAGGAATGCACTTTTAAAATGACAAATGGGATTTCTTACACTAGAGGATGACTACGAATAAAGGAATACCACACAGGAACACAGCCACTTGATCAGGGTGATTGTCTACAGAGGAGCTTGCCTTCTTCAGACGAAAAATATCAGTGCAAAGATAGTTTTAACAATACTAGTACAGGAAGAAGACAGGATGGTTTGGATGGAAAGTTCAGACAATTAAAAATTATTTCTAACAACACAGATTTGGAATACAAGGTAGGATGGGTTTAAGATAGGGATTGACTATAGACAGTACATATGCTTGTGACACAGTTCTTTCTCTAGATACTCACTAGATATGTTTTTAAATGGAACCGTCAGGATTCGGGTCAGGGAACTGGATCTGTGAAAACAGAAATAAAATATCGAGGCTGAGTACCCCAAAAGGAAATACACCGAACACGGGTTACAAAGGAACATACAAAGTACTTTATTCTCTACTGAATTCAATTACAAAAACAGTGCAAAGTCAGATAGCTATCGGCCCACAGTACAACACAACAAACTCCAGCGTAGTTCAGAGTGTTCAGTGAGAGACTGTACATTAGAATGCATTCGCTTTTTATACATTTTGTGGGCACTATGTCCAGCCTCACTTTGGGTTAATTTTCTACTTTATACATCACCAATTCTAGGGTTTGTGCCGAGTCTCAAATAACCGCATTTAACTGGTTTGTCTTTAACTCTGTATTCTAAAGTTTTGCATACAGGCCTTCTTAAACATAAATACAATGTAGTTAGACAGATGTTCTTCATTCAGTATGCAAACACATTATCTTCAATATATGCTCGTGGATTAGTTTCATCGCACAAGCGGTCCTTTTACACATAGGTCAACGAAGGACGAGGTCTCAGTTCATGACCTCAACAAGTGGCCTGCAGGCAGATTACACATTAGCTATGTACAGAGGTCAAGACGGCCATGTTGTATTTTGCAATGACATCGTCCACCATTTTAGCTCACAGGGTGACTTTTCCACAACAAATCCTAAAATGGCAGTTTGACCTAAAATGGCAGCCTACGTAGATTAAAGGTCAGGAACTTGTAACACAGATCTCGCAAGTAACTTTCGAGCAGCTTGGCGTAGGCCAATATTAATATATTTATCACAATAGGGGGCATGATATACTTTCTATTCCGACAGATCTGGTTTTAGGACAGACTGCTGGGCACATCGGATTGGGCAGCGTCAAGGCGCGCTGGTCATCGCACGGCACCAGACTAGATTGGATCTGCAATGGCTCTCTGGTCACAGCACGGCACAGGATTGGATTGGATCTGCCCTTCTTGGTTAGGATGAAATTTATTTTCAGCAGACAAGCAGTACAGCGCAGCCTGGCTGTATTTTGGTTCCCCTTAGGTTTGTGGGATTCTGGTTCTGAAATTTGAGCCTAGCTGAAAATGGTTCAGCTATGCAATGGGCCTTTCTAATTTGCCAAGTTTCTGGAGTCTGGAGCAAGGAAGATGGGAAGTTCAGCAGCAGGGTGCTCCATCAGCGTCTGGTTAGTGAGTGAATCTGTCTGTCTTTATATGCTCTCTGCTGTCTCTATTTATGCTATGCTATGATAAAGGGGGTGTGTGTGCTGGTTTAGCCTAAGCTTGCCCCTTTGACAGGCGATTGGTCAGGGTCTCCTCTCTGCCTTGATAGAAGGAGATAAACAGTGTGTCACCTTTATGGTGTGGGTTTATGAGGCTTAGAGTCCACCCCTAGCCTCTTGAACACAAAATCTACATTTGACACAATACATATTTACACGTGAGCAACCTCTATAACAATCACATATACAGATTACATATTTTGTGTAGCAGCTACTCCTCAAAACCCTGTCGCTGTGGGATCTTGTGTCAGCTTTTCATCGAATTTTGCCCTTTTTCTCAGGAACACAATGTCCAATTTATCAACAAATTTCTATAAATGTGTGCCTATAACCTGGGCATAAATATATAAAGTTTTATACTTCTAGCAGAAATACATTTGGTGTAAAATCACATTTTATGACGTTTCTTTCCAGAACATGTCACACGATCTTTACGCCTCTTGAAATGTGCAACCAAAATTTAGATTTACAATTCTGTTTTGTATTTTTGACAATTTTAAGTGGTGAGTTAGAAGTCTTTAAAGAAAATGTTCCTTGTGAATGTTCAGCCACAGATGGCTGTTCGGGTCTGCCTCTTTTTTTCTCCCTTCAGTTCAGAAGCAGTCTCCTTCCTGTTCTCTTGGCAGAGGCCATTTTACGACTGTCCTCACACCTAGCATTTCCTGCTTTGCAGTTTGCCATTGTTTCCTTCCCCACTGCAGACCAGGTTCTTCCCAAACCCTATAATTATCGCTTTGGTGTGATTTCCTGGTGGAAAGGCCTTGCCTCTGTGAGAAAAGCTGTTATTCCAGTCTGGTAGCTTTAGCCAGCTTACTTTAATTGTTACCTATGTTGTATGTTCCCTTAGCATAAAACAAACTTGTGGGATCAAATCACAGCTAAGTACTTATTCAAGATTTTAAACCATGGAATCAAAACAATTACAAGATGGGTTACTCTCAACAACAGGCCTCTTAGATTGCAAACATTTGATTTCAGTTTATACAAGTTTAAAGTTTAATCAGGCAAGCTACTGACAGCTGTCATTCAGGCTGCCCAGGGTACTGCCCTCAGATTTTGACAGATTCACAGACAGGCCACTTTTGCTGTGGAAATCCCTTGATGCTTTCAGCTTTTCAGGACATTGCAAGTTCACAATGATTTCTTACACTAAGTGATTTGTACTACTCGGCAAGAATTTTGGATGTTTGAGGGTGTTTTGTATCGGCATTCTGCAGTTTCAGCAACAAAAAGTTATTTAAAGCAAAATTTTGGGGTTTCCTTTCAAAGCACTACCTTTTCCTTCTGTGCTCCATTTTCACATGTTGTGGAGCCCAGTGACATGTTTCAGGAGAGAGATCTCTGTTCCACCACTGACAACATGCATGGCAGATTGGGCAGCCATCTTTTTGTGCTTTGCAAAGCGCGATTTTCAGAGGTTTTGGCGCGCACAAGGGTTTTGAAGCCATTTTACTATTTTTGGCACCATCAGAACACAGTGATGCCACATGGCAGAGGAAAAGTGGGTCAAAACACCCCACAATCCCAACAAAATGTTAATTTGGAGAGACTATGTTACATTTTGCTCCACATAAATGTGCATTGTATGAGTCAATTTAAAAATGACCTGAATATCAGATTCAAAAGAATGGTCAGGAATCTGTGAGCCCTTTGGCCCTTTGGTCAATACTTTCCTTCAGGTGACAGAGCGTAGTTGAGCACAGACACTGCATAGTGTGGTTTAACTTTAATGGCATAGATCAACATTCACAGTAACATCTCTTATCTTGGCTTCCTTGCTAAACTAAAATGCCCTAATTATCCACCAATACAAACACAATGACCTTTCCTCCTTTCAAGGCTCCTGATGCTTCTGAGCGTGTTCCTTCCTGTTTATTTCCCCTCTCCATTGATTGTTGAACATGCATTGGAGCCCTCAGCTAGTAGGTTCATATAGGGAAGAGGTTAACCTCCTTTCTCCTTTCAGTACCACAATGATATATAACCTACCAGAACTCTCAAGCAGCTCTCTGGTGACAAACTTTGCAGACTTATCAAACCAGCGTGGTTATGTATTATATATTTTTTTAACACTGACCCAATTTTTCTAAGACTCACACAAGTAAAAAATAAGTGCAGAAAAGGCACTTTTGTGATTCTAAGAAATGTACAAGTCTTCGTATTCACAAAAATGTACTGCATATTCTTCAGAGGCTGTGCGCAGGGCCGGCATTAGGGCAGGGAGACCGGGCGACCGCCCGGGGTACCATAGCCCCCCAGGGCGCCAGCTCAGGGGAGCCTTTCAAGGCTACCGTGAGCTGGTGTGTTGGGAGAAATGTCCTTTTGAAATTAAACGAGCTTGCGGGAGCAGGTGCATTTAACAACAATAGGGTGCATTCTTCCACCACCGAAAATAAACATTTGGCGCCAAAACCCCCCACTCCTACCGCCCCCAAAATTGACCATGGTAGGGGCCGGGGGCGGGGGGGTGCCAAATTGTTATTTTTCTGCCCAGGGCGCTGCCACCACTAAGGACGGCACTGGCTGTGCGCCAGTGGAATAATCTACTTGTCAGCCACCTTGTATACATTACTGTTAGGAGCGTGCAGCTGGAATTCATATATGACAGGCTTCCAGCGCCCAGTAGATACTGAAAGCCTATTTCACAATGCCATGCTCTTAAAGAGTATGAAAATGAAATGGAAAATGGTTTTAAAAAAAAGAGGAAGAACAATTGCTCTTCATTTTTGAGGGATAGACATGCTTATACATTTTTTAAAATGAAATGGATGGAAGAATCAAAAATTACCCTCTCTCATGCTTTGACATCACCCTGCGTCTGTACAAAAGATCAGGGGGTAAACAGAGACGTCATTTGTGTGTCGCCAGGTGTTGCAACTGCGACCCCTGAGGTCACCCTTGCTACCCCTGTGGTCTCCCTTGCGACCCCTGAGGTCACCCTTGCTACCCCTGTGGTCTCCCTTGCTACCCCAGGAAGAAAAAAAAGAAGAAAACACTTATATGGAAGCTCCTGGGCAGTTGCCAGCACCATGTGCCTCTTTGTTTCTGGAGCGGCTGGCTTTCTTGTTCAGGCCACTTAAAAAAAAAAAGAAAACAGGGGGTTCCACAAGTGTAACACTGACCAGTTACCCTAAATAAGAAAGAAAAGGCATAACTTATAGTCTTTCTGCAATTCTATAAAATAATTGCTAGACTCATTAAAGGTTTATTTTAGGCACCCTACAGGGGGTGAGTCGCTGATTAAGTCGGATTTAGTCTATTCTGAAAGATCTCAAATTCACAATGCAGCCAAAAACTGTGTTTTCCTTTTCGCAAGTTACAATTATAGCACTTTTTTTCTGCAGTTGTCTCTGTTACGATCATCACTAGACATTCCATCTCCGTGTCCTTGGACACTTGACAAAATCCTTGTGCCTAAAAGCTTGTGTAGAGTGTATAAATGTTTGACCATAACACATCAAGTGGCCCTTGATTTCATTGTGCCACAATTAATGCTTTGTTGTAATGTGTCTATCTTTCCTATCTCCATGGCATGCTGCTCAGGATGTTTGTTTGTCTCGGGAGGATAGCTCATGGGCAATGTGCTCGCCTTGAAAGCAAGACGACACAGAGCAACGCAGGCTCGATCCCTGGGTCCACGCTTAGAAACCTCTGGGTATTACACGCATTACAAATAATGTGTGTGTGATCTGCAGGTTGGAATACCGACAAGGCTAACTTGGCCTTTCATACTTCTGAGGTCTATAAATGACTACCAACACAGGTGGGGTTATATGGTATGCATATTTGTGCTATGTAAAGGGCTTAACCATAAGTGCTATTAAATAACTCATCATTATTATTTGGCCTTGGATGGCTGCTTGCATTCACAGTCATATGGTAATATGGGTCTATACACATTGATATTAATGATACATATGGTGATTCATTCTTCTATGAAATGTATATCAAATTACAGTGACATCATGACCGTATTTATCGTTGTGTACTTAGGAACGATGCCCCTACCTTTTTTTGTCAACGGGTGAAAGGTTGTGTTCCATCACTTCCTGTGATGTCATTTTGGGATGGGGTCTGTCATCAGAGTTCAAGGGTCGTTTGATGTCACTTCCACTAAGTCTGGCACATTGGTGAAATGACATTCCTGGGGCTAAACATTTCTAATTTTAATGCACATCCCTGTTGGTGAATTGGGGTCCATTTTGAAATCATCCCCGATTTGCATAACTGATCATGGTGAGTGTATCTACGTTGCACACATTTAGATGCTCATTATCTTCTCACCAATGACACCCCTTGCCCCCCCTCACAGTCATAACTTTCCTTTCAATTGACTGTACTGTACCTCATCTTGCACTCACTGGCCCTTCCATGAAGAGGCCGGAGTTGGCGCACACACCGGCTCTGGAGTCCGACTTTTAAAAAAAAGAAATGCGAGTGAGACCCAAGGAGTGGGAATTAAGAGCGGCTGAGGGCATTTTCGAAATTTGATTGGCCTGAAGCAACAGCACACCCGCCAATTGCATATCAATTACCGTACTAAAACATTTGCCGGCGCTTTTCCCTGATCAATTTAAATCCTAATTAACTTGCTAAATCAATCATTTTAAATGCCAATTCCCTGTCATTTTCCACATCGCCGCTCGAGTTGCTTGTTTGAATTGGGAGTTAATTATGAAGCAGGGCCGCGCTTCAGACGCATACGTTAAAACTTGAACGGTGGTCCTTGATTTTTAATAAACAGACAATCATGGCCTGCCTGGTGGGAAGAGATGAATGTTCCGCCAGCCCAGATAACTAATGGGACTGTCGGAGCCGGTCATGAATGCGCAATATAAAGATTCCGTAATGTATTTATCAAACCAGCGAGAAAACCTCAACCTCAGTAATGAGTTTAGCATGCTACTGTGCAACTGCCTACAGCGCTATATCGCGGTCCTAAATGTCCTGCCAATAATTGGTGCTTTCCCGCTTTCCCACCCATCACTCTACTACCCCTCTAGGAAACTCTACCTATCAGGATTTCTCATTATTCTGAACCAGATGTCCTGAAAAGCGAACACATCTGTTGATTCTGTCTATGCGTCCATGAGCGTTGAAGTTTACCTCAACCCTCACGACTGCTGCTGAGCGATTGTGGGCTATTAATTTGGAATAAAATCATTGTCAGTTTCCCTAGGCCAGCAAAGCCGAGTGTTGCACTTGGTGCCTTGTAGCTATTGTGAACAGGCAATGATTATCACAACAGCAAGTCCACTTTTTCAGCCTATCAAATTTCAGGATTGCCAGCATGCAAGGTGCAGAAAAGGCCTACCAACTTTTAAAATGTATGAGTCTTGTATTCTGGTATTCTGCTAGGCTCCTGTTTGTGATTAGTCTTGACAAGATCCACCTTACTGTCCTCCATTAAAAGCGATGTTTGAAGCAACCTGACTGCTTCAACAAGAGGTAAGAGAATGCTCGTTGGTCCATATGTCAATGTGATGTTACTGAGGAACTCAGTACCAATGAATGATCTATTAGGCTGCCAACCTGACGTCACCAAGCTACCTCACTGAAAAACTCGCCATCTCTGGAGGCCTGTGATCCACTAGAAGTAAGGACATGTGCAGACTTGAACTCTGCTGTTGCAGAATGAAAAGAACCAGAAGACAGGCCTTCTCTGTCTAAGCCCCAAGACTCTGGAACCACCATCCGGCCAACATCAGACTCGCCTCATCACTTCTAGAGTTCATAGAAGAGCCCAAGACCTTCCTCTTTCAGCAATGGCTCTTTCCTAACATCTAGTTTCACAAACCCTCCATTCCCCTCCGTACCAGAGACTCTGTGATCTGCTCATCACTGTTTACTCCCCTGGTTGCTTGAAGATCCCTTGCTGCCAATTGCCCACCGTCTCCTTTTGTTAGCTTCCTCCTCCCTTTATCTCTGCTTCTTCTACTGTGTTCTTCCCCATGTGATTGTAAAGTGCTCTGTTGTTTCCGAAAGCTAGGCACGTGCTCAATAAATGTAATAATAATAATAATAATAATAATCATCATCATCGTAATCATAATAACAATAGGAGCAGGGGTAGCCTGGAGTGGGCTTTTGCCCCACTATCAACACTTGACGTGTAAAGGACAGCTGTGGGGATGTGTCGTGCTGTAGAGGTGCAGCACACGGAACATTGGGGCGCTAACAAAATCTCCCTCAAGCTCGCTTGAGCAGAATGGAGTTGGGCCAGAGCGGGCTGATCCAGAGGTGCCGGCAGTGGCAGAGAATCTTGCGGGAACACCCTGCTCGAGTTACTGAGGTTTATTGTTGGCATTAATGCTGGTGTAATAGGCAATCTCAAGATAGCAATCAAGGCATATTAATCAAGGAATCACTTTTCTCCATCCTTCAGATGAACACATTCTGGACTTGTTTGCCAGTAACAATGGCAAACAACTGAAACTGACGTCAGCCTGGTAACACTTTTTTTTAATCAATGGCAAGGTAAGGAGCTGGTATGGGGTGATGGGAGGTTGTCTGAAAATCCCCTGGGCAGTATGGTTGTTGTCATTCTATGCTCAACACTACTATATATCAACTACAATATGGGAAAGGTTCTAACTTCCAGACTGCTCTTTGACCAGCCACATAACATTGTCGCTGATAGTATGCTGGAAATAGCCCAGGAGTCTATAACACTGGGAGACACAGCTTCCTTAAAGTAACTTGGAACACAAAACAATTCTGCAACTGGATTGGTGACTGCAGGTTTTTATATAACTGTCAACCACTGGGGAATTCACTCCAATGGGCAAAAGAAAGGCCAGCAGCAAAGTGGAGGGTGGGGGGGGCAAAGAAAGAGGCCCACACAATCTAAAAAACCTAAAGCACCTCAAACCAAACAAATTCAGTCACTTCTAGATTCTAATAAACCAGAGATAAGTGGCAAGCTCGATCAGAAAATGCAAATAGTGGAGCAGGAAATGAGGGGCCTAAGAGCCCCTCCCCGATCAGTAAAAGAAAAGTGCTCCATAATGAATCCAGAAATGCCCCAGCAAACTATTGCTATTTCCACAGGTGCGGGCTTTACATGTCAACATTCATTAATAGAGGCTCCAGAGGCTCTCGACGCTCATCGGACATCTGCCCCTTCAATGACCACTGCATCAAGCTGTGGACAATCAGCGAGCAATCCAAACTCTGCGAAGTTCCAGATCCCCTTTTCTGATATTTCAGAGACACAGGCACAAAGAGTGAGTTAACTGAACTGAAACAGTCCAGCATCCCCAGTACCAGAATCCAGTTTACTCACTTCTGCAGTGTCCGCTAATGAAATAAAAAAAGCAGAAAAAAATCATCCAATGTCTTCGGAGCCCTTTAAATTCAGGGAAGCCGACGGATGTAAAGAATTACCTATATGATATACTATTAGCCAGCATTAAGAATCAGATACAACCAATGTGAGACGTTTTGAAGAATTGTAAGTCTACCCTTTTTAATGTTTCTAACATCATGGGCAACATTTTAAGGGCAACAAAAGTGGATATCACTTTTTTGAAAGAAAACGTGTTTTCTCCTATGATTCACCCAATGTGGAATCTCCATATCAGTGTGCAACCAGTCCTAGAAAGTATGGAACTTCACACTAACAAAAAATCTTCAGCCACAGATGCAGAGAGGAGTACCAAAGCAGATGATACCCAGATCCTCCTTCCACTTTTAGGGGATTATGACAAGGATTTGGGCTTGGTGAACAGAGTGTACATCATCATTCAGGCATGGATGGCCACGCATGGTCAATGCCTGAATGATGATAAAACAGAACTCATCATCCTGGGCACCCCCTCTAACCTAAAAAATCTATGACCTGACTATTCCTAATTCATAATTGACGGCAATAGCATGAAGGTAGAACACAAGGTAAACAACCTAGGTTTTTATATCGACTCAACTCTCTCCTTTGCCAAACAGGTTAATTCACTAGGGTCCTCTACGGCTTATACGTGTAAACTTATCCGAACCGGTAATCCATTTTTTTCTAACAGTAGCTGCACCATTCTGGCCAGAGCCCTCATCCTGTCCCACTTGGACTACTGCAACGCCCTCTACCTAGGTTTGACTAAATCCACCATCAGAAGAATCCAAACCCTACAAAATAATGCCCTTAGAATGGCATTAGGCATCTCCAGGAGAGATCACATCTCCGAGAGCCATCATCAGAATAACTGGCTGCGGACTAATGGCAGCATCCTTCTAAAAACCCTGTCGCTCACCCACAAATCTCTTAACAAAGCTGCCCCCATCTACCTTGCTGAGAGATTCCACAAGCAGACCTCCCTGAGACCATCCGGATCAGTAAACAGAGATTGCCTGTCCATCCCCATATTCAAACTTTCCACAATTGGAGGCAACAGCTTCCCCGTGAAAGCGGCCAAATTATGGAACTCCCTGCCTCCTACACTGAGAATAGTCCAATCTTACCAACATTTTAGAACTAACATCATCCTGTGGCTGAAATCCAATGACCAGTAAATGCACAATATTGAGTCCTGTACAGCAACTAGCAATGACTTTCTACTAACGGCAATCAACATTTTATGCCTTGTATGTAATGCATCCCTCTTCGCGTCTCATGACTGGCTACCCCCACGGTGGCAACCGCAACTCTTTTAAACATTGCCTGCAATATTTGTAAATATCTATGCCTATCCTGTATTATCCGTAAACATTTGTATTTACCTTTTCTGTAAGTTGGCTGCAACACATATATATACCTTTCCTGTAATTAATCATTTGTAAGTAAGGTATCTGATACCATAATCCTTGTAACTAAGCTTTGCATATCCTTGTAACTGCTGCACCCTGATACCCCCGGGTCTGATGTGCATTATAAATAATAAAACAAACAAACAAACAAAGCAGAAATCCAAGGTAAACAGAAACATGATATTCACATAATGAAGGAAAATCTATATCTAAGGCAAACACTATTTTCTTTTATTATTCCAATAGACACTTTAAATCGACCTCCTGCTGCAACCTCTTTGGTAGGAGTAATTCTGGGTGTGGAAACCCCTAGGGACTTGGGAATCCAAGGTGTCTTTAATGAACATAACTTCACACTGGTAAAACGCAAATCTCAATGCTTCGAACATTAACCCACAAGACATTTTGATGGCCACACACACTAACTCGATGGGCTACAAGGATACATCAATAAAGGGAGACTCCATAGCTATCACCTTTGCATCCCAGATAGGGACTACTTATGTCTTTCAATCAAACTTGGTATGTTGCCCCACAGACAAGGGTGGCAAGGCTGCTTCCATTAGATTACTTTTACCCTTGTAAGCCTAAGTCACCTTTAAACAATATAACTGGGGACATGAATGCCAAACCAGCAGTAAAGCAGATTCCATGGAACAATTGTGGAAAAATAAGTTTATCTCATCCAATGAGGGTGCTCCCCCAACCTCCAACCCTGCAAGGAATGGCGAGATTAAGGACAATAGATTCTGATTTTGATCATATAGTCAAGGGTCTGACATCTCATATCAGATATTCTGTTCTTTACGCTTTGAAGGAAATTGACTGACTAGAACCACTACAAACTCAAGTGGAAAACAGAAGGACAGCCTTCATAGCTCCCAATCAAACTTCCCTGAATAAAACATCTGTAATTATCAAAATGAATCATGAACCACCAAAGCCCTTTCTGTTTTCAACCCTCTCCATTCTTTCCTGGAATATTGCTGGTGCTATGGGAACCTGATCCAAGCTCAAACAATTTGATATACTATTGCTCCAAGAGACTTGGGCTGAGGATCCATTGACCCTTGATGGTTATTTTGTTTACCATATTTAAGCTAGCAAAAAGTCTAGAGGTAGAGCTATGGAGGTTTAACTGTGTTCTTTAAGATTTAATTGATGTGTAAAATTGACGAATGCACCCCCAAATAAAATATCATGCAAGCTTTTAAATTAACACATTAGAAGGATGAAAACATTTGCCTAATTAAAATATACAATCATCCCCAAAAACCTAATAGGCTTAGCAGTGTACCCACTATTAAAGAAGTGATGGATGTTTGTTTGTTTGTTTGTTTATTTGTTTGTAGCACGCACCATACGCGAAGGTATCAGGGCATGGGAAAAAGAATGCTTTAGGTTTACAAGTTGCTTATAGGTTACAGGTTACATAGACAAAATGCAGATTAGTATGAATACAACAGGTAATACATATGCATTACAAATGAGTATTCAATACAGTAAGTAGTCCAAAATTCAGTGCAGGTGTGGGTCGTGCAGGAAGTTCAAAAGTCCAATTTGATTGCTGGGTTAACTAGGTCATGTGGCTGGACTATAGGTCATTTTCTTTAAGCCACTTAATCACATTTGTTCTAAAATGTGGGTATGATTGGTCCGTTCTTAATGTGGGTGGGAGGGAGTTCCACAATTGGGTGGCTTTGACGGGGAAGCTATTTCCACCAGTTGCGGTAATTTTGAACGGGGCAACTGATAGGCAGTTCGTATAGGCAGCTCTCGTGGGTCTAGATGAAACTCTTCTTTTAAATCTCTCTGTTAGGTAGCTTGGTGCTAGGTTGTTGGGATTCTTGAATGTTAGAGAAGCAGTTTTGAGTTTAATTTTGTCGACTGTGCAGAGCCAGTTAGATTGTCTTCTAGTCGTTGATATGTGAGCTCTCTTGGAGATTCCTCATGCTGCTCTAAGGGCATTGTTTTGCGGTATTTGGATTTTTTGCGTGATGTATTTATTAGACCCCAAATAAGGGTGTTGCAATAATCCAGTTTGGACAGCACGAGTGCTCTTGCCAATGTGGTGCAACTATTTGTAGAGGTAAGGTCTAGCTGAAAAGTTTTAGTTCTAAAAATTATTCCACAACAAGACCTAAATGGGCTTCCTCGAATGTAGCCCTAGTGCATCATAAAATTATAGCACCAACTATTCTTCTTTTTAGAACATTCTTGGCAGATGAAACAGATCCTCAGCAAATTATAACTGATTTTACTACTGTAGTCCCAAATATCGCAGACCTATTTGTCATGACATCTAAATCGAAAAAAAATAAACTTCCAAATAAAGGCTGGTTTGATGATGAAAGAAAAATGCAAGGAAAAATCTTTTGCAAGTCATAAAAAATCAATACACAATGAAACAGCAGGTTCAAGGTGATAGAACAGCATACAAGAAAGCCTTAGAAAAAAGAAAAGCAGAACTTTACCACATAGTATGACTGAATTTAGAAGCGTCTTCTGTCGAGGGTGACTCAAAAAATGTTGGGAAATTTCAAGAAAGGGCCCTCTCTCCAGTCATACATATACAGGTCTGGAAGTAATGTTCTAAGACGAAGTGTGGATGGATCATTTTACAAATCTATATAAGCTACCAGATTCTGCCAAGAATAATAGGGTCCCCTCTAAAAGTAATCTTGATTCCCCAAGAACCATTGACCATTAATGAATGCAAGTTTACCCCACTTACATTTTCCTTAAAAGAAGTCACATAGGTGATCAAAATCCTAGCATATATTTGCTCCTCTAGGCCTAAAATGCATCCCAGCAGACCTCTACCAAGATTTGATAGAGGTCTGGGCACAGATACTTACACAGTTATTCAATGCAATTCCACACATGCAGAAAATACCGGAATTATGGAAAAAGGCCATTACAAATCTTATTGTTAAAAAAGGAGACAGGAGTTCCCAAAAATCATCTAGACCCATCTCATTATTAAATAAATCTTTGGCAGATACATGCTCTAGAAACCTGGTTAACTAATAATGACATTATTTCTTCTATCCATATATATTAGGACTTTTGGGACCCTGGAGCAGGGATTACATCTCTATTTACTGATTGCTCACTCATTATATGTAAACAAAACTAGTCCATCTAACTTTCATGGACCTGAGCTCAGCCATCAATAAAGTAAATAGAGTTAAACTTTGGGCAGTACTCAGGTCCATGAAATGCTCCCAAGACATACTCCAATACAAATATTTGTTTTAATAAAAATAATGAGGTGTGTGTAAGGAGCAGTGTAGTGGTCACTGCACTCCATGGTTCCCAATAAAAATAGGGGCTATGACATGGATGTGTTCAGGCCCCACTGCTCTACTCAATTTGCATGAATGCATTGAAGGATGCTCTGTTAGAGTGCAAGGCTAACATCATAAAGACAGGTGAAAATATCACACCTTTGTAGGTCTATGCGTATGACACTGTGCTAATCGCTTGGACGTATATGTCTTTACAGATATTGATAAACAGATATACTGAGTTTATGAATGCAATAGACATGCAAGTCTATTTGAGAAAATCAGCTATATTGGTTTGCTCCAAAGGGAGGAGTCAACCAAAAGTTCCAACAATGACCAGTAACCGCTGTTCTATTCCCGGAATGAATGAGTTTGATAATCTGGGCATTCATTCTCCAGCCTGCTATCCCCAAATTCACATTGGGTGAAAACAAATATCTCTCATGAAGCAATCATTAGGCAGGATAGCTTGCTTTGAAAAAAGAAATGTGTAAAATCCAACCGATTGATATAATCATAAAGATTTTTACAATAAAGCCAAAGGCAATGGTCAAGTATAGGGTGGAATTTTCAGGGTGTACATATGGACAAGAAACCAAAATAGTTGAAAACTCTTATTTGAAAATGATTTTGGGTCTACCAAAATCAGCCGTATTTCTGCAATACATATGGAAGTGGGTCTACATTATCTTCAAGGTGAATTGCTGTTAAAATTGGGCTTGTGAGGTTGCTTACATAAGCAAATCATCAAGCTCTTTTAACTGAAACACGTTAATCGTCTTTTTGATAACATTACCGCAGATGTATACTTGAATTGTCCAAATCTCCTAGTGCTTGAGGTTTGTAAAGATTTGGTAGCACAGATACAATGCCAGGTATTTGATAATAGAGAATCTTCTGAAGTAAATTTGCAGCCCAATAGAAGACATTTGATAATTACAGAAATTTAATCTCAGGATGACCTGCTTTGGTGTAACCAAATGGTTGACAGAAAGCTGATTAATAGAGCGCACTTTAATCGCCTAATGTTGGGGTATGTTGTGGTCTTTAGATCCAGAAATTCCAATGAACAGACATGTACATTGTGCAACAGAGACAAAGAAGATTGAGCTCATTTTCATTTTTTCTGTCCTACATATGCACATATTAGAGCAAGAAATGTAATACCTGTCCTTGCGGGTTAAGGGGTTCATCAATAGTGCCCGGCATTATAATATCTGCTAAAAGCTGAGACACCCCTGGTAGCATGGACTCTCTTTTTGTAAATTAGACAATCATGGTGGTTGAGGAACTACAAGGGGAAAGCTTAGAAAAAATTCAATTTGTCTAGGAGTTTAACAAAAACATTTACTTATTGGCTAGTAATATCTGACATTGTAAATTCTAAGTATCCCGATTTCTAATTGATTTTTATACATTTTTTTAGGAAAGGAGGATCTGTCATTTTATTATAATGTATCGTCATCTTTTTAAAAATGTTGATTTCTCATAGGTATAATTGTTTAAGAGAATCTTTCACCTCAGAGTTATCTTTTTAAAAGGTTTATATTGAAATTACCTGAAACTGAAATGGATGGAAAACAAAAGTCCTGCAATAGGACCCCTCATGGATTGTATAGATACAAGCGCATGCCGTTTGGGTTAGCGTCTGCAGCAGCCGTATTTCAACGGGTCATGGAACATGTGCTGAAGGGGTTGAAGGGGATATTTGTATATCAAGACGACACCATTGTATTTGGCAAAGGTCGAGAAGAGCATGCCATGAGGTTGAAAGATGTTTTGTTGAAGTTGGAGAGCGTGGGTTTGAAAATTGAAAAGAGTAAATGCAAGTTTGGCATGAATGAAGTTGATTATTTGGGACACACAGTTAATGGCAAGGGGTATAAACCAAAGAGTGATGCTATGAAAGCAATCAGGGAATCTCCCAATCCCAGTAATAAGGATGAGCTTAGATCATTTCTAGGGATCTGCGAATATTATAACAAGTTTGTTGAGAAGTTTGCAAATGTAACAGAACCATTAAGGAAACTGTTAAAAAAGGAGGCCAAATTTGTGTGGAGTAGGGAGTGTGATGAAGCAGTGAATTACATAAAGAGGCAAATCTGCAATTCCACAGAATTGGGTGGATATGTTTTTGGCAGTTTGACGAAGGTTACAGTGGACGCAAGTGGAAATGGTCTAGGAGCAGTGTTATCCCAAATTGATGAAGATGGCAAGGAGAAGACAATCTGTTATGCCTCGAGAGCGATTTCAGACACAGAAAGCAGGTATTCTGTGATTGAAAAAGAGCTATTGGCATGTTCATGGGCTGTAAATTATTTTAGGAAGTATCTATGGGGTTACAAGTTTATTATACAAACAGACCACAAGCCACTCAATGAGGTTTTGACGGTGAAAGGAATGTGTAAAGCATCACCTAGATTGGCTAGATTAAGCATCAAATTACAGGACTATCATTTTGTGACAAGGTATGTACCAAGTAAGAGAAATGTGGTTGCAGATTACTTGTCACGGTTACCGTTAAAGAATATGGATTTGGAGTCAGAAAGTAATGAAGAGATGGTGGCGGTTGTTCTTGAAGTGACCTCTAAGGAAAAATGGCTGGATGAGATCTCTAAAGACGTAACACTACAAAAAATTGCAGATTTTACAATGTTGCCTGCCGCGAGGTTAGGAATGTTTAGGTTTGAAAGAGGTTCTATGGTGAGGGTTAGAGAAGAGAGAGACATAGATCAGAGCGTGAGTGGCAGTGCAGGGCGCCGTATCCATATAAGTAAATAAACGCCTTATTTACTATTACCTTTGTTTTCCTGGCATACCTCAGACCCACAGGAAACGTTAGCATGGTCATGTGACCGACGCTCATATACGTTCCATAAGGGGCTGCAACGTGTGTGGGTGCTATCCGTCTGCCATTTTAGGTGTATTAGTGTATTTCCAACATTAACCAAACATTTATTGAATGGCTATGAAATGAGTGGCAATTTGTAACCTGTCTTTTATATAGATCTTAAGAGTTTAAATGGCACTTTTCTTTTTTTAACTAGTAGAGATAGATATGGAAGATGCATATTAAGTACCGCCACTTCTATCTAATGAATCGGATCATTGTAAAAATAATTCGAGCACATTATATTTTCACCAATGATGGAATATTTATAAAAGGAAGTGATTTATCATTTTACTTATCTCATGATAATTTTATCTTACTAGTACTTAGTACAGATAAGAAAAGGAGGCTGGCTTTAGTAAAAACTGGTCGAGCAGCGACTCCTCTGTATGCCTGTTTCATTTGGTTGACTGTTGCTTTGTTGCACGCTGCCTCTTGGGTTATTTACAGATAGCTTTGTCGCGCCTTGTTAAGAAAGTGGATATAGCCAGAAACCGCTGGTAATTATTAGTATTGTGACTTCTCAAGATCGTGCCAAAATAAGAAATTAACTCCACAACTTATTTAGTTGCCATTGCTTCATTGTTTAATTTTTTAATATTTTCTGATTATTATTTGCTGGTGCCCTTACGTTAACACGTGTTTTGATTCAGTCCAGCCTTTCTCAAAACTGGGCGTGGTTTGGTAATTTACAATTTTACACATATGTACATAAGCACATATTATGTATCCAAAAAAAAAATAAAACGGTACAACATAGTAAGCATGCAAGTAATGGATTTGCGAAATGCAATGTAGTTAGATATGCACAATTAATAATAGTCAGAAATCCATCGTAATAAATGGACAGAAATAATAGGGTTGGTGTAGGGGAGGATTGTTGGGGGGAAGGAGAGAAAAACAAAAGCAACACCTTGTATTAAAGCTATAATAGGATGATGGTGTTTCACGAAAAGTAATAATATATAGAAAACCTAGCTATGGTTTTCCAGTGGAATGTAAAAAATATGCTTACCGAAATCTTTGCAATTTGGCATTTCAAGGGTTACATCCCGCATTTCCTGTGAATAGTAATGAACACCTGTTAGTGTGAAGGAAGGGATATATTGAAAGTTTAGGAGGACAAATCTGCCATTTTTTTAAAATAAATTATAGTGTGCTTTGTTGATGCACGTGTATTAGCATTCGACCATTCTGTGCTCTTGGTGATAGTTACTTACTGCATGTTTTTGTAAAGGCTTTTCCCTTACAATACTGTCAATGTGGTTGCTAAGTGTCTCGGTTGGTTGTATGCCTTATCTCAGGGCGAATCATTACTCAGGCTAAGTTGTCTTGCTTCTTAGCGTGGTATGGTAGTATTAGTATTATAAAATGTATTAAATGACAAGCTATTTGCAAGAGTGGCTTACCATGATTCAGGTCCGTTCTATCGTGTAGGTTGACTCTTCCAGTTCAGGAGCCCGGCACCATAGTAAGAAATGCATTGTTTAGTTACCTAGGTAACCAATAGAGTTGCTGCTTCGTTGTCAAAGCAGTGCGTCAAGCTGACGGTAGTCCTTCTTTGTTTGCGTTAGCTAAGTGGGAAACGTCCGCTATCTTTGAATAGAATATGTGTGCATATGTATGCACTTGTTCACGTTTCTTGAGATAATTAAATGCAGACTTGTTTACAAATGTGTACATTATATTCCGAGCATGGTCTAATGTTAGTATTTAGAAATAAATATTCCCGCTCTAATTTAGTGCTTTCAATTAGAACCCCCCGTGTTTGGGGTGAAGGTTACAAATTACAAATTGAGACGGGCATACGTCCCCCCTTCTTTTCACTCCTTTCTGAGCTAACAATTCTTGGACTGAGCTAATGTAAGTGCCTACTGTCAGATTTAATCGTAATAGTTGCATCCAGTGACATTCTCAAATATACACGTGTTATGTGCAAAGTGACTAGACAATAATAAGTAGAATGTACAGGGAAATGGCAAGTAAATTATCATCATAGAGATTTGGTGATTACAATTAAGACCTTCCTTGCTAGGGGTGAAAGTCGCAAATGAAGACGGTGGGTGCCCCACTTGATTTCTCTCAGTTCTAAGCTAGCAGTTGTGAGACTATATTTATATGGCTGCCTGCTGGCAGAAGATGTAATAGTACTTACATCTAGTGGGCTGATTCCTGGAACAATTGTGTGCCAAATTCAGTGGTGCAAGTGTGAAAAATCCAGCGCACGCATACGAATCGCACGCAAGTGATTAACAGAAGTCTGTGCACGTGTTTTTCCTGGGAGCTGCGCCAAATCCGTGTCTACCTTACACATCACTACGACATCCGGAATGCTGTGCACAACACGTACAGTGAAAGCGCCCAACGTATAGCGCACACACCAAAAAGGGTGCAGAACATGTGGAATGGGGAACAACACGTGAAAATGAGGGCGTAACTGGGAAGTGCTGCTGGGAAATACACGGAATGCCCACACGCTTGCGAACAACACATATTCATGTAATCGAATAGGAAAAACCTGCACACACCAAAAGACACGCACAGGCATAAACACGTCTGCCACACAAAAGCAGGCGGAAGTGCCCCGGCGCAGCAAAAAAGTGTGCGCAAACAACAAACATGCATATACAGCTACGATGAATGTCCCATTTCTATCAGCAGTCATCATTTGACACCGCAGGAGGAGGAGAATAGCCAGCCCCGTATTTTTTTGCACCCAGGACCATCCTTTTGGGATTCTTGATGACCAGGTCTATGGCAGGTATATGTTTCAACCTCATATCATTGTAAACCTGGTCACTGAGTGGGAGGATGACCTCATATCACCCACCTTGTGCTCCCAAGCACTGAGCCCCTTGGAAAAGATGCTCAATGTCCTGCATTTTTTGGCCACTAGGTTATTTCAGCGAACAACTGCCATAGTTGGGGGCGTCTCACAGGCCACTCAGTCACGCTGCCTACACCAGGTGTTGGCTATCATGACTGCGCACCCCTCAGTCCGCAGGCACATTTACATGTCCAGAACACCCCAGAAAGGCAGGCCTTGGTCCAGGACTTTAACAGGGTGTCACACTTCCCCAAAGTGCTCGGTGCAATAGATTGCACACATGTGGCCCTACGTCCACCTAGGGCCACTGAGAATATCTACGCAACCGCAAGCACTGGCATTCCATGAACGTACAGGTTGCATGCAATGCCCATGGAATCATCACCTCTGTCTATGCAAACTATCCTGGGTCTACCCATGACAGTTTGATACGCAGAATGTCTGCCCTGATCCGGGCCCTGGAAGCTGGGAAGCATGGCAACACATGGCTTGTTGGGGAGTAGAAATGTCTGTGCACATGCATGCATATCACACACCGACAAATACACAAACCCAACTAATGACAACCTTCATCACCTCCCAGAGGACTGTGCCTACCCACTGAGCACGCACATGATGACACCAATACGGAACCTCACCACACCACCCCAGGTAAGATACAACGCAGCCCATATTCGAACCAGGGCCATAGTGGAGCGCACGTTCGGAGTGCTCAAGTCACACTTCCGCTGCCTTGACCGCTCTTGTGGGCAGCTACTATATGCACCCCCAGTAGTGTGAAGGATCATTGTGGCAGCATCTGTCCTGCACAATGTTGCAACACAGCAGTGCGTACCGGTGGACATGGTGGTGCCCCCACATCCCCAACCACACGTACAGGTGTTGCCCATGGGAGGAGAAAGTTCATGTGGCGAGGCAGCCCGTACCCATTTTATGGCCACATTTTTCACCTAAACTCCACGCCTGTGGAGTGCACACAGGCCTGGCACATACCAGGTGACAATCAATTATTACAAAGAGGCAGTCAACTGTCACAACCTTACCAACCTGAGAATGTTTCCACGGAAGTGCTACATTGTGTGCATCCCTATCTACTTAAACATAACCAATCCGGTGTAACCAAAAGGAACACATGCAAGGTGCATATCCCACCTCTCCCATGCAAAGCAGGCCATGAAAATGTCACCCAGACCCTCCCAAATCCCATGACCTTCGTCGGCCACACCATGACATGGCATGCAACAGCAAAAGAGAAAACCAAATGCACAACACATGACAAAATCCTCACAAAGTGCCACGTGATAAATGGAAACAGGCCTGAGACAATTCCAGTTGACATGGAATCAGATGAAATGAGTGACCAACAACCTCCCACACAAATGTCATACACAAATGCATGCCACCAGCGGTACCATCAACAAAAGACAGAATACCTGTTGTCATGCAATCCAATCCAATCCAAATCTGCAAATACCAAAACTGTGTGCTGTGTTTGTGTCCCCTGTAACACACCGCTCAGCACACAGCACAGTGAGGGTCCAATGCATTGGGGCTATACCTTGAGCCTCATATAAAAAAGGACAAGCAACAAAAATTACCCTGTGAGGCATGTACACGATCCTGAAATTGTAAGTGATCATACACTGCACGGACACAGCATGGCAGAGAAGGAAATCTGTGTGCACGTTTGGGCATGGATGGGTGGTTGTATGTGTGGTGGTGCATTGTGTAAGTGTTTGTGTCAGTAGGGACATGCACTCAATACATGCATGTGAAATGAAGTGACCCTCCGTGTCCTGTACACATCACATGTGAACATTGCCCTTGTAGACTCCTCAGTGTGATAAACCACACCAATCCCTTGACACCTGAAAAGTAAACCCAACACAGGAAAATCCATTGACCAGCAAAACACATCATGTACATAGTGCCCCACATTGACAATGTCAGACAGTGACCAATCCAATCGCTGTAGCCCAAGTCTACCAACTTGACATTGTCACCACACGGCGCCCTCCCATGATCAGTGTGGCTTTGACAGCTAAAGGGTGCAGGCTACCATCTACAGCATGAAGTGCATCAAGCACGTATACAGGCAAGTAATTAAAAAACATCACAATCAACTTCAAAAAAGCACAGTTCACAAATATTCTCACCAAAATGGATTGCAGACATGCTGTGGAGAAAATATTCTTAATCCCCACTAGGGGTGTATACACAAGAAGGAATGCAGACTGGCCACAGATATGACGAAAGTCCAATGCCCCTGTGTAATTTGCTGTCACACCGAACCATCCTTGCAAGCCCATGGAAACGGGAAGCAGGAGTGGCAAATGTGTCACAAACACATAGACGAGACAAACATGTATGGGACCACCTGTAACATACAGTGGATGCTTTCAAAAGCCAAAAAGCACCACACCGTCACATGAATGCACAATAGACAAACAATATATATATTTTTTTTAAATGGCCACATTTGACCCAAGGGGGTGGGGGGTTTGGGGTGCTCCCAGGCGGGGGGAGGTACAGAGTGCACCTCAACACCCACATGCGATGATGTTGAAATTAAAAAAAATTCCATGGGCACAAAACCTACACGGCCTGACCTGTGTGGAAGATGAGATGTCATCCTACTCGCCCTCTGGATGTAAATCAGAAGGTGGACATGGCACAGTTGCCTGACCATGCCTATCCGCAGCTTGCCCCTCCAAGGCAGCAAGCATGCGGGTCTGGTAAGCCTGGTCCTGTGTGGCAATGGCACATAAGTCAGCATGCAGCACATCATGTGATACACGTGCTTCCTCTTGCACGGTTGCACGGTAGCAAGTGTAACACAGAGTTTTGCCTGCATGGCCTCACATGACATCTGGAACACCTTCCAGCTTGCATGTAGCTCAGCCGAGATGGTGTTCTTAAGCTGCTCCACCCTCACTTCTGACCGTTGCCACTGGGAAAGTAGAGTAGATCTGAGGGATTTTTGTTCTTCCCTTAAGGCCTCTCTCTGTACCTCTGCGTGAGCAGCAAGTGCTTCGGCAGAGACACCATTTCAGCCCTGTTTGAGGCCGCCATGCCCAGCCTGATTGTGCGGCACGTGGACTGTGTTGCCTGCAGCTGGAGCGCCACCTGCCTATCAGGGGGAGCAGGGATTGGGCCACAATTTCCATGCCTTGAGCAATCGTCTCAATAACTGCCCCCTGTTGTTGTGAACTGGCATACATGGCATGCTCCAACTTAGTATTCCCCCGGTGGCACACAGCCACCATGTTACCGGACATTACACCTGCAGGACCCAAGAATCTGTGGTCCTTGCTGGATTGCCACCGCCCGCGGCTGCAGGAGTGCATCCCTCCGTCGACATGATGTCCTATTCACATCAGCAACTCGTGTGGAGTGTGACCGTGCACCCAGAACCACCACAGGTGGACATTCCAACACTGCCTGGTGCCTCACTGCAGGTGTTGTGGACAGAAGATCATCCACATCAGGATCACTCACCGGCGATGAATCGTCATGATGCACATCCAACTCAACATTGTGCTCAGAGTCTTCATCAGAGCTTGAGTGATTGCCAGCCCTGGACACGACGGTCTGGAGTACAAATGGGTTCTCATGGTCTTCCACCCCACGACCCCCACTTGTGCTGGGTTGTTGATGTAAAAGCAACCCTGTGTCTGGAATGACATCACCATCCTATGGCTCCATTGCATCATTACCTGTAACGTGAACAAAACAAACATGAGTACACATGTCAGCAGAACATAACACACACACACATAGACATCACTACATCGACAGCCAACACATGAAGCAGACATGTCACATACAACTCAAACTCAGGCATGCATCCAGTGCATTGATATGCAAGGGCATCCCGAAAGCAGAAATGGATGCGTGTAAATTACGAAGCCTACACTTGTACTGAATGTAGTATATCACCTGCATCACACACAACCTCTGGCAGGCACAGATCACAGGCGGAAATGAAAGATGTCAACAAATAGATGATATGTAGCATAAGCATGTTTGCACAGACAAATGGCCACAGCTGCAAGTGAATCAAAACACACCAAGACATAAGTAATATGCATGTAGACATGCATAACTAAATGATCATCACCAATATAGCTTCATCGATGTGCAGCTCGGCCCGTACCTGGCATCATGGGCCCTGAAGACATAGGGAATGTCCCGAGCAAAGCGAGGGCCTTCAACAAGGTATGAGGGACTATAATGCCCAGTACGGTCCGAACTACCGCTCCATGCAGCTTATAGAACACCATTCAGGGCCTTATTCAGCACTTTGTGCAGTGAATGTGCCAAAGAACATGATTCAGTGTGTCAAATCACCACGCCCAGGCTCCACCAGTATTGCTAAGTGGGCCTGGGCCTAATCGTAGTGCACGACAGTGCACCTTCAGGATTGTGCCGTTTTAACATAATGGATGCAATGCTGAAATTGCAGCAGCATTTTCATAAAATAACGACATATTTGTTATTCAACAAAAATGCTGCTGAGAACACATGTCTAAATAAACACTTTCACACACACCAAAGTAAGTAGCTGCTATGTTTGCACAACACAACGTTGAAGCTGCTTGCATATGTGTATGTGAAATTATACATATCCTCCCGTGTACATATACACCTGTATGTCGTATATCAACACCTTCCTATACAGCAAAGCAAGAAGCTTCAACGCTGCTTGCTTTGATCTATGTGAAAGTGTATACATACACACGTGCAGGCAGCTCCACCGTAATTACAATCCAATTTGCAGCCTGTAACCAATCTGCTGGCTATACCAGTTAGTATCGCCCACAGATTCACCAATCAACTTTGTGAAACACCCAATAGGGTGTTCTAATACGGAGTACATGTGTCACAGGATGCACCTGTGCTAGTGCGTTTCATAACAGTGAAAGGATGAAAATCTGAACATACATGTCAGGTCACTTTGACATTGCAGCAGTGAATAGGCATGTAGAACGGTGTAACATGGCTCAGAAGTGGGTGGGTGCAGTGCAGTACATGTGTACGATCCCAACAATCCACATCAACAAGTACATTTTGATGTCAATCAGTCAACATGACGGCAGTGTAAGGGCAAGTTCAGCCATGCTGTGCAATGTGCATGCACTGGGTTGCATGGCTACAGTTAACCCCACACACCTTAGTGAACATGCAGGGGGGCATTGCATGGCAATGAAAGGTAGACCAGAGAACTGTGTATTAGCAGACAGTGTTGGCTAGCGTCAATTGCATCATTTCAGTCAAGTGACACCACAGCAGATGAGAATGAGACAGTAAGCAGGACACATGATGAACCCTCAGTAGTACACCCATTCATGCAGATGGCACTACACCAGTTGAACAGAGTCAGTGGTGTATGGATTCCAATGAATGATGCACAACTGCATGTGTTGATGCACGCATGTTTGCATGTCTATGTGTGTACTATGCCATGTTTGTTTTGTGACACATGGATGCCCTTCCCACCTTCATGTACTTGATTGATTGATTGATTGATTGATTGATATTTTATTTCTATTGCGCTTGTTCACAAGTGTTTCAAAGCGCGACAAGGCAAGGGAGGGGAACAGGGGAGAACAAAACAGCGATCTTAGCAGGCCCAGTGACATTGAGAACGCGCAAGTGCATGGGAGAGGGGGGAGGGGAAAAGTGCATGGAAGGGGGGAGAGGTGGAACGTGCGAAGCAGAGGAGAAACAGATAAATAACAATAAATAAATAATAAAGGCAACAAACAGTGGTAATGCAGCCAGCAATTTGCAAGTGCTAGGTTTAAGGCAGCAGACAGGGTAGGTCTGATAGGTGCAGGAAGAAAACGGGCGTGCTGTATGGGTACAGATACAGACCCCAGTGCAAGTGGTGGCCCGCAGGCAGTGCGGGAGGGTGCCAGGATGAGCAGGTACCTGGGCCCAAAAGACAGAGGGTGGCCAGGTGCATGGTGCCAAGAGAGAACAGATCAGCAGGGCAGAAGAAAAGAGGAAAGTCTTGAGGTGCTTCCGGAACCGGAGATGGTCCTCCTCAAGTTTTAGAGTGGCAGGGAGGCTGTTCCAGAGGGAGGCCCCAGCCGAAGACAGAGATCTACCCCCAGCTCATTTCTTAGAAAAAAATCTGACCCTGAGTGAGTTGGAGGTAGAGGAGCGAAGAGCTCGAGAGGAGAGGTATTTGCGGAGGGATAGCTGAAGGTATTTTGGACCCAGGCCCCAGAAAGCCTTGTGGACAATGCAGAGGGTTTTGAATTTAATCCTTGCAACCACTGGGAGCCAGTGGAGAGATTTCAGAGCTGGAGAGATACGATCCCAGGGCTTGAGGCCCTGGACAAGTCTCACAGTCCTGTTCTGGATTAGTTGCAGAGGGCGGAGAGTAGAGGCAGGTAGATTTAGATAGAGGCTGTTACAATAGTCCAGCTAGAGAGAACCAGAGCTTGAGATACCATGAGCTTCTGGGGGAAGGATAGGAAAGGCAGAGTACCTCTGAGGAGGTGCAGTCCGGAAATTTGACTTTTTTGAGACCTCAGAGATGTGGGCGGAGAAGGAAAGAGTGGAGTCAAAGATGACCCTGAGGTTCTTAGCCTCACAGGTGGGGGTAGGAGGAGGGCCAAGGGAGGCCAGCCAGAGCTTGAAGGGAAAGGATGGTGAATGTGTGCCGATGAGGAGGATCTCTGTCTTGCTGGCATTCAGATAAAGATCATTGGCGGCACACCAATCTTGAATGGCAGTTAGGCAATCAGAGATGAGAGATGAGAGAGGAAGAGGAGGTGGCAGAGGGCCGCCTGAAAATGAGTGTCGTCAGCGTAGCATTGGAAGTTTGAGCAGAAAATGGCAATGCAGTGGCCAAGAGTTGCCAGGTATTGGTTGAAAAGCCAGGGCGAGAGGTTAGAACCCGGGGGAACACCAGAGGTAGAGAGGAAGATAGATGAAAGGAAGGACCCAAGTTGGACCTGGGAGGGTCGATCTGAGAGGAAAGAGGTCAGCCAAGCCAGAGCCTGATCAGTGATACCCAGGTTTTCACGGAGAAGGTTGAGCAGGATGGTATGGTTGACCGTGTCGAAGGCAGAAGAGAGATTGAGGAGGATGAGGACAGAGGGAATGTTAGAGTCAAGGTTGGTGAACAGATCTTCACAGATGTTTAGGAGAGCAGTTTCCGTGCTTCTGGCAGCTCTGAAGCCAGACTGGTGGTCATGGAGACAGCCAACAGAATTGGAATGAAGATTAAGCTGAGAGATGGCCAACTTTTCCAGGAGTTTGCCAAGAAAGGAAGTAATGGAAATTGGGCGATAGTTAGCTGGAAAAGAAGGATCAGTTGTGGGTTTCTTGAGAAGAGGATGCACAAAGGAGTGCTTCAGAGGGGAGGAGAAGGATCCAGAGCGGTTACAAAGGAGTGGTTACAAAAATCAGCAAGGGCCAGAGCAAGGGTGTCAATGTGGTCCTTGATGGTTTTAGAGGAACAGGGATGAACGTGCTTTGAAGAGGCTTTCATAGATCGGGCTTATCTAGTAACCTCGTCAGGGGTGAAAAGAGGAAATGACGAGAAGGATGGTGGGAGGGTGGCTAAAGGAGGGTCAGCAAGCACAGATGGAGAGGGAAGAGGAGGAGTGTGGGTGGGGAGGGTGGACAGGATGTCCTGGGGTTTTGAAATGAAGTGAGAGGCAAGGGCATTGCAAAGAGCATGGGAGGCAACAGGAGGCGTAGAGACTGCAGCAGGGTTGGCCAGCTCCTTGCAGATTTTAAAGAGTTTGGTTGGGTTGTTAGATGCCGCACAGACACGAGCTTGAATATGGACTCTCTTCTTGGTGAGGACAGAGAGTGGGTATTGTCTTTGTAGCAGGCGACAGGCTAGTTTGTTAGAGGATGAACAGGAAGTCCTCGATTTCCTCTCAGCTGCCCTACACTTACGTTTAAGTGTAGCTAGGTCAGAGTCATACAGGAATTGCACTTGGCTTTGGACTTCAAACGGATCCTCATGACAGGGGCAAGAGCATCAAGCGTATCAGGAATTGAAGAGTAGAGCAGAGACAGGGCTGTATCAGGATTAGAGATAGCCAAAGGTGGAGGGGGGAGAAAAAGTGGCGGCAAAAGCCTCAACTGACACACGCTTCATGGGATGGATGTCCGAGAAGGTAGGTGGCAGTGTTGGGGTAGGCTTGGCTTGGGGGGAAGAGAGGGAGAGATGAGATGAGAGGAGGAAGTGATCTCTCCAGTAGAGAGTAGTGGTCAGAGGGATGGAGAGGGGGAGCTCAGAGGAGATCAAGACATCTAGTGTGTGCCCTGCAGAGTGAGTCGGGCCAGAGGGGAGGATGGACAGGGAGAGGGAGTCACAGAGGTCATGGAAGAGTACAGAGGAGGAGCAAGGAGAGTCTAAATGTATATTTAGGTCATCAAGGAGGAGGAGTTGAGTTGTAAAGGCCAGGAGGGAGGAGGAGAGGTCTGCCCACTCAGAGAGAAATTAGGTGATTCGACCAGGAGGCCGGTAGATGGTAACCACAGTAAGTGAATGGGTAGGCGAGAGAGAAAGCCTACAGACAAGGCATTCAAAAGAGAAGTAGGTCTGAGTGGGAATGATAGAGGCAGGAGTCCACTCAGGAAAGATCAGGGCTACCCCCCCACCGGACCAGGAGGATCTGGGTGCTGAGAGGATCTTGTATCCATAAGGGAGGGGAATGTCAAAGCTCGTAACAGAGCTGGCCATGAACCATGCCTCAGTAAGACCAAGGACGTCAAGGTCTAGTTCTTCAAGGAGGTGGCAGATGTCAGAGGAGTGTTTGACGGCAGTGCGAGAGTTGAGAGTGGCAATATGAAGAAGGTTGCCAGCCTTAAAGACCTTCCGGGGAGGGGTACAGATCAGAGGTACGCCCTGCGGAGGAGAAAGAGCCCTAGGAGGGGCAGAGGAGGAGGAGAGAGAGCGCAAGGTAGCCAAGGGTGGAGAGGAGGGGACAGCAGGAGATGAGAGGAAATTGATGAGGCGAGGGAAGTGCCATTCAAAGAGGATGAGATTGGCCTGAGGGCCTTGGACCATGACAGTACCATTTAGGTAGACATCAATGATGACTTTAGAGGAGTCGAAGGAAGCCATGAGAACTTCCCATCCCAGTGAGTGCCACCATTAATGGGAGAGGAGGAGATAGGGCAGAGCACAGAGGCCATATGAGGAGCCCATAGATCTGGGGAAAGAACGACAAAGAGGATGTCGGTAAGGGTCTGTCTGGCGGAAGCATTGGAGTAGGTGTCGGCGATAGGAAGACCAGGATTAGAGGCCAAGATATCCTTTTTGAACTTCTTCCTACCAGACTTAGTGAGAAGGGAAGGATAGTCAATGGAGAAGCAGTTGGAGAAGATAGGAGAAACAGAAAGCGCCATTGGGGTGGAAGTAAGGAGAGGAATGGAAATACTGGGGGGCTAAGGCAGGTAGGTGTGAAACAAAAGAGAGTGGTGAGGTCACTGGGCTGGCAAGTTACAGAGAAGAAACAGTATACAAGCAAAATACAGAGAATTTTGTGATGGGCAGCAAGATACGACTTTTTAGCACAAAGCAAAAACAGCAAGATTTGACTTTTTCAATCTTGGAATCTGATGTTAGCAAATGGTTTTAGGAAGCACTGTGCAGCAGGATGACAACATGGGAGAAACAAGCAGAAAGAACAGTGATAGTCAAAGGCAGTATAAGTGAGTCCATAAGGAGGGAACTAACCCATAGGTCTGGAGGTGGCAAAGTCAAGGCAGTCCGGATTTCTTAGAGGAGTGAGGTGGCAGCATCATTGTGTTTAAGGTGCAGGGAGGACCCCAAGGGAGAGGTGATTCAGCACAGGTGGAGACATCTTTTTCTCCACCTGTGGTGTCCCCCAGGGATCCAACCTCTCTCCCTGGCTTTTCAACCAGTATCTGGCACTCCTTGCCCACCGCATCGCCGCTCTCTGCCCCCACTTCCAGTGCTATGCGGACGATACCCAGCTCATTTTCAGGCTACCCTCGGCCTCCTCCTCTCCTTCCCTCATCTCCGACTGTCTGTCTGCTATCCAGGAATGGTGTGCCGCCAATGACCTCTGCCTTAACGCCAGTAAGACTGAGATTCTACTCATCGGCACACCCACTCCCTCCTTCCCTGCAGCTCTCTGGCCGGCCTCCCTTGGCCCCCTTCCTGCCCCTACCTGCAAGGCTAAAAACCTCGGGGTCATCTTCGACTCCACACTCTCCTTCTCTCCTCATATATCTGACGTCTCTAAGAAGTCACACTACCAGCTGCACCTCCTCAGAGGTATTCTTCCCTTCCTCTCCTTCCCCCAGAAGCTCACTGTCTCCCGAGCCCTGGTTCTCTCAAGGCTGGACTACTGTAACAGCCTCTATCTTAATCTGCCTGCCTCCACTCTCCGCCCTCTGCAACTTATCCAGAACAGAACTGCGAGACTTGTCCTTGGCCTCAAGCCCAGGGACCGTATCTCTCCAGGACTGAAATCTCTTCACTGGCTCCCAGTGGCTGCGAGGATTAAGTTCAAAACCCTCTGCATTGTCCACAAGGCCTTCTGGGGCTTGGGGCCTAAATACCTTCAACTCTCTCTTCCTAAATATCTTCCTTCACGAGCCCTTCGCTCATCCGTCTCCAACTCCCTCATGGTCAGCCGCTTCTCGAAGCAACGAGCTGGGGGTAGATCTCTCTCCGCAGCAGGGTCCTCCCTCTGGAACAGCCTTCCTGCCTCCCTGAAACTCGAGGAGAACCATCTCCGGTTCCGGAAGCACCTCAAAACCTTCCTCTTCGCTTCTGCCTTCTCTCTCCCTCTCCCCTGCTAAACCTGCTTAACTCCCCACTGAATTCTGCACTAAACCTGCATCTGGGCCACTCTCAGTGACCTCGGTCCAGGGCCCAGCCACTCTCCACTTGCACTGCCTCCCTGGCTCCCCCTGCACTGTGGGACTGTCACTGTATCCCTACAGCCCCCTTCCCAGCACTTGCTCTGCACTTACCTCGCACTTGCCACCAGCTGGCCCTTTTATTTATTATTTATTATTTTATTACGCTACTTACCTTGTACTGCACTTTCCCCCCCACCTCCTCCCCCTGCACTTTCTCCTTTTCCCCTTACCTCTGCACTTGCGCGATCTGAATGACACCTGGCCTAGTAGGATCGTTTGTCTGTCTTCCCCTTGTTTCCCTCCCTCCCTGCCTCGTCGCGCCTTGAAACACTTGTGTATAGGCGCGTTACAAATACCATATCATATCATATCATATCATAGCCTGCCTACACAACAAAGAAAACCACGCTGGCCATCTTGGAAGGGCCAAAAACAGTCAAATAAACAGCAATAGTAGGAAAAAAACTAGTGTTTTCAAAATAGCAAAGCAGCTCCAGGTATTAAAAAGTTAAAAAAATGGCTGCCCGATGAAAATGCCAAATAAAACAGTCCTTTCCAACAATATTATGCAAATTTCCTCTATTTTTCTTTTTCTTCTTTTTTTTAAATTTTGATTTTTCAGGTTGAATAATTCCGCAGGAGGTGCAGTAATGCACAGAAAGTGCACCTACCTAATGGAATGGTCATCAGCCAGGCACAAACTCCACATGTGCAGGAGAACAACAGATGGCCAGGAGGGTGGAAACAGGACCTCACTCCCAGTGAGAAGCAGATGAAAGACCTGCATAATGTGCATGTGTGTGTGTCTGTTTAGTATGTGTGTGACTGTGAGACGACATGGATGCATGTCACACGCACATCGGGGTGCCCAATTGGCTGATGCGAGACAGTTGGTGATGATTGCACTGTGACAGGAGGCTGAGATGGCCATAGGCATGTCTGTGTGGTGGCATGTGTGCATGTGATTGTCATGCCCCATGATGCTTGCAACTTCCTGTTACCCTTGGGATATACATGTTTGTGGGTTCAAATGACATGAGTGTTGGGGAGTCTGATGCCATCTGTGATGTCTGACACTGACACTCATGTGCAACTGTTATGTGTGTAGTGGACCATTGTATGGTGCCATGATGCCTTTGTTCTGTCTCTCCCTGTCCGCAGCGTCGACTGAGAAGAGGGCGGAGATGGTGCTGTGGAGCCCAGCAGCAGGGATGCCACCGCCAGCCGGAAACGCAGGGCCCAGCTCCCCTCCCAGGTTATAATATCTTTGGGGAGTGAGGAGTCTGGTGCCGCGTCCATGGCAGCAGAAGGGGCAGCTGAGCCCCCAAAGGGGCGTACTGAGGAAGACGGCACAGAGTCATCCAGGTCGGTGGGGGTGTGGTTGAGGAGGAGGCCATATCAGCTCCACGCATGGGGCCTGGATGGGGTGTTCCACTGGTGTGAGTGGTGCAGTCCAGGGGCAGGAGGCAGCACAGGTCACCACGGTGGTGCCTGTGTGTAATCCTTTCCCTGATCCTATGACTGCATCATCCTGCACCAGCAGGGATGCCTCTGTCCAGGCCCGTACGCAGATAGGGGATGCTTCTACAACAACTGGCCGTCCGCTCCCTGTGGATGTGGCAATCTGTGACCGTATTGAGCCTGTCCTCGGTGTGGCGTTGCACACGCGTGGTATTCGGGATGATGTGCATGTTTCTAGGCAGGACGGTGCACGTCATTTTGAATACCTGTGGGCTGCCTCGACTTGCTGGGACAGGTCACTGGTACAGGGTTCCTCCATGTGCTGGACGTTCTTGCGACCCCCTCCTCAACTGCACCCCCTATGTGCCAGTCATCCTCCGTGCCATCTTCCCGTCCACCTGGGCCCCCTGTGGAGCTGCCCCTGAACCCGCGGCCAGGCTGGTGGAGAGCACATCCCTGCCACAGCCGGGAGTTGGAGGTCCAGCAGGGGTGGCCACACCACCAACTGGACCCCAGCAAATGGAGGATGTGCCGGCATCATCGAGCTGGGCATGTGCACAACGGTGCCAGGGGATATCATAATTCCGGAGGCCATCATGGTGGCAGTGGAATTTGGCATTGAGACAGCAGCAGGCTCGGCGTGGGAGGTGTCATCGCTCGGGGACAAAAACATCCCGGGGGCATGCATGGGCCGACTGGCAGGAGTGTCTTCCATGTGGTAGAGGTTGGGCCAGAAAATTGATGCAGAGTGGCAGCGGGTGGAGAGGGCACGGCTCATGATGGTCAGGGCAGAGAACGCCATGCACCGGGAATTGAGGCGGGCTGAGTGCCTCGTGGAAACTCGCAGGGACTTGGAGGAGTCCATGGCAAGATCCCCGCGAGCCCTCAAGGGAACAGGCCCACCTCTGGGACATCAACGTGGAGTTCGATGATGCCCCAGCACGGGACATCAAGAAGTGAGCCGTCGGACTAGCCCACCCCCATTGTATATAGTTTTTTGTGTTTAGGTTTCATTATTTTTTTTATGATTTGGAGTACAGGGACTTTGCTCAACTTTTGTATATAGTTGTGTTTTACATAGGGGTTTTTGTAGGTTTCATTTTGTTTTGGGATCATGGACCCTTCAGAATTTGATTGTAAATATTTCTGGACATGTACATATTTTTTTTATCGCATGAAGGAATGTTTTTTTATGGTTTTCATTTTAGATTTTGTTTATTGGACTTTGGAAATGGACCACTTTTCAGTTTTCATTTCTTTGGATTCCCATTTTTCTTGGAGTTTGCATTATTTTTTCTTTGAACTTCCATTACTTTCTCATGTCATGTTGTATTGTAATTTGGTCATTTTGCATTTATTTTAATACATTTCCATGATGTTCAATTTTGGTGTGGAGTACTCTCTTTTGTTTTGTGCATGTGTCAGTGAGCATAGCCTCAGTCATGTGCCACTGCTGTGTGGCTCTGTTGGACATGTCTTTGGGTGCATGCATATGCTTTTGTGAATGTCATGGAATGGGGCTTTTACTGGGGAGTGGGTACAATGGATGGTTGTGTGTTTGAACTGGGGTGGTGTGGTGTGGGATGGGATTTGTGTTGGCATTTGTAACATGGCCCTGTGTTTGTTGGGGGCACATGAGTAGGGGCCTGCTGGCAGGTGCCTGTCCCTGGTGGGGGGGGGTCATGAGTCGGGGCCTTCTGGCAGGGGCCTGTCACTGGTGGGGGGGACATGAGTCGGGGCCTGCTAGCAGGTTGCTGTCACTGGGGGTGGTATGGTGGGAACATGAGTCAGGGCTTGCTGGCAAGTTTCCATCATGGGAGTGGTATGGGGGGACATGAGTCAGGGTCTGCTTGCAGGTGCCTGTCACTGGTGGGTGGGGACATGAGTCGGGGCCTGCTGGCAGGTTGCAGTCACTGGGGGCAGTGTGGGGGGACATGAGTCGGGGCCTGCTGGCATGTTGCTTTCACTGGGGGTGGTGTTGGGGGGACATTAGTCAGGGTCTGCTGGCAGGTGCCTGTCACTGGTGGGGGGACATGAGTCAGGGCCTTCTGGCAGGTTTCCATCACTGGGGGTGGTGTGAGGGGACATGAGTCGGGTCCTGCTGGCAGGTTGAAATCATTAGGGGTGGTGTGGGGGGACATGAGCCAGCACCTGCTGGCAGGTGCCTGTCACTGTTGGGGGGACATGAATCGGGGCATGTTGGCTGGTTGCCATCAGTGGGGGTGGTGTGGGGGGGACATGAGTCGGTGCCTGCTGGCAGGTTGCCGTCACTGGGGGTGGTGTGAGGGGACATGAATCGGGTCCTGCTGGCAGGTTGAAACCACTAGGGGTGGTGTGGGGGGACATGAGTCAGCACCTGCTGGCAGGTGCCTGTCACTGTTGGGGGGACATGAATCGGGGCCTGTTGGCAGGTTGCCGTCAGTAGGGGTGGTGTGGGGGGACATGAGTCGGGACCTGCTGGCAGGTTGCCATCACTGGGGGTGGTGTGGGGGGGACATGAGTCGGGGCCTGCTGGCAGGTGCCTGTCACTGGTGGGTGGGACTTGAGTCAGGGCCTGCTGGCAGGTTGCCATCACTGGGGGTGGTGTGGGGGGACATGAGTCGGGGCCTGCTGGCAGGTGCCTGTCACCGGTGGGGGGGACATGAGTCAGGGCCTGCTGGCAGGTTACCATCACTTGGGGTGGTGTGGGAGGGACATTGTTGGGCGGAAACTTGTGCAGTTCCCTCTGGGACCACTGCAAAAGATTTAGGACTACAGGTGTTTGGCAGTAAACCCACTTGGTAGCAGTCTGTACCACACAGATTCACTTGGTAGCTGTGGCTGAGCAGTCAGACTTCCCTCAAGAAGAGTTAAGCAGTATGTGGAGTATACAAAATAGGGAAATTCTTCACAGTAAGACAAGCAAACAAGGAACAAGGCTTCAGTGTAAAGATATAAAGGTATTTATTTATAACGGCACATCTATAGAAAACACTTTGGCACTATCACGGCAAACCCTTCAATTACAATTACTCTACGAAGACAACAGATCAATCCCCCTAACAATAGTTCGACAAGTCTAGGTTCTACCAGCATCACATATTTGCAGACAGAGGTGTATGCCTCAACCTAGATGGCAAACTAGTATTTGTTAGGACGGGAGAGAAAATAAGCAGGTTATGAAATCAACACGGTCCCAATACTGAACGGACAAATGCAAGGCAAGAAGACAAGAACAACGGTAGATTATAAAGTTCAGAGGCCAGGCCCACTCGGAGAGAGGCGAGGCAATATGTCCCAAAAATATCTTAGTGGAAATGTGTTCGAGTCTTTGAAGCAAATTGTTATCGGCAGATTGGACCAGTTCAGAACAACACGCTAGAGAAAGCTTGGAGGCGACCCTATGGAGAGGCGAGGATTAAGATACCTCACTCTATCCGGCAACAAGGGAAGCCAGGCAGACACAGTACCTTGATTGTGGAGAGACAGCTCCGGCGGGGGCAGTTGTTCCTGGTGGTGGATGCACATCCGGTCTTTGCCAAGAGAAGAGAGGATCTCGTCGTCGAAGATCGTTGCACCACCAGGGAAGAGACCAGCCGCGGGGTGCTCCGTCACAAGGCACCACCTTTTGGTCACGGTACAGGGGTAGTGGCTATCCGGTTGCCGAGGTGCTCTGCACGGGCAATTCGACAACTGCGTCCTGAGGCGAAGAAAAAGCAAAAGGAACTGGTTGTTCCCACCAGTCAGGGGAAGAGACTCTCCGGCAGGGAGATCTCCTCTGTTGTCGGGAAGTGGTGAGTCGGTTTAGCAGGGCTCCACCGGAGGTGTCGTCGTTGCAGGTCGGCTCAGCTTTACCCTTGTCGGATTCTTAGGTCCTGGGGCGACTTCTGCAGATCCAGTCCCAAAAGCCCTGCTTTTATGCAGAAAACCCCCATTCATTCAGCCTAGCTGTCAATCAACACATGCTAAGTGGGGAGCGGGGAGGCTTACCACTTGGGCCAATCACACCAGAGTGCGACCGGAGTTGGCAAGGCAACTCGGTCCAGGGTGCCTAAACCCCCTCCCACACCCCTGTGGTAACCCAGACAGAATGGCACCACTTTGGAGGGTCCCTGTACAGAAGCCCGCCAAAAGTGGAACAAAGGGCTCGACCTTTGGTTTAGGAGTCACAGAGGCAAACACAGACGCCATTTTAAAAACCGAGTTCTGGCAGAAAATACCATCCGATAGACTTATTTAAGATAAGTAGACCGGTGGTATGTTAGAGATTAACGAGAAACAGTATCAATCTCTAACCATGGGAAGAATCCCATAGGGTTATATTCGTGGTCGAATATAACAAGTAGTTTCCACTGCCACCAGCCAAAACTCGATGAGGGGGAACGGGACAGTGCCCCCTCGAATAACAGACCCAGGAGTAATCAAATTACCCCTACTAGTACGTCCACAATAGGATGGTTTGTACTAGTTCTGTTAGTAAATTTAGGTCTAGTAAAGCCAATGGTGACTTTATATGCTCGGGGAGACAGTAGTCAGTCCCCGGGTATGGAGTCTATGATGGAGGTCCGCTAGGACGCCCCAGTGTTACGGCACGTAGGGTGCGGTGTAACACACATAGAAAAACATATGAGACCCTATGGAGTAAAAGACCCCATAGCCCATAGAACACATTGACATTCAAAGGAATTACACACATTCATGTCCAAGAGTGGGAGAAAAAGGGTCTCACTCTTGGCAGTATGGAAAAAACAAACTCCAGAAATCCAGCAAAGCTGCTGGGGGACTCACTAGGTTAGGAAATTCAGCCTAAACAGAGAATTCTCCCTAACAGACATGAGTCGGGGCCTGCTGGCAGTTGCCTGTCACTGGTCGGGGGGACATGAGTTGGGGCCTGCTGCCAGGTTGCCGTCACTGGGGGTGAAAATGATTCGAGACATGCCTACTGGCATTCTCACTGGTGATGGAGGGGTTGTGGCATGGGCTGCCTAATGGTATGCTCACGGGTGATGGGGGATACGTTGTTGTGTGGGCTGCCTGCTGGCATGCTCACGGGTGATGGGGGGCTGGGTTGTGGCGTGGGCTGCCTGCTGGCATGCTTACGGGTGATGTGGGGCTCCGTTGTGGTGTGTCCTGCTTGCGAGATGCTCCCTTTTTCACACAATTGGGCTAGCGCGAGTGGAGTACGCATATTCTGGGGGTGTGCGAGGAATGCGTACCCCCGCTGGCGCCGGCTCAATCGCATGTGAAACTCCTCGTGCACCCCCGGTATGGGTGTACCCCACTGGCACCAGCCCAATCGCGTGTAATGCTTCTCACGCACCCCCAGGAATATGCATACCCCACTCACACTAGCCCAATCGCATGTAATACTTCTCACGCATCCCCAGAATACGCGTACCCCACTTCTGCCAGCCCAATCGCGTGTAATACTTCTTGCGCACCCCCAGAATACACATAGCTCCCTTGCGCCAACCCACTCATGTGTAATACTTCTTGCGCATACCCGGAATACATGTACCCTGCCTGCGCCAGGCAAATCCCGAGGAAAACGTCCCCCTGTGGTGTGGGCTGCCTTTGTGGTATGATAAGGGTGATAGGCTGTCTGCAGGGCATGGCCAGGGGTGATGGGCTGTCTGTGGGGCATGTCCAGGTGTGATGGGCTGCCTGCAGGGCATGGCCAGGGTGGATGGGCTGCCTGCAGGGCATGGTCAGGGTGGATGTGCTGCCTGCGGGGCATGGTCAGGGGTGATCGGCTGTCTGTTGGGCATGTCTGCGCGGTCTGTGTCTTTTCACTCCCAAGGAATTTAGGAACAAATCCAAATTTCTTCCTCAACTATCAGCAGACAATGTGATTCACACTTTTTATAAAGCAATCACGGAAGAACTATACATGACAAGAAGAGTAGAAGACATGGAAGACCCGATGACAATCTGACACAAATACAATGGAAAGCCTTGAGAGAACTAGCAGAAGATACTTCGATTACAATCAAGGAAGCGGACAAAAGTGGCAACATCGTTATTATGGACCGAGAAGATTATCTGAAAATGGCCTCGAACCACCTAAACTTGCCGGGATGTTACACAATCCTAACAGAGAATCCCAGACTGATGATCATCAAGGAATTAGATCAATACATCACTACATGGCACAGGAGGGGTCTTATAAATGATGACGAAAGAGCCTATCTAATGATCAAGCGACCCATTACACCAAGTATGTATGTTCTACCCAAGATACTTAAAGAATATGACCTTATCCCCAAGGGACACCCACTACTCAGTGGAATCGGATGGGCAATGGAGAATATCTCCCAATATTTAGATAACATCCTAACACCAAGAGCCAGCAAGGTCAAATCGTACCTAAGAGATACAACAAGCACCATTAATACTCTCAAAACAATCAAATGGCAAGAAACCTACCAATTAGCCATCTTAGATGTCAAGGCCCTTTATACGTTGATCCAATACAAATGGGCATGTGCATTCAAGGAAGACTACGCATTCAAGGAAGACTCAGCATCATATTACCAACAAGTACAGATGATTAAAGAGATGTTACAACTAACACTGGATCACAATGTTTACATTTAACAACTGCATATACCAACAAACCAAAGGAGTGGCCATGGGCACCAGATACTGCCGAGCCTTGGCCATGGGCACCAGATACTGCCTAGCCTTGGCCAGCCTGCTGCTGTCTCAATGCCAAATTCCACTGCCACCATGATGGCCTCCGGAATTATGATATCCCCTGGCACCGTTGTGCAACGAAAACCCCCATTCATTCAGCCTAGCTGTCAATCAACACATGCTAAGTGGGGAGCGGGGAGGCTTACCACTTGGGCCAATCACACCAGAGTGCGACCGGAGTTGGCAAGGCAACTCGGTCCAGGGTGCCTAAACCCCCTCCCACACCCCTGTGGTAACCCAGACAGAATGGCACCACTTTGGAGGGTCCCTGTACAGAAGCCCGCCAAAAGTGGAACAAAGGGCTCGACCTTTGGTTTAGGAGTCACAGAGGCAAACACAGACGCCATTTTAAAAACCGAGTTCTGGCAGAAAATACCATCCGATAGACTTATTTAAGATAAGTAGACCGGTGGTATGTTAGAGATTAACGAGAAACAGTATCAATCTCTAACCATGGGAAGAATCCCATAGGGTTATATTCGGGGTCGAATATAACAAGTAGTTTCCACTGCCACCAGCCAAAACTCGACGAGGGGGAACGGGACAGTGCCCCCTCGAATAACAGACCCAGGAGTAATCAAATTACCCCTACTAGTACGTCCACAATAGGATGGTTTGTACTAGTTCTGTTAGTAAATTTAGGTCTAGTAAAGCCAATGGTGACTTTATATGCTCGGGGAGACAGTAGTCAGTCCCCGGGTATGGAGTCTATGATGGAGGTCCGCTAGGACGCCCCAGTGTTACGGCACGTAGGGTGCGGTGTAACACACATAGAAAAACATATGAGACCCTATGGAGTAAAAGACCCCATAGCCCATAGAACACATTGACATTCAAAGGAATTACACACATTCATGTCCAAGAGTGGGAGAAAAAGGGTCTCACTCTTGGCAGTATGGAAAAAACAAACTCCAGAAATCCAGCAAAGCTGCTGGGGGACTCACTAGGTTAGGAAATTCAGCCTAAACAGAGAATTCTCCCTAACAGACATGAGTCGGGGCCTGCTGGCAGGTGCCTGTCACTGGTCGGGGGGACATGAGTTGGGGCCTGCTGCCAGGTTGCCATCACTGGGGGTGAAAATGATTCGAGACATGCCTACTGGCATTCTCACGGGTGATGGAGGGGTTGTGGCATGGGCTGCCTAATGGTATGCTCACGGGTGATGGGGGATACGTTGTTGTGTGGGCTGCCTGCTGGCATGCTCACGGGTGATGGGGGGCTGGGTTGTGGCGTGGGCTGCCTGCTGGCATGCTTACGGGTGATGTGGGGCTCCGTTGTGGTGTGTCCTGCTTGCGAGATGCTCCCTTTTTCGCACAATTGGGCTAGCGCGAGTGGAGTACGCATATTCTGGGGGTGTGCGAGGAATGCGTACCCCCGCTGGCGCCGGCTCAATCGCATGTGAAACTCCTCGTGCACCCCCGGTATGGGTGTACCCCACTGGCACCAGCCCAATCGCGTGTAATGCTTCTCACGCACCCCCAGGAATATGCATACCCCACTCACACTAGCCCAATCGCATGTAATACTTCTCACGCATCCCCAGAATACGCGTACCCCACTTCTGCCAGCCCAATCGCGTGTAATACTTCTTGCGCACCCCCAGAATACACATAGCTCCCTTGCGCCAACCCACTCATGTGTAATACTTCTTGCGCATACCCGGAATACATGTACCCTGCCTGCGCCAGGCAAATCCCGAGGAAAACATCCCCCTGTGGTGTGGGCTGCCTTTGTGGTATGATAAGGGTGATAGGCTGTCTGCAGGGCATGGCCAGGGGTGATGGGCTGTCTGTGGGGCATGTCCAGGTGTGATGGGCTGCCTGCAGGGCATGGCCAGGGTGGATGGGCTGCCTGCAGGGCATGGTCAGGGTGGATGTGCTGCCTGCGGGGCATGGTCAGGGGTGATCGGCTGTCTGTTGGGCATGTCTGCGCGGTCTGTGTCTTTTCACTCCCAAGGAATTTAGGAACAAATCCAAATTTCTTCCTCAACTATCAACAGACAATGTGATTCACACTTTTTATAAAGCAATCACGGAAGAACTATACATGAAAAGAAGAGTAGAAGACATGGAAGACCCGATGACAATCTGACACAAATACAATGGAAAGCCTTGAGAGAACTAGCAGAAGATACTTCGATTACAATCAAGGAAGCGGACAAAAGTGGCAACATCGTTATTATGGACCGAGAAGATTATCTGAAAATGGCCTCGAACCACCTAAACTTGCCGGGATGTTACACAATCCTAACAGAGAATCCCAGACTGATGATCATCAAGGAATTAGATCAATACATCACTACATGGCACAGGAGGGGTCTTATAAATGATGACGAAAGAGCCTATCTAATGATCAAGCGACCCATTACACCAAGTATGTATGTTCTACCCAAGATACTTAAAGAATATGACCTTATCCCCAAGGGACACCCACTACTCAGTGGAATCGGATGGGCAATGGAGAATATCTCCCAATATTTAGATAACATCCTAACACCAAGAGCCAGCAAGGTCAAATCGTACCTAAGAGATACAACAAGCACCATTAATACTCTCAAAACAATCAAATGGCAAGAAACCTACCAATTAGCCATCTTAGATGTCAAGGCCCTTCATACGTTGATCCAATACAGATGGGCATGTGCATTCAAGGAAGACTACGCATTCAAGGAAGACTCAGCATCATATTACCAACAAGTACAGATGATTAAAGAGATGTTACAACTAACACTGGATCACAATGTTTACATTTAACAACTGCATATACCAACAAACCAAAGGAGTGGCCATGGGCACCAGATACTGCCGAGCCTTGGCCAACGTATTCATGGGTATGTTTGAGGACCACATTGTGTATAAAGACTCAGATTACAAGAACAAGGTAAAACTCTGGACGCAATACATAGACGATGTTCTTCTCATTTGGAAGGAAACACAGAAGATTTTCACAGATTCATGAACAGATTAAACACTAATGGATTCAGAATTGGATTCACAGGCCTATGTAGCAGGACACACATTCATTTTCTAGACCTTACTATCCGTGCAGAAGGTCAGAAATTGGAGACATGGCTCACAGAAAGCAAACGGTAGTTAATTCCATATTACATGCCGAAAGCTGCCATTATAAGCCAACTATAGACAACATCCCAATTGGGGATTATACGCGAGCAAGACGTAACTGCCAGAAAGATGACAAATTTGAGGAAGAATGTAGTCTTCTGAGGACCAGATTCAAACAACGTTGATACAGCAACACTAACATAGAGAGAGCCTACAATGTCACAAAGAGTAAGAAGCAATCAGACACCCTTCTCAATAGAAAGGAGAACACAACCAAAATAATGCCAGTAAGATTTACCACTAAATACAGCCAGAATCATTATGTCCTGCACAAAGCTCTGCAGAAGCATTGTTATCTCCTTAGAGTAGATGAACCTATCTCCAACCATATAGACACAAAACCTCCTATGATATTCAAACGAGCAAATACTTTGAGAAAGATTGTGAGCTCATCACTACTACCAGACATGAAAGAGAAATGAAATAAGACTTGGTTGGAAGCTGATCACATTGGATTCAGAAAATGAGGTATATGCATTATGTGTAAATATGCACATGTGCAAACTAAAGAATTTAAGGACATACATGGCTTGACTGTCAAGTTCAAGCAGGAAATACATTGCAGAACACAATGTATGGTATACAGGATCATTTGCATATGCCACAAACTATACATTGGTAGTACCAAGAGAGAGCTCTGCACAAGGATTCGGGAGCACATGGCAACAATTGGGAGCCAGGATCCAAGGTTCACCTTAGCACACCATTGGCAGGCACATCACCAAATGGAAGAGAAAACAGCTACGAGATTCAAGGATTGCAACAAATTCCTCAAGCCAGAAAAGGGGGGCAACAGACTTTTGAGACTACGGCAAGCAGAAGCAAGAAACATTTGTTTTTTTAATATTACTGTGACAGGGCTAAATTCGGAAAATGTAATTATTTCTTTTCTTTAAAAATACCAGTTATATAAAAGATCATGTTATGAAAGAAAGAACGATATCCGAATTGTAATTTTTATGATTTATATGCTATTTCTCTGTTCAATCTACTTATCTTTTCAGATACTATGCACATATAGTGCACGCGTGTATATTCAAGTATGACACTAGATGTAAGTACTATTACACCTTCTGCCAGCAGGCAGCCATATAAATATGGTCTCACAACTGCTAGCTTGGAACCGAGAGAAATCATGTGGGGCACCCACCGTCTTTATTTGTGACTTTCACCCCTAGCAAGGGAGGTCTTAATTGTAATCACCAAATCTCTATGATGATAATTTACTTGCCATTTCCCTGTACATTCTGTTTATTATTTTCAAGTCACTTTGCACATAAGAGCACACGTGCATATTTGAGAATGTCATTGGATGCAGCTATTACTATTAAATCTGAAAGTAGGCACATACATTAGCTCAGTCCAAGAATTGTTAGCTCAGAAACGAGTGAAAACAAGGGGGGCGTATGCCCATCTCAATTTGTAATTTGTAACCTTCACCCCAAATATGGGGAGTTCTAATTGAAAGCACTAAATTACAGCATGAATATTTATTTCTAAACACTAACATTAGACCATCCTCAGAATATAGTGTAAATGTAAACAAGTCTGCGTTTAATTTTCTCAAGAAACTTAATCAAGTTTATACATATGCACTCATACTCTATTCAAAGATGGTGGACGTTTCCCACTTAGCTAACACAAACAAGGAAGGACTGCGGTCAGCTTGATGCGCTGCTTTGACAACGAGGCAGCAACTCTATTGGTCCGCCGGGCTCCCGAAGTGGAAGAGCCAGCGCACACGACAGAATGGACCTGAATCATGGTAAGCCACTCTTGCAAATAGCTTGTCATTTAATCAATTTTATAATACTAATACTACCATACCACGCTAAGAAGCAAGACAACTTAGCCTGAGTAATGATACGCCCTGAGGTAACAGCATACAATCAGCCGAGACACTTAGCAACCAAATGGACAGTATTGTGAGGGAAAAGCCTTTACACATACATGCAGTAAGAAACTATCACCAAGAGCGCAAAATGGTCGAATGCTAATACACGTGCATCAACAAAGCACACTATAATTTATTTTTAAAAGATGTCACATTTTTCCTCCTTACCTTTCAATATATCCCTTTCTTCACACTAACAGGAGTTCATTACTATTAACAGGAAATTCGGAATCTAACCCTTGAAATGCCAAATTGAAAAGATTTCCGTAAGCATATTTTTTACATTCCACCACAAAACCATAGTTAAGTTTTCTATATATTATTACTTTTCGTGAAACACCATCATTCTGTTATCACTTTAATACAAGGTGTTTCTTTTGTTTTTCTCTCCTTTCCCCCAACAATCCTGCCCTACACCAACTCTCCTATTTCTGTCCATTTATTATGATTGATTTCTGACTATTATTAATTGTACATATCTAACTACATTGCGTTTCGCAAATCCATTACTTGCATGCTTATTATGTTGTACTGTTTTACTTTATTTTGGATACATAATATGCGCTTGTGCACATATGTGTAAAATTGTAAATTACCAGACCACGCCCAGTTTTGAGAAAAGCTGGACTCAGCCGAAACAAGTGTTAACTTAAGGGAACCAACAAATAATAATCAGAAAATCTAAAAAAAAATAAAAAAAAAATGAAGCAATGCCAACTAACAGGCCGATTCCAGGAATTAATGTGCGCCGAAAAAACGGTGCACGCGTGTGAAAACGTGCGATTCGCAGTGAAATAGCGAAAATCGCAGTGCAAGTGCGATTATCGCACAGAAAACATTGCACATCAATTCATGGAAGTCCGTGCACGCGCAAAATGTGGGATGTGCGCTGAAAAAGTGCGTGGCACACGCCGGCGCATGCTGCCGCACAGGTCATCCAATGCCGTGCGATAAGGCCACAGCGAATTCGCACATAGCGCGGCGCACATAACAAAAGTAGGCGTAACACGGGGCGTCACACGCAGAATGGGGAACAACTCGTGAAAATGTGGGCGTCACGGGGGAGTACAGGAGGCAAGTGCGCAGAACGCCCACACGCTCGCCTACAACACGTATTCATGGAATCGAATAGGGAAAAACAGCGCACGGCCAAAGACGCGCACAGGCCCATACATGTCCGCCACACGAAAGCAGGCGGTAGCGTCCCTGTGCAGGAAAAAAATGTGCGCCAAAGTTCTACACGTGCGAGAAGGCCCACACACGATCGGGCCTGGGGGAGCGTGTGCGTGTATCTCAGAGGTGCGCGAGAAGTTTCACACGCGATCGGGCCTGGGGGAGCGTGTGCGTGTATTTCAGAGGTGCGCGAGAAGTTCCACACGCGATCGGGCCTGGGGCCGCGTGTGCGTGTATTCCAGAGGTGCGCGAGAAGTTTCACACGCGATCGGGCCTGGGGGAGCGTGTGCGTGTATTTCAGAGGTGCGCGAGAAGTTTCACACGCGATCGGGCCTGGGCGCGTGTATTTCAGAGGTGCCGCGTGCGACACTTATGTGAGGAATTCCAGGAATCGGCCTGTAAATAAGTTGTGGGTTATTTTCTTATTTTGATGCAGTCTTGAGAAGTAACAGTACTATAGTACTTAGTACAGTGTTTTCTAACCCAGACAGGACAATTAATGAACAAAAAAAACCCCATTCAACCGCAATGTTTAACCCTTCTTTTACAGAATTTAGCCTAAAAATACATTTTTGCTCCAACACAGAAGTCAAAAAACAACTTTTTATAGATAACTACTAAAAAAGATCTGCGCCATGATTCTGAGATTTCCCCACTGCTATTTACTTTTGTAAGTAGATTGTATAATATTTTTGCCCACTACTTAGGAGATTGTTTTAGTACTGCCTGTGGGCTACCGGCGCTATAGAAGCATACATTACATTACATTACATTACTGCATTAGCAAGACAGTTTGGACTTGGTTCTCTTGAGCTTTTTAGTTTGGCTATTTTATTTTGAATATCCATGAGATGGGAGAATAAATCAAAGCTACCTCCCCACTTCTAGTCTCTTTTTCGGAATTATCCTTACTAGAGAAGGTGTTGTTAACATAGGTGACTCATTTGTTCTCATCAGTTGTGCAAGTCACTTGTTTTCCTATATTAGTTTTCACACTACTAAGCAGTTTCCAAATTTTTCCTGTATCCTTCATTGTCGATAGTGCTGCTAATTTTTGCCACTGTCCAATTCTGCCAAAGAATTTCCACCATTTCACCTAACTTTGATATGCACTTTTTCTTGTCCGTAATACTAAAGGATCACATTAGGATTTTATCAAATTTTTCGCTCTTCCCTTCTCATGCTCTGTTTGCACCCCTAACGTGTGCATCATACTGGTGGTTAGTTCTCTTATCAGTGAAAATAAAGGATGATTTGTTAATTTCAGTACCAGACATATGGGCCTCATTACAAGTTTGGCAGCCCAGGAATAAGGGTGCCGGAAGCAACGTTCCGGCACACTTTCCGGACCGCCAGACTATGAGAATGGCAGCAGGGGCTGGCGCTCCTGACAGGACTGACCTGCCAGGGGCACCGGCACCTGCAGGCATGGCTTCCACTGAATCACTGGCACTATTAGCAACGGTGCTGGTGCTTCCATATCCCCATTCCCGGAACGGAATGGGGACTTACTTTTCCTGCCGCCTGACATCCCGGGCCAGCATGACTTGTAATATCCTTGTGGCACCAGGATATCAGGTGGCGGAAACAGCGTTACGATGTCAGAAGCAACCCACCATTAGCACTGGCGGGTTACTGCTGACGTCTTAATGAGTCCCATACTCTTTTTAATACAGGGTTCAATCTCGTATACAAGATTGTTTAAGTAGCCCGATTTTAATTCAGTATTGGTCATAGCAAACCTTTGTGCAGCTTTTATGTTCTTAGATGTCCGGGTAATCCTATTACCACCAGAGTTAACCAACAAATCTCCCATAGTTATGGCAAGTGTAGTCTTATTTTCTAATGTCAGAATTAGGGCAGCATTATCACTATGCACATTTTCTTTAATTGATAACTTCCTGATCAATAGTATAAGTGATATATGAGAAAATACTAAGTCAATGGTTGCAGTTTTACTTGCACAATTTCCAGCCATATCAATGCCTCCAACTAGCTCTGAGATATTTTCCATATTATTCTCAGTATACACGCCCCTGCTGGATCATAGATGTTAATTATGGTCATGCTAGTTGCAGTATTAGGAAAGTTGGCTTTTACTGCGAAGACAAATGGGTCTTCAAGACTGTGATTGATTACTATTGTTGTTATTTTTACCCCTATGATTAATCCTCCATAGGGCTGCCCCATTTTCGCTTTTTTTGCTAATGTTTGAAATATTTGAATTTCAGACGTGAGCCAACTTTCCTGCAACAGGAAAATGTCATTTTCCATCAACCCTTTCATTGACCCATCAGCAGATAATAAATGTGAAACATCTCAGGTGTCCCAGGAGCATTACGTCCTCGTTCAGTTATTTACAATGGGCCTCATTAGGACCCAGGCGGATTTCGCGGTGCTAAATGCACCGCGAAGCATGGCGGAAAGCCGCCGATAGCGCCATGGGGGTTGGCGGATTTACCGCCCCATTCCGACCTCGGCGGAGCGGTAAATCCCCAATCCCCATTCTGCCCTTCCCCATTCCCATTTTTGCCCCATAGGGTATAATGGGAGTGGGGAAGGAGTTAATTACGCCACCGTAAAATACGGTGGCGTAATTAACAACGAGGTCCCGTAGCGCCATGGTTTTCTCCGCCTGGTAAAACCAGGCGGAAAAGGCCGCCATGGCGCTACGGGAACTCGTAGTATGGCGGAGAGGTACGCCATGCACTACGCTGGCGTAAAACCCTCTCCGCCAGGGTCCTAATGAGGCCCAATGACATTCGTGGTCTTTGAATCAATGAGCCATCTTAATAAACCACAAATATGTTCTTGTGTGATTGAGTCTTCTTTTTCACCAGATTTAATTTCAAGAGCTTTTGCAGAGCCCACGATGTTACCTACATCAGCTAATCCTGCTTGTTTAATAGCTGCTGTCACAACTGGGTGAAGTTTATATCCCAGCTCTTGAATCCTGTTTTTATAAGACCTAATCAGGTCAGCTGTTTCAGTAGTATACAATGGATTCGACTGAGAAGATGGTTAAGACCCTTCAATCGTTCAACAATTTTAATGTCCTTAGAGTCCAGGATTCGTTAGGCTAAGCTGAGTCTCAAAATCCCTAAAAAGACTTCTCTGTTAATATGGGTTCTGCCAGCTACCCAGCCTTGTGGCATTTTCTTAATAATAAAGGTAGGCCCTGGATTATTATCCATGACTGGCTTTTTGATCTTATTCCTGTTCAGAGGCACAGTTGCCATGGTTGGAATTTAATCTATTACTGTATCCCTCTTCATTTGAGTATTGGCACTGTCAGGCGAAGGAGTCTGTCAAACATACCTGTAAGTCTTCTTGTGTTTTTTCACTCTGTTTGTCTTTGAGTAGTCACCTAGTAAGAATTCCTTTATGTCTAGTAATGTTCTTTTTTTTCTTTTTTACTTTATTTTCCCTGTCTTTAACTGAAATACTGCCTTCGATGTATTTTCTGCAATAATCATGTTTTCGCCTGTTGGTCTGATTAGTTCCAAGTATATTTAATTTCTTTCTTTGTTTCTTCAGCCTCCTGCAGTCTCGTCTGTGGTCCACTGAGATGTATTGTTTCATCCTCATCTGACACTATATTTGGAGTCTCCTCAATACAGGCAGCCTCTGTTGGTGCTGTTTCAAGTGCGGAGTACTCGACCAGATTAATTCATGCGTCTGATTCCTGCAGCTCAGCTCTGCAATTAAAGCATCCAGATCTTCATCTTTGTTGAAGATTTGAGTGGTTTGAGTTGCAGCTCTATCTTGGGACTCATTTGAGCCTCCGTCAGTCACATATAAATTAGGAGAGGCCGAAAGACGTTGGGTTCCGATGGTTCCGATGGTTTTCGTGTGCACACTGTTGGTAGGATCTGTTGTTTTGTGATGGCAGCATTGTTGCAAATTCTCATTATGTCTAGGGAGGCACCATTATTTTGGGGTTGTTCGTTTCCCAACGATTTTTTTTGGGTATAACAGAGCTGCAATAATGAGTTGTTGTTATCAATTGCAACGAGAGAAGAATATTAGGCTCAGTATTGTTCCTCCCCACATGTGTGTTTGTTTGTTCTTTGTGTACCTCTACGCAAAATACTTAATTTTTCGCATTTGCACTCTCAGCAGGAAAGAAGGATATCATTCTCTAAGACTCATTTCTGGGACCTATTTTCTTACAAGGGGAACTATTTACAGGTTTCTTTAGACACTGCCCTTGGCCGTTCGTAGTATTTGGAGACTTTCTTCTCCTGTAAGGAGCATTGTTACATAAGTTATAATTGTTTTGTTTTGCTCTAACTTTGCCAGGCAAATTGCACTATTTTTTCATTGTTTATTTTATTTTACCCTGGCACTGACACTTGCAGGAATTTTGGAGGAGAGACATAGAGGATGCAAAAAATACAGCTAGTGTTCTGATATCAAAATGGGTTGTCAGAACGATCAAGGATGTAAAAATAGCAATTCAAGCTGCAAATATAAGTCACTAGCAGATGATGATATCAGCAGCCAGAGAAAGGGTATGTTGCCTTCTCTGTGTTATCGTAAAATTCATTAGTATTTCTCCAACATATAATGGGTACAAATGGCACATGAGCAATAAAGTTATATTATGTCCAGGTAGTAACAAGAACAGGTAGGCATCAAAGCAATCGTGGCTTACCAATTGAAGCTGGAATCGGCGTTGGTGGTGTTTCAGAGACAAAGATGAGTATTCAAAAAATGTAAGTAGTCCGTGACGGTTACTCGTGCCGAGTTCCTCATTTAGGTACGATAGAAATCTATTTGAAATTCAAAGTGTAACGCAAACACAGAACTGGCGTGTCGTGGGGGAATTGGAGGAAAGCACCCGCACGCAGGTTCTCGAAAGGGTACTCTGCACACTGGTTGTTAGGGAGGATTCTCATTTCATGGCTAATTTCCCTTACCTAGTGAGTCCCCCAGCAGCTTTGCTGGATCTCTGGAGTTGTTTCTTTTCCACTTGGTAAGAGTGTTAGCTTTTCACCACTATTACCTGTATTTTGCTATGTGTCTTTACCTGTTTTGGGATTGTTGGCACTGGAGTACACCATTTCAGTAGCCCATTTCTTTGTGTGTGTCACACAGCACCTTCAGTGCCGTAGCACAGGGTTGTCTTTGAGACTTCCCCAGACTCCATTTCTGAGACTGACTACAGCCCCCCAGGAAAGGATAAAGTTGCCATTAACTTTACTTAGTCAATATACCACAGATCTATTACACCCCATTTTACATGGAGTACTGGAAGGGTTAACTCTTAACTCTTTTTATCTGTACCTCTTAGAGCATTGTTTCCCTCTTTTAACATTTAGACTTGGCTGGTGGCAGTGGTATCTACCCTAACTTTTCTATCGCGATTATATTAGATAAACGTGGTATTGTTCTTGGCTATTATATTAGCCTCGAATATAAAACCTGCTTCACCAAATCGTCTTTCTTTTGGCTCCGGTTGGGTTTATTCACCATTTCTTTTTGTTAAAGTCCTTCTTGTGTTTTACTTTGCGCGGCAAACTAGGTTCGCCTTCTTTGTTCACCGTCTTTTGGCAGGCTTCTGCTCAGAAGCCCTCCTCAAGGCGCCTGGATGTCTAGGTGGGCTGAATGTGAGGGAGGGGTGTAGTCACCCCATGCACAGGGTATCCTAGGAAACCCAAGTCGCACTTTATCATGATTGGCCAGGGTAGTTGTCCGGGCTGGACAACCCCCTGCTGGGTGATTGACAGCCAGGGTGTGTGAATGGGGTTTTTTCACATAAAAGGCAGGTCTCTTGGGCTAGAAGTCAGAGAGTCGCCACTGGAACTACAAGGAACCGAAGAGAAGAGGAGAGAACGACAGCTGCTGCAACTACCCCGTCCCAGTGAAGCCCTGCTGCAGTCCTGAGCTATCTGCCCTTCAACGACTAAGAGGAGATCCAGTCCGGAGTCTTCTTCCCTTGTGTCTGGTGGGGATAACCAGCTCGTCTTCCACAGCCAGAGGATCCTCTTCCTTGGTTGAAATCGCTGCACACAGCTGTAGTAGTCCGGACAGCCATTTCAAGAGCCTCTCCTGTGTTTTTAAGTAGCGCACCTTTTATTCATTGTCGCTGCTGCCGGCTTCATCCCTGTGTGGTGCTAACCCCCTTCAGACATCCTCCTTCACAACGAAGCTCCAGGAATTGTGGGTCTGCGGGAAACCAACAGGAACAACTGCCAGGGCAACAGCTTCACCATTGGAATAAGGTACTGTGTTCTGCTTGAGGAAACTGGGTGAACCCCTTTTCTTCATTTCCAAGGCTTGCCCTTGTCTTCCCTCCTTCTTATAACTTTTGCTTCTGAACATTGACAATATCGAAGTCCTCTTGGCTATGTTGAATCGTGAACTATCTGACTGTGTGATCTTCGGCAACAGGCCCTGGTGTCACTTGACCCTGGCTCTGGCCCTTTGACTTTTGAACTCTTGTCTATGAGTGTTTCTTGATTCTGTCTGCCTAACCAAAATATTGCCTGTGATTTTTGCCTCCAACTCCCTCTGAGTATCTCAGGTGCTAAGTGTGTTTTTGCCCCAGTAGCATCTCATGTCACGGATACGCGTTTAGTTAGTAGACCGAACGGTCAAAAAGTGATTGCAATCGTATTCGCGGTAACGTGTTTTGTGCATAACACCGGTTCATTCAAACACAGGGTACTTACCTTGAGACATACTTTACAAAGTGAATTGGTTAATTGTAGTATATTTAACGTGTGGTTTTTGTTTAAGTTTAATAGAAGTGTTGTGTTTATAACGAATGGTTTAAAAATAAATGTACTTATATTTTTCTACCTGAAACCTTGAGTCAGTGTTTCCTTGAGTCACAGTAATTGTGGTCCCTTTGTGTAATCTCTACTACTGCTCATTTACTCTTGAGATAAGCCTGGCTGCTCCGCCACTGCTACCACTCTGACATAGTAGTACAGGCTTGTACCAAAGGTAAAGCTTGTATTGCCACCTGTAGTCTTAATTGTTTGTAGTGGTCCCTAAGGGCACTGCACAGGATTCTGCCTAACACTGGCCTACAGCCTAAAACCACTCAAACACTACCAAATCACTTCTGCCAGACTTCCAAATACTTCATTATGACGAGCCATTTGTAGGGATGAACTACTGAAAATGTAAAGGTACAGCGTCCGCAGTATCTGTTTGTCGTCCCACATAGAAATCAGCCAGTAGAACACACTGCATTCTCCTCAAAATCTACGAAGACACTGCTGCCACTCTTATAATAATAATAATAATAATAATAATAATAATAATAATAATAATAATAATAATAATAATAATAATGACTCCAGTCACCATTGATGGGAGGAGGGGGATTCAAATTTAATAATAAGACCATCATCTCTTGAGGGCATTGCCATGGTTGTGAGACAGGGCCTGCTCGCTGACTTGGCATAGTCACATTTAGAGAGTTCTTGCCCATGTGAAGTGCACATCACATTGTCATGGCACAGAGAGGATACGATGTGGTTTTGAAATGTGAGGTCTGGCAGGTGGGAAACTAGCTCAGACTGAGCCCCAGCCCTCAAGATGTGCATCTGAAGCAACCCATCTGTTTTTAGTCATAAGTATGGACCAAGAGTAGACAACTAGCCACCAAAGCCACTCTGAAGGGGCTAGATACAACAGCTAGTAAGATCTTGCAGGACTCATTTAACTAGTCATGCAAGATGTACTGCAGGTACTGATTTGCCATCAATGGATCACAGAAGTACACCATCACACTGTGGATAGACCTCAAATCATGGCTCCTGAATCCCAAAATCAAGCCTGTGAAGTTGGTCAATAACTGACAAGCAAGTAGCATGGAACCTGATGACCTGAAAAGATTCCTGAATGGCTTAAATACTGCTCCATCTTTCCCAATCCATGCTCTGCTGCTTTTCAATGTCCATACCCTACCATTATCCCAGCTGTTGTGTATTATCAGATCAACTTCAACTTGTACATGCATGATGACCATTTCGGCTTCAATCTGGAAGATGGCCTTAAAACTAATGCTCACGAATATCAGCCTGTCTCCAAGGCATACAGAACTCTATGTCCAAGAGTAAACGTTGTTTGAAACCAAGGAAGACAAGAATCACCTCATCTATAGAATGTCCCAGAACAACCTGATTCCTTTCTTCTGACACAGTGAGCTGGCTCCCAATCCCACATCAGTGGAGGAGTGAAAATTACTTGAATGTTACATTCAACAAAATACATCTTCTCCAACCAGATCTCAACATTGGTACCAAAGGACCATTATCTTTTAATTGTAGTAAATAGATTGCGCTCTACACTGCATATGTATTTCAAGAACCAGATTATACAACTATTGATAATCTCAAAACTTGATTATTGCAAGTCTACTTTGGTGTCTACCAAAGAAGGAAACTATGTGACAGCAAGTAGTCCAGAATAGGGCCACCAGTCTGTTCCTTGGTGTAAGGAACATGACCACATTTTTGGAGCTCTCTTCAACCTGCACTGTTTCCTAATAACACTTTGCATTGAATTCAAGCTTCATTGTGTTAACAGAAATTCCTGCTGAGCTGTCGATTACGAACATATGGCCAACATCTCACTAAATAATCCCCTTTGAAATGCATGTCAACCTGGAATGCCAAAACTCTAAAGTACAGCTCCTCCATACTAATTATGTACGGCGAGAGGTGTATGGTGGTCTCCTGTCTATTGCTCTTGATTGCTCTCACCACCGACCTTGCACCAAGAACCCAATCATCTAAGGTTCAAAAAAGCACTTAAAACGTAAAACATAACTTTACAAAAAGTCTTTCCTGAACCAGTCTGGGAGTTCAGAGGTCTCTGTCCAGCAATTATCTTGACATCTTTTTAAAACGATATTCACTTAAATGCTTAATCCACCCAGATAGGCATATGCTGAGGTCACTTGCCATTTTAACATCCCAAAACGGTCAAATAAAATTTCCAATGCTGCTAGTCCCATACCTGGCCACCAGATACACAGTCAATATTCCAAGTAACTTAAGCTTCCCATTGCTGCTGCTTCCCTTCCATGTTTTTGATCAGATATTGAAGACGTCCAAGTGTGCATATCCCTTGATGACAGGGGTTGATGGGAGCGTCAGACATAGAGGCACTCTGTCGGATCTTATGATATGTTTCTACCGGCATAGTACCACAGCCAACCCACTGCATTATTCCTCCTTACGTTACGTCATTCACCATGAAGTCTTCAGATACAGGCTGATGGAAGTTGAGTGATAGAGGGAAATAAAACAGATCTAAAGGTTACAAAAGAAAAACAAGAGATTGGTAGCTATGGAGGTGTTTCTCCTTTTTCTCATGGGGGAACAAAAAAAACAAGGGTTCCTCCGGAGAACACAAAGATAGAAGCCCAGGTATCTGTTCACCAGTAAGAAAAGGAGACACAGGGAAAATCAAAGGAGCCCGAGAAAGAGGGGTCCTGGTCCAGGAGACCCCAGACGAGTGTCAGGGGTAAGTGAGGGAGTAGAGATGTCAAAGGAATGAAATGTCAGACGCAGAATAAGATATCTCTGGAAGGCATGAGTCACTGTAAAATTACCCTGAATTAAACGTTATATTGATTCGTATAGTGCCTCTATGTCACTTACCATGTGGTTATGTGTTACTACAGTAATAGCTATTCATGCTTCCAACCAGTCAGAACTGCTGGTAGAGCATGATAAGGCATGGGTAGTCTGGTCTGCAGGGGAAAAGAGCATGTGGGGGCTCAGGGTTCTGGAGAACGTGTGTATCCCTTTATGTAAAATCCCTTTACGTGAAAACATTAAGTGGTAAGTAGAGGAGAAGAGAAAGAGGGAGCACAGGGATGGCTGGGGATGGACGTGTACAGAGGTGTTGCACAGATGGCCAAGCCAATAAATGGGGCAACAAAAAACGAGGGGAAGAGAAGGTGTACTAGAGAAGGACCAAAACAGTATAGATGACATCCTCTGGATTCTTAACACGTGGGAATTAGTATGATTAGGGGCATAAAACTACCCCAATGCATGTTGGGAGAGTGGTTTTGAGGAATGGAAATGGGGCATATGGGTTTAAACACTCAGTTTGCCTCATTACACGTTGTGCGGTAAGGGATTAACGTTACCGGTAAGGGAATACCGCTAACGTTAAATCCCCATGCCAATTATGACCCAGATTACCTCTATTAGCGGCACCACTAACTACGGTGCCACTAATAGCGGTCAATTCGCGTGCGCGTCCCTTCATCCCGTAAATAGCGCCATGCCGCTAATAGCACACCCTCACAAGCCATGCGGACATGCTAATAGCGTCATGGTAAAACCCCAAAAACCCCTTACCGGCATGGCGCTAATAGCGGCATTGCAAACCACCCGTTAAAAGAACAGAGCAGTGTTCCCACCTGCCACAGGTGGACACAATCAGCACAGGTGGAGGCAATGGAGACTGTGCCAGCACAAAATGAGTACACCATACCCCTTCCCACACTAAGATGGTTCCAATACTAGCAGCATTACATGGGCTGGAGGACATGATTGCAGTGCAGCAGCAACAACAACAGGCAGCACAGAGGAGACGCAAGAGGAGGAGGAGGAGGGCAAGACAGGCGCAGAAAGCGCCACCAGGGCACCTAGTCATACCACAGAGGCAGCCACCAATCCCCAGGATCAGAGCCAGTCCATTTAACCTAACCCCTGAGCAGATACACAGCCTGTACCGTCTGGACCGGGATACCATCACCAGCATCGTGGACATGATACATGATGACATTGTGAGCCTCATAGACATCAGAACTGCCATCCCCCCTCTACTGAAGGTGGTGACTGTGCTCCATTTCCTGGCCACAGGCACCTACCAGCATACAGTGGGGCAGATGCATGGCATCTCACAACCAGTATTCTCACGCACGCTGAACCAGGTACTGGATGCCCTCCTGGAGCATGCACGTGAACACATATTCATGCCCCGGACTGCCAAGGAGATTGCAAATACCAAAGTTGGCTTCTATTCACTGGCAGGCATCGCAAGTTGCATCGGGGCCATCGACTGCACCAATGCGGAATTGGTGGTCCCACATCACAATGAAGTAGTCTACCGAAATAGGAAGCAATTCCACTCCATCAATGTCCAAATGGTATGTGACGCTAAGAAGATAATCACACATTGTTGTGCCCGATTTCCTGGATCAACCCATGATTCCATGGTCCTGCGGAACTCAACCATACCACGCTACATGGAGCGACAAGCTGGACAACGTTCGTGGCTACTCGGCGATTAGCCGGCCAAGCACATGGCAGTGTGATTGGGGAGGAGGGTGAGAGATACATACTCCAACTGGGTTTGTTTAGGGGGGGAGAGATACGTACTCCAAATTGATGTTGACTGTCGTCCGTAGGAGAAATGGACATGCAGATGTACCCCAATGTCCATCAGTGAAGGCCGCAATGTACCTGACAATAACCCACATGCAATGATAAGCTGCACAACATAGAGAACAATCCAGGTCAACGAATGCTACACATCCATCCACATCCACATTGCACACCATGCCACACCACATAATACACAAATCAGCAACATGGCGGCAAGATGGTAATACAGAATTAGCGCAGCACAACATCAATACAGAAATATGCCCTTGAATGCATGCAAAGGGATCACCCCTAGCCACAGCATTCAACCACACACCTATAGCACCGGTGAAGTGATTCTACACACCGTGTAAAGTACTCAAAGTACTGTTTACTGGCTTGCCGTGCTGGTCTGCTGCCTGCTGCCCCTGCTACCATTTCAATTTCAAACGGAACTTTTTTTTTTTTGTTTTTTTGTTTTTTTTTTTTCTTTTCTTGGAGCTGCTGGGAGTGTGGCTGCACAAGTAACGCCTGGAGGACGTCTTAAACTGCAACCCTAAGGTTGCCTGGCTTCCTGCGAAATCAAGGTGACTGTAATGCTCTAACGAGCTGGACTGCCTATTGTGACAAGTGTCTAATGAGCTGGACTGCCTATTGTGACAAGTGTCTAGCGTGGGCGTCTAGCGTTGCGTGTGTAGCGTCTAGCGCTACGTAGGCAAAGTGCGCCATTGGTGCAGCGTAACAAAGAGTTTCTGGGATTACTGAAAGTTGTTTCTTGCTTTTCTTTTTCTTTTTCTCTCACTTAGGTCTCCTCCCCGGGCCCCTCCCTCGAGTGTGAGTCACGCCCGCCTCACTTCCTACTTAAAGCCTTGTGCTCGCGCACTCACGCGCGCACCGTGTAAAGTACTCAAAGTACTGTTTACTGTTCACTGCTCGCGGGTGGCGGCTGGGCGGGATTGGTTTACCATTATTAGACGCTGTGACAATGGTGAATGGGCTGCGTAGTGGGAGGAAGTTACGTGGTGAGAAGAGCAAGGATCTAAATCAATCAGTGGGTAACCACTCAAACATGTCTGGGACCCCCATTGTAGATGATGAGGAATTATATTGCTCAAATGAGGTAGGAACATCTAAATGTGAAGAAGTGTTGAGATATGTGGGTGAGCATGTACCCCAGGATGGCGGAGAAAAAACATTGCTTTCAATGAAAGAGGGGGTCATTTTGCCTTTAATTCCCGCGCCGAATGTCCCCCGTCTATCAGATACTTATAAGCTAACTGAAATGAATCATGATAATGAGAATGAGGGGCTGAGTGAGGGCCTGGGGCTTCCGCCCAAAAAGATCTTGTTAGCCACAATGGGGATAAAACCAACTAAACCTAGATTCACTGACGTGTCTATCATTGCCCCGGCTATCGAGGCACTTTTGGATAAACAAATGCGCTTTTCAAGAGGCCCATCAACCCCGGTCAAAGCCCACAATTACTGCATGGAAGATGTACATGTTCACGCGGATCCAGGCTATTATCCTGGGACGCAAGCCTTGGTACATGCCTGCTTCGATGATTTCTCAGCAAATTTAGAAAATGATAAGGAGGTCCTTAATCAAGATACTAGTTCTCCTGGTAGACATTCAATTACCAATGTATTAGTAGGTGACATAGCAGGGTCGTTACATCATGACGACCCTAAAACGAGCTTATCTCAACTAGAAGTGGAAGCGGAACGCAACCTAATGGAGATATCAGATATAGGCGTAGAGTTCCCAGTGCTATCCAGAATTCTTAACTTGCTTGATAAAGGACATGAATACACTCATGCGCAATTGATGCATATGCGTGATGTTATTTTTGACTTATCGGCCAAAATCAATAGAATTGAGGGGCTCTTGTTTGCCTGTGAGGCGGTGGCGGCCCTGACTAAGGGCAAACAAGGGGATGTCCCTAAAATGAGTTCAAAAGAGTCACAAACCATAGGCGACTCAAATAGTGCATTAAAAGTGGGTAATGCGCTGACGGTATGTACTAAAGCCTCACAAACATTGCCTGATATAAGAATAGGGCTTCAACCAGTTCCCACCTTTGCTGAAGTTATGGCCTCTGATGTAAGAAAGAGTAATGAGGCTGTTAATCCTGCCCTGAATCAGCTGTTAGAGTTAGGAACGGCCAATGCCGAGGCCATCAAACAGATTCTGACCACGATCCAAAAGATAAATTCTACTCAGCAACCAGTAAATGGTCTTTATGGTCCGACGGTAATGATGGATGATTCCATAGGACCGCAGTCCAACTCCTTAAGAGTAGAGTCTTTGGATAGTCCATCAGCCTTGACCAATTTAATTGATCTCGAAGACGATGAACAGAATGCCCATCATGTCTTAGAGGGAGAGAAGGCTGAAGACTTATGCCATGAACCGGTACTTACAAGAAAGCAGAAGAGATTGTTATTGAGAGCTTCAAAACGTAAAATGAAACAAGCAAAAAACCTAAAGATGTCTACCAATCACCTTGCTACAAACTCTGTTCTTGACTCGTTTAAGATTAAGATAAAAGAAACATCTATGGACGAGGAAAAGATAGATCTATTGCAACTTGATTCTGAGTCTAGGGCGTTATTGAATATTGAAAACAACCAGAGTATGGTTGAGAACTGTAATGGGAAGGAGAAACGAATAATGCCCAATGACCTAGATCCCCCTGATCGGATAGAGGAGGTGTCTTTCTCTAACCATAAGCAAACTGAGCTCCTTAGTTTCTTCCCTGCGCTTTACATGAAAAAGGCATCGAAGAAAATTAAGGAAGCAGTCTCTAAGAAACCCCTGAAAAAATCAAGGGAGTTGATTAAAATACCAACTAAACCCACTGAGTCACTGTTAAGTGGAGAAACAAAGCAGGAGGGTAAATTATCTACTCATGATCAACATCAGGAGTTGCTAGCAAACGCACAGGTAAAAGGAGCTGTGCTGAAAGCAATTACTGGGAATGATGAGAATGGTAGCTGTGATTCTTCATCAGGTAACAGCAATAAATGCAGGGCTAGAGACAGATTGCCCTCAGAAAGAGAATTGATAGAGAATACAACTTTCCCCGATGTATTTGAACAGGCTCTGTCTGATAAGATTATTTCCCTAACCGCAGATATGCCACCCATTATGGGTTGGGAAACTAAGCAACCACCCTCTGCCAGAATAAGTCTGAATAGATCAGCTATGCTGAAGGCTTTTCAAGCCATCCCAGCTTTACGCACTATCAGAAGCAATGATATTGAATGGGTTCGACTGTCCCATAATAACCCCACGAGGATGATTTGTGGTTATCACTCTCACATCATTGCACGATTAATTTGGGCACAAAGGGAGGACCTACAATTACTTGGGCTATTTCCATGTCTATTTAATTCTGAGGAATCTGCAGAAATTTACATTGCAACTATCCCGGAGCAACCAAAGACCTTGAGTGTGGATGGATCGATACCGCAGATTAGTGAAGAGGTATTGAAGCAATTTATGAATCTTGCCGCCTCAATATCGGGGATGATGGGGAAGGGGTCATCAACTTCTCCTAAACCGTCAATAGAGATGGGTAAAAAATAGGAGGATGAGTGTGGTTTGTCCCTGTTGTCATGGAACTCGTGTGGGAGCTCTAATCTAAGGGCGTGGAATAGTGCACTTGATTGTGATTCTCGTCCAGGGATCTGTTTGGTCCAAGAAACTATGATTATGGGTGAGGTAGTTCTGGAAGGGTTTGACTCTCATTATCAACCGGCATCAAGGGGGCAACTAGGACGTCCAGCTGGGGGTCTGGCGATCCTGATTGATAAAAAGCTGAAAGTGATTTCCCACCTGCTGTGGGCTATTGAGGCTTTACTGGTTGTGGAAATGTCAAGCACGGAATCCCAATTTCAAGATTTTATTGTTATTAATTTGTATTGGAATCAGATGGTGACTTCCTTTGAAACCCTAACAGATCGTATAAATTCACTTTTTGAAGAGATCATTAGGACCAAAGCAAACTTGAACGTGATTATAGGGGGTGACTTTAATGCCACTTGTATAGATGATCATACGGCAGATACTCATTGTAAATCGGACTCTAGAAAGAAATCATATGCGAATGGTGTAAGGTGGGTGGAGTTTCTTATGCTTTGGGACATTCAGTTGATTCCGTTCAAGGCAGGACCTCATCATCATACATGGGCACGAGGTCTTTATACTTCAATGATTGACTATTTCTTTGTCTCCACAGGATGGTTACATCTAGTTGATCCAATTTTGATTGATAATCTTTTTAAAGGGGATCATTTAGCCCTGAAAACTAATTTGAAGTTGGAAACATTATGTCTTGATGTGGAGCCCAATTTAAGGGCCATTGCCCATGATCGGGCCGGGTTATCAATCAAGTGGACCTCTAGAAAATGTCAATCTTTTAGTGCTGCAATTCTAGAGGACCCGTTGATTAAAGTGAGTGTTGAGAGTAAAGGTGTTATGTGTGTGTGGCAAGAGGTCCAGAATTCCATTAGAATAGCGGTGCATATATCTAACTTGAAGGCAGCGTCTGAGTGCAGGAATCCACCTAAACACCTATACCAATATAGTCAAAGAATTGTTGATCTAAGGAAAGAAAAACGGTATCGAATCAGAAAATTAGGTTTTTGCAAACAGTTTGACTGTGATTACGCGGAGACTAAGGCGGAGATTAACAAATACTATAAATCCCAAATCAAACGGCTGAAATATGAGCTGTTCAATATTAAGAATCAGAATCTCATGGCTGTTTTAATTTCTAAAAACGCTAGGAATCTATGGGTGACTATGCGCACCCTGTTTGGCACAGCCGAGCAGATTGAGGAATCAGCTATCTCCGCTGTTTCCTGGGTAAATCATATCAGAGTAAAATTTGCTATGCCTAGTCAATTTATATTAGAGGAGAGATCGTATTTCATCCCATTTTCCAGGGTTGTCCATGGTCTAATGAGCAAATACACCTGGCCATTACAAAATCTAAGGGGTCGCGAGCTCCAGGACCAGATGGCATTCCGCCATGTCTTATCAAGCTTAATCCGGAAATGTGGGCGGCATTATTAAAAATCAAATTTGACGCTATTTATTATCTTGGGCACATCCCTGCCTCCTGGTGCTCTGCGATCATTGTGCCAATTTATAAAAAGGGGCCTATGACCGACCCTGGGAACTTCAGGCCGATTGCTCTTATGGATGCCTCGGCTAAGATCTTTACTAATCTCCTACTACAAGCCATTAACCAATATATTAATCAGTCTAACTTACTATCCAAATTCCAAACTGGCTTTCGACGATTCATGGGCTGCCAGCTCAACGCAACTATTATTGCCCATTTGTACCAGCAAACCAAAATGGACAAGGCGGGTTGTGTTTACATGGCGGCCTTGGATCTTACTGCTGCGTTTGATTCAGTATTCAGAGAGCTACTTTGGAATAAATTGATTAAATTTGGTTTCTCATCACAGTTAGTTTCAATCATAGCGGCTCTGATAACCATACAACATATCGCATTCGACTCACCAAGGCTGGTGTGCTCACCGAACCCATTCGGACTGAGATAGGACTGAAACAGGGCTGCAATCTTGCAGCAGTCCTGTTTAACCTCTACTTATTGGATTTAGACGATCAATGGCAAGAGGCAGTGATTTTTCCTGCAAAATTGGGTATTATTGCATTGAATTGGCTAAGTTTTGCGGATGATTTACTGTTTTTCGATAGGACCCCCTATGGATTACAGACTAAATTGAACCTTTTTCATACCTTTGCATGTAAACATAATTTAACGATTAATACGGAGAAATCCTTTATTATTACATTTAATGAAGGACGTCAAAAAATTAAAAATTTGACATGGTCGATTGACTGCTCTGCGATTCCGAGGGCTCCATCCATGCGTTATTTGGGTTATCATCTGGCATGCAGTAATTCCTGTGAGAACTGGAAGTTAGTTTTAACCAAAAAAGCCCAATCGTTGACTGCACAGCTTAAATTGGTGTACAATCGCCTTGGGAAATTTTCAATGATACCAATGCTTACCTTTTACCTACAAAAGATCGAACCAATCTTGTTATATGCTTTGGATCCTTGTTTTTACAAGATGGATGATATTGTGGATACTATCCAGGGGAAAATGTTAAAAAAGGTTCTGGGTCTTGCAATGTCCATACCAAATGCTATTGTTTGCTATGAGTTGGGAATTCTACCACTATCAGTTAAATGGCATTGGCGAATGCTGACCAACTATGGGAAAATGCTGGCTCCTCCTAAGAATTCATTGTATGAAGAGCTTGCAATAATGACTGAGAAGGGGCATCCTCGGTCGATCTTGATAATTAAGAATAGGATGGAACAATTCCTTTCAGATGCTATGATTTCACATGAGGAGTTGGTATTGGGGTTACCATCATGTAAGACTAAATACTGCAGATACCACTGGTGTCTGTTGACAGAAAAGATTCAGGAGTACCAAACTTACACTGAATACGCGAAATTTATAAGACAATGGGGATCTCGCCCAAGGTATCAGATCGCGTTTCCATGAAATATTGTAAGAAGGATCTACTTAAGATTTCGCCTGAATCAGATGCTTACTAATGAAAAGATTATGTTCTGGCAAAAGTACAAAAATAATGCATTGAGAGGATTATGTAGATTCTGCCAATTACCGGATATAGTTGAATCATTGAAGCACCTTACTGTATATTGCAGGTGCTTCGAACTGGAGCGAAAACGATGCTTTACCACCCACCTCTATACTGAGACGAGCATGAGTAGGGAATTGTTTTGGCAACGATGTATGTGGGGAAGAAGTATAACACTTATTATCTGTTTAACAAACTTCCTTGTTATCATTGAACGGGAATTAGCCGGGAAAAATGATCTGTTGGTGTAATGTATGTATTGTCTGGTACTGTCACTACTTTGGATTTCTGATACTGTGGTAATATCCGGCTGCTTTATAATCCTGCTGAAATGTTAAATGTATGTATGATATTTTCGATTTTAGGTTAGATTTAACGGGATTGCAAAGGATTTGTAGATATTTTAAATTGTAACTCATATTAGAATGTGATTTTTGTAAAGGTTAAACAAACCATAAACAAATAAAAAAAAAAAAAACAGTGATTCTACACAGCATTGCAACATCGATGTCAGAATGTCACCACACTAGCAGTGTGTTATCAAATTTGCCTAGGCCCAGGGACACCTAAGACCTGGCCTCACCCAGGAAATGTCAATTGGTGTCGGCGCCATGATTTGGGCATGTCCACTTGCAGGGTCAAGCTCACCTTTGCACATTGCAGTCACACAGATCATCTGCATGAATGCTGCTAGTCGTGGATATTAATCACAATGCAAAGTCGATTTGTGTGATTTGTACAGGCCACTCCAGAGGTGACCAGTAACAGGTCCCCAATTCTTCCCCCCATACAGGCGATGCCGGCTATCCCCTGAAGAGGTGGCTCCTTACCCCTGTACGGAACCCACAGAACCGGCACGAAGAGGACTACAATTGTGCACATAACCGTACCCGCATCGTGATAGAGCAGACATTTGGCCCTTTGAAGACACGGTTTAGGTGCATTAGCAGGTCTAGTGGCGCTCTTCTGTACGGCCATGAGAAGGTGGCCAAGATTACCATGGCATGTGTCATGCTGCACAATATGTGTATCAGACGGAATGTGCCACTGCCCCCTGACGTTGAAATACAAGCACCTGATGAGGATGATGATGGTGATGAGGACGGAGGTGACGGGGATGCAGGTCATGCAAGAGGCGATGGCCAGGAGGGACGTGATGTGAGACAGCATCTGATCAACCAAATATTCTGAGTAACATGGTTTCACTCTGTAGGATGGATATGTGTAGTAATGCACTGGTGTCTGTGTTGAAACGCACAATGGTTCCTGTCACCAATAAAGTACACATACACAATGAAGAAGTCCAAGCCTGTGTTCTGAGTATTAAGGAATATTAAGATGAAAAAGTGCATGTCTCCAACTATCCCACCACCCTTCCTCCCTCCCCCCACAACAGTCCCGAAACACCCTTCCCCCCACCCCCCACAACAGTCCCGAAACACCCTTTTCCCCCTCCCCCGACAACAACCCCTTATGTGTCTTGCACAGTGTTGTTGTCCTGCTGCACACGTGGAAGGTAGACCCTGCAGTCCCTATTCCCCATTGCCACCACCAGCATTAGGAGGTTGGGTTGACGTGTGCCTCGTGGTGCGCGTGGAGTGGCGGAGGGGGCTTGTCTGCCTTGTCTGCCTTGAACTAGCAGATGATGAGGTGGCTGTCTGTCCCTGTGGTGGTGGTGGGAACTGGTGGTTCATCGCTTCCGCTATACGCGTGAGGACCTGCCTGAGTTGGCCAATCTCCATGCACAGCCTGTTGGTACAGGCTTCAATCGCCTCCCTCGAGTGCCTGGCAGTCTCTGTTATCTCCCCCCTGAGACGGGCAGCCTCTTCCACATGCTGCCCAACCAGCAAAGTAATGTCCTCCTGGCGCTGCCTGATGCTGGCTAGGTCAAGGGCACTGTGGCGTGCTCATGGTGTGGCTGCTGCGCCTAACTCTGCGTCCAGGACATCTGGTGAAGCCACCAGTGGGCTACTTCACCCTTCCGTGTTGTCCTCGCCAGACTGGCCATGGACACTGGACCCTGGTGTTTGCTGTGGAGTTGCCTCTGGGGTTCCTGGGGGGGTTGGGGTGTGCATTTCCATGGAGAACTCTATTGGGTCCTCCACATCTGAGAGCGGCGCTGTGGCTGCGGAACCTGTGGTGGGGGGTTCACATCTGAAGGTGTGGCAGTTGTTGCTGGTGTGGACTGCGGTATGGTAGCAGTGGCGCTCCGACGATGTTTGGCACTCTGCATGGGAACACTTCTCCCTTTGCCCCTTGATGTAGTGGGGGTGTCCCCTGTCTCCTGTGGCCTGGGTTTTTTCCTGGCAGGGGGTGCCTGAGTCTCAGTGCCAGGTTCTTCACTGTCTGTATGGGAGCCTGTGGGGGACAAAGAGGGGGATGGAATTGGTGATGGTTCAATGTACTTCATGCAGAATACGTTAATCATGCTGTTATGTGCATTGGGACTTCATTGGTAGGGATGCAGGTGATGGGTCTGTTGAGTGGGTCATCCATGCATGGTTCTGTGTGGCACTTGTCTGTGGTGATGCGTGCATGTGTGTGTGTTTGGGTTTGACACTGACATGGCCAGGGTTGTATGCATGTATGAATGTTGGCGCATCCATGAGGTTAATCATGGCTCACATTTGGGGGGGACCTTAACATTCACAGTGCATAGTTTCATGTGTACACTCACCTCCATCTGATGTAGTGGGCACACCATGCTCCATACTCCCTCGACTGATTCAACACCAATCGTGTTGGCGCAGGTCTCCTCCCACTCCTTCAATTTTATTGGCGATTCGGCACCACCTTCTGTGGCCATGGCCATTTTGCAGTTTGCAGACAGTATGCTGCGGACCCAGAGGCGGAGATCGTCCCACCGCTTTCTGCACTCCCGGACAGTGCGGGTGGTGGTGCCCACCGCACTCACTTTCAGGGCAACCTCTGCCCAGATAGCCTTCCTCCTGATCAGGGTCTCCCGCCGCATGTTGTTGGCAAATACCACGTCGGCATTCGCTGCAAGGGTCTCAGTGAGCATTGTTAGCTCCTCGTTGGTGAACTTCTCCTTGCGCTGGCGGACGGTTGTTTTTTTTATGGCCTTAGGCATGGCGATGGAATCCTTGTGGCTTTGGAATGGCACAGTTCTCGAAACAGATCCAGGGTGCAGAGGATGGCAATGGATTGTGTTTTTAAAGATGGCCGCCGTGCTCCTTCCCGTTCCTGTGCGATGACGCTATTTCCAGTTCCGCTCTTTAACGGTGACTGCTAATTGCGGTGACCGCTAATTGCGATGGCCGCTATTAGCGGTGACCGCTGTTTGCATGTTGCGGGAGGTCGGAAGTGCTATCAGCGCTTTCATCGGTGTCGCTAAGGGTCTTTTTGAGGTCTTTAGCGGCATGGTGGTAGGGTAATTACCGACATGGCACTATGCTCGATGCAAGATCAACAGTGTAAAGTCCAATCCAGCCAGGACCAGCAATTGGTCCCCTAAATCAGGTTAGCTTTAGACCAATCACCTGCAGATTGTGCCCTTAAAAGAAGGAACCTCACACCCCTTCATCAGAATTTGCTCAGTTCCTTAAGGATCCTTTAAGGCCGAAGAGATGTTCTGAAGATTCTCACCTGGATTTCCTCTTCCTTTGGGGCAGTTGTACTGTTCAAAGCCCTCCAGGGGAAGACGGAGCTGTCAAAGACAGAAGGAAGCTCTGTCACAAAGCCACTCCCAGGGAACATCGGCACTGACATGTGCTGTGGACCAGGACCAAGCATTCTGCAATGGATCTTCTGTCCAGATGAGCAGACCCTAAACTGGACTATCCTGTGCTCAGCAACCAGAGGGCTGGTCCTCTGTCTTCCCCACATCCTGAACAACAGGGAGGGTGCTGGTGCCTGCGTTCCTCTAGCCAGCCAAACTATTTCACTGCATCCAAACGCTCCACACTGAATTGTGTCCTAGTGAAGAAAGCCAATTGTTAGAGCCAAAGTGTCTACTCAATGCCAGAACCTGAACTGAATCTCCTGAGGGTCCCGGACTGACTCTAGCCGGGGGTTATTACCACAGTTCAGCCCACCTAGCTGAGAACAGCCACCTCATTAATAGCACATCAATGCAACCTCGATCACCACTTTGATGACCGTCCGCTGCCGACTCGAACCACTGCATAGCCACTCACCAACCTCTCCCAGCGGCTAAAGCCTGACACGGCTTGACCTACTGCTAAGCATTCTTGGAATTGCCGCAAACTGCATCACTTGTATCACTGCAGTTCGACCACACTTAGCATCCACAATCAACGCTCCTCGATGCCTGCTTGCTGCCAGGGACTCCACGATCCTACGTGCCCAATTTAGCCTGATCAGATCACATTAATGTTCAAACCCGGGTCTGATGCATCAGCCCACCAATAACTGAAACCAGGTTCTTTAACACTGAACTGTCCCCATGGGCCACTTGGTCCCTAGAGACTGGTTATGTCACGATTGCTCCTGTTTTCAACCCAATATCCTTTTTTGGTAGCACCTTTCCTACCACCCCTGAAACTATGCTCAGAGTGTTACTTCATCCAGTCTGTTGCATCTTACCTGTTCTTTCCTTTGGGGTGGATTTTATTTTGGTAAGCTCTTTCCATTCTACTTGCAGATGGTGACTATCAGAAGCTCCTGGATCCTTGGAAGAAACCTCTGCACCACCAGGAGGCAGAAGGCAAGAAGGCACTAACAGCATACATGGATGATCTTCCCAGGATGCTGGGGGTCTGGTCTCTGAGGGTAGTGTGAGGGGGTGATACTTATCAACTTTTTTTGGGAATGGCAATTACTATGTTTCTTTGATTTTCATGTAATGGCACATCCTATTGTTTTTTTAAGTGTTAGAGAAAAGCATTTGTAGGCAGAGGAGATGGGTCGGGGTAAAGCACATGAGAAGGAATGCTCACTAGTACTAAAGCATGACTTCACACCATTAATTTAAATGTAAGTACTTTTGGGGGAAAGGTTTGGCAGCTGGGGTCTTTTCCTGCCCATAGTTGTAAAAATTAAAACTGTACTTTAGAGTTACATATGGTTTGTTTCCTCCAGCAGATTGCTGTTGGAAAAGTGGCTTTGAAGCCTCCTGTGCCACTCTATTTCTGGCCTTGTTATGTTTACATTGTGATTGTAAATACATGTTAATTCCTGTGCCTAATGAAGCAAAATGAACATAGTCCTGACTTCCCAGCTGCTTCCTCACTCCATATGCGTCCAGTGCTAACAGTCGATGAGTATGCAGACATATATTAAGTACAGCTATGTATGGCTGCATTGCTGGGTTCTCTTGTTGAAGAAAAGCAAGAGAGCCAGAGTGGCAACACAGATTGATATGGTTATACACATTTTCTGATGCCTGACTGGTGTCCGTGTTTGTCACAAATGGCCTCAAGAATACACAATCCCTTACCGCCCGACTACAAGTTCCCTTAGCGGGTCCCTCCAATAATGCCTGGTCTGACCAGGTGTTTTGGACGGGACCCGTTAAGGGACCAGGGCGCAAATAACAGACTTGACATACGCGAGTCCGTTATTTGCGCCCTCCCCATTCCCATTGGGCCCTATGGGTGCTCACTGGAATCGGGAATGGCATTTGCAATGGGGATTACTGGTCCCGCAAAGGTCGGACTACACCGGTAAATCCCCATTGAACTAGACTGTGCCGGACCCGTTATTGGTGGCAGTCATGGCGCAAATAGCACCATGACTAACATCAATCTCGGAATGAGGCGCAAACTCTTGGAGACGGTTCATGGGTTTTATTAAAATGTTTGTGAATGATCTCATTAAGGCCCACCCCTCTCTCTTCCATCTCCTGTGGTATTAGACTTCTCTATCCCAGGAGTCTCCAAACCCCAAAGTGGAGGCTAAAAAGCTGTAACCATCTCTCTATACTACTCTCTATTCCCTTCTCCCCTAATGTGCCTTCCCTCTACGCCACTCTCCTCCCACTAGACTCCCCTCCCAATACTCCTCACTACACTGCAGACTCTTTTTGAACTATCCAATTCTGTCAACTGGTAGCAATGTGGTGAAATTAGCTTCTCAAAAAATAGCAGAATCAGTTACTGAAGGATTCCTAAAAAAAATAATGATAATTATTTTTGGCTGACTATGCTACATAGCAGCGATCTTCGTGTTATTTTTGTAAGTGCATAATAAAAGGGTCAACTTGTCTAGGACAAGATATTCAAAATAGTTAGATTGTGGCCCCAGGTGATACTTCAGCAACTACAGGACAAATCATTCATAGGCATTTCATTTTAAGAATATAATTAAAGCAACATCTCTAGTGCTTTGCTTTTTGAGGGGGTAGCAGTTTCATCACACATCAGTCTTTGCAATGCCTTCTACCGAAAATAAGCTGTTGTGGCCTAAGGAAAATGTTGTTTGCTACTACTGCAATACTACTTTCATGCTGCGTAGGTTACTCACACATACAAGCATCAAACATACAGGGCAGATGATTGAAGAGAAGGGTTGGAGAGATGTATTTTCTTTGTTTCATGCCAAAGCAGCAGTACACAGAAATCATAAGTTCTTATGTGATAAGAAGCTTCCAGCTACATACTATCTGACAAAAGACACCATGAATGAGGAAAGTATTGAAACTGTGCAACAAGGCATTACAATTGCTCCAAACAATCAGGCAGATGAAGTCTTATATTCCTCTGAAACAGGTCATCAATCAGAAACCAATATTTCTTGGAGAACTAATGCAAGCCAAGGAACCACACCATAACTCGTGGACAAAGATGAAAGTGACACACACATGCTGCAAGAAGTGCGATTGCAAGGAAATTATATTTTTTCCAATAGGATGCACAACTTTAAAATTGATACAATATTGGCATATCTGATCCAGCTCTTTTTGATGGTGTCCATCTTAATACAACCACAGTGCAGGAATGGTTAGCTCTTGGCCCGTACCAGCCAGGTTGGAATCACCAATTTGTTTTTCCAAAAGAAAAAACTTGGAGACTGAATAGTTAGGCATGAATGGTTCAAGGACAAACTGAACAATGGTATGGCACATTATAGAGATTGGCAGGTATTTCACCCATAAAGAAATTTGATTTCTGCCATCCGTGTTGGTTACTTGCCAAAAGCAATCACAAAGGCTATGAGCTGGCATTTTATGATCCAAAACAAGGAGGATTACAAACTGGATGAAAGCGACACGAGGTTCAGGGAACACAACCAATCTAATATCCACATCCAAGTAGTGAATGAATTGATGACAAAAATGAGACTGAAAATGGATATGTCGGTCAACCAAGAGTAAAGGCATACAGTAACGAGGAATTCAAATAGAAAACACTAATTCTCAAGCACATGGATTGAACCTTGTGCATCATTTGATGTAACCTACTTTTTTATCCACAATATTAAGCAAATAATCTGTATGGCTTTTTTTCTCGTAGCAGCTGTAAAGGCTTGGCTCTTTTACCAATACTTAAAGTATTGTTTTGGTCATTGGCAATCTTTCCTTAGATGGCTATAGGGAAACAACGTACTCCTTCATGGAGAGATCATCTTCATCACAGACTACAATACAAGAGTGTACAAATTATTGCAATTTCCGTGAGGTGTCCAAACTACTAGACAAGAATGACTCTGTATTGAGCAAACATCTCTCACACTGTAAAAGCAACCAATCTTATCTGAGACCTGGAATCCGAATGAGTTTATTGATTTACTGTCATCTGTGGTTCTTATCAGTGAGGATCATGATGCTAAATATTATGGAATTCAAATGGATTCTGCAATTGATATCTCTCACTTGGATCAGTTAACATTTTGTGTTAGGTATGTTAATGCCAATTTAGGCATCCGTGAGAGATTTTTGATGTTCACTAACATGGATTACTCGCCCTGGCTTCTCTTTTTGATAAGTTGCAAAGTATGCTAAATGCTCCAATTCTTGACATAGCCAACGTTCACTCTCAATCCTAAGACGGTGCAGCCAACATGGCAGGTATAGTTTACAGACTGTTGGCAAGGAGGAAAGAAGTTAACAAATCAGCATTATACGAGCATTGCTATGCACACTAATGTAACCTTGTTTCAGCTGACAATTGTAACTCCCACTAAGAGGCCAGTCCATTATTTGGTTTGTTTGAAAAGCTATGTTGCTTCATAACTGCAAGTCAGCCACACTTGGAAATATTTTAAAAAGCCCAAGAGGAACTGAATATATGCCTCTGGAGAATCTGGTGCTTATGTGGAAAGAAATGGTACTTCAGGCATAAGTCAAAACTATAAAATGTATTTACCCTGCAATAAATCTTTCATTGAAGAAAATACCAGTCAGCGATAAGCTAGCCAGAAAATGCTGGAGAGGCTCATCCTTTGCATAAATGTACAATAAAGTTGGAATCTTTATTCATGCTTGACATTTGGGCAGAGATTGTGAAATTTGTGAACAGTCTCTCATGCTAATGGTCAAATTAATCAATGGACATCTTGACAGCATGAAACATGCTCTCAGCATGTTTGAATTGTTTAAAAAAACAGAACAGGTGAGCATTACAATGCTTTGCTTTCTACTGCAAAACAGTTTGTGCAAATTGTACGACAGCGCAAACACAAACAAATATTCAGTGCGGAAGCTGTGGATGCTTAAATCCTGAAGAATGTTTTAAAACTCTGTTTTCCTTACAATTTATGAGCAAATAACATACGAGTTGAAGGAAAGGTTCAAGGGTTTCCATAATTTTATTTGATTCTTTATTTGTCTTTTGCCAAACCATTAATCATACAAATACAATTTTGTTAGGCTGATTGCGTTGTATTCTGATGCCATTGACACATGTATGGCATTGCGAGAATACCAACAGTTTTCCACGATCTACAAATACTTATCTATTTATCCCACACCCCAAATCCATCTGTACTGTATTATTTTTTTTTAAAGAAAATGTAAATGACCTTCACAGCGCCTTTCCAAATTTAGGAATACTCTCAAATTCTTGGCAATGTTTCAGTGTCAACTTGCAAAGGTGAGTTTTCCTGTAGCAAACTGCACTTTTTAAAAACCTTCTTGTGCTCAACCATGGGAAAAGAGCATCTTTCTTCCCTCACACTTCTCAGTATTGAAGATGTTGCAGAATCATCTGATTTCTCTTCTGTTAGATTCCCTGGGGCCTCATTACGACCCAGGCGGTAAGTTACCGCCTGGGTCGTACCTTTACCACCATGGCGTAAACTACGTTTACGCCATGGTGGTTGGCGGACTTACCGCCCCATTCCGAGGTGAGTGGGGCGGTAAGTCCCCATTAACCCATTTACCCTTCCCCATTCCCATTTTTGCCCCATAGGGCATAATGGGAGTGGGGAAGGCGTTAATTACGCCACCGTAAATTACGGTGGCGTAATTAACAACAAGGTCCCTTAGCGCCATGGATTTTAACACCTGCTAAAAGCAGGTGTTAAAACCTCCAGGGCGCTAAGGGACCTCGGAATCAGGCGGTAAGGGTCGGCGCTGTTTACGCCGCCGTAAACTCCTTACCGCCTGGGTCCTAATGAGGCCCCATGTCTTTATAACGACACCCTAAATAACGACATATGTGGGTCACCCCCCCAAGCCCCACCATTTCTACAGCCCTTTTACCCTCCCCCAACTAACCTCACCCCTTTAAAATCCTTACCCAACCACCCCATATATACATTTACTAAAAAAAATGACTTTTTATTGTTATTCAGGTGAGTTTAAAATGTGTGTTGTTGTTTTTTTTCTGTTATTAACACTGCATACCTTCTGTTATTCACCTATTCAGCAGACGGGAAAAAGTTGCATGCTACTTGAGTGATGTCATATAGCAGGCTAAATCTAGCTCACTTCTACTTATCTAATGATTAATTTCCTCAACCTCCATAAAAATGCTTATTAAAAACAATATTTCAAATTTCTTGTTTAATGAGTATTTTTCATATGCTACAATGATTTTGTGTTTGTTTAGCATTCATTTTCCAGGGTGCATTTAGGGGAAACATAGCAGGACTTTGTTCATTGCTCGCCCCTTCCCACCCCCCACATACACTTTTGCAAAGCTAGAAACATCCCTGCGACTTCCGCAAACTAACCAACTACCCTCTCAGATCTCCTACCACCTTACACCACACATACAAACCCCCCTACAGAAGCAGAACAATAATGGAGTAAGCCTGATTACCTCTCTAACAGTCAGTCTGGCGGTCATTCTCTATCGATGTCTCTGTAACAGAACAGACACTGTTATCTCATGGTTGCAGAGATTTTCAAATGACCCTGTTTGTTAAATAATTACGATAATTAGACATCCGCTAGATTTTATCCTCTAGTAGTTGATGCTAGTATCATGTTCAGCATAAATGCAGTATTTCCATGTTTCATTAGCTTCATATATTATTCTTCTGCTTGTGAGCCGATCACGTTCTATTTTTCGGCACTCATCAAAACAAGTTCATTTACTTACACTTCGACTGTGAATCGTTAGTTTCCTTGTTTCGGGCTCCCTCTGTGGGTGTTTCAAATGAATCCAGCAGGCGGGACGTGAGTTTTTAAAATATATTTACTTTCGTCTGTTGTGATGCTGTCAAGTCATCTTGTAATGCGGTCATATGACCCTCGTACGTGACTGGTGTGTCAAAACTACATTCACTACTTGTGCCGGTTGACACCTCCATCTTGCGAAGGCAGTTCTCACTCAATAAATGGATGTTAATAGATGTTCATTAATTGGATCCACTGCTTGGTTGTCAATAATTTTTTAGCACTTTCACATTCTTCTTGGGATATCTCAAAGTTATAATAGCAGCATTGGGAGTTTGATACACAGGTTTTTTTTATTTGCACCTTAACTTAGCTTAAATGTCTATTCCATGGTGTCTAAGTATGAAAAGAGGCTTCTAATCAAACTGGGGTTCAATATGTATCTCCTTCAGTGGGGATCTTTCACTGTTTGATTATTGTATTAGCTCTTTTTGCCTGTTATTTGGCCCTGTTTTCTAGTCCTTTATTTGTTCCCATCCCTATTTTTCATTATGTGGGCAATAGCTTATAGAACTAAAAATAAAATAGAAGGCTATTGTATTCATGCTTTTAACAGGGATCTATTCTATTGTAGCATTATGTGTTCACCTTTTTCTTGCGGAACATGTGTTGGGTTCTAGACCAATATGTTGTAGGCTGTTTCCCCATTTTGTGTATTGTTATATGTAAGTGGTTTCCAGGAGATATCATTTTAGCTATAATGTAGTCTTTGTGTTGTGTAATCTACATAAAAACTCCCCATTCTACTGAGGAATTCAGGCCATTGTTCACTGTGTCCATGTTGTAGATCCACCTTTGTTCACATTTTCTTAAACCAAAGTCTCTGTCGCCTCCTCACTTCGATTCATGTACCCGTTTGGATTATGAACCAAAAGATATCCGTTGTTTTGTGTTTATGGCAAACATAGTGTGCCACTAAAGGTTTGTTGTCAATTTGATTTCTAATGCACGATCTATGTTCGCCTATCCGTTGCCGCACAGGGCGTTTGGTTTTTCCAATGTACAGTAGGTCGCATGGGCATTTAATCCCATATACTACCCACTGTGAGAGGCAATTTGTGAATGTATTCAGCACCCATTATTTCCCTTTTAAATTGATGCATTTGATGTTTTTCATTAGGAAACAGATTGAGCAGTTGCCACATTTCAAGTGGCCTACGACAGGGAATAGATCCCATAGAGTTCTTTGCTTCTCCACTTTGCGTTAGTTTTCAGGATATGTTTGGACAAGACTGCCTTTTAGATTTCTTTGCCTTTTGAATGCAAACCTTGGTGGAGCTGGGTTAAGTCCAGAGTTTTTATAATGTGCCAGTTTTTTAGAATGGTTTTACATAGACAATGGGTGTCATTACGACCCTGGCGGTAAGGGGTTAACGGTACCGGTAAGGATGCTGGTGCCATTATCCCCCTGCCGCCGCATTCCGAGGTCCTTTAGCGGGTCGCACTAAGGCCGTCTGGTTTTACCAGCCGTCCTTAGCGGGAGCCTCTAAGGGTCTAGGGAGCTAATAATGGGCCCGTTATTAGCTCCTTCCCCATTCCCATTGATCCCTATGGGGGATCGAATGGGAATGGGGAATGGTTTTCTGAATGGGGACTTACCAGGTCCTCCAAGGTTGGAATGAACCAGTAAGTCCCCATTCTGAGAACCCGGACCCAGACACGAGTTTGGAGGCAGCCATGGCGCTAATAGCAGCATAGCTACCTCCAAACTCGTAATGACCCCCAATGACTTATAGGACTAAACATGCTTCCTCATGTTATTTTCTCCACACTGGTTTTCTGTTGTGGATTAAGACATGTGTTCCTACTTGTATTTTTAGCCCTTTTATATGCGATGTGAATCTGCTTTTTAGGGTATCCCTGATCTCTTAATTGTTTTTTAAGGATTTTCCATGGAGTTCATAATCTTACATTTGTGTACAGTTTCTCCGAATTCTCAGGAATTGGCCTACCAGGAGATTTTCCTTCAAACTAGAAGGGTGGAAACTGTTTTATTCAAGTAACATGTTTTTGTCCATGGGATTTTTGAAAAGCAAGGTCCCCAACCCACCTTCATTTGATTTCACAATTTCTAAATCTAAGAAGGGCATTCTATTCATGTCGTGGTTCATGGTGAACTTGATGAATTCATTTTTTCGGATCAAGCCATTTTGTAAATTCTGTGTGAATTATTAAAGGACCTCTCCAAATAAAATAAATGTCATCGATAAAACGATGCCATGTAATTATTTTCTTACTGTACAGATTTTCTTGATGATATATCGAGTTCCTCTCTAGGTTATCCATGTACAGATTTGCAATGTCAGGGTCCCATGTTTTTGATTATAGTATGCTCCTTCATATAAGAAAAATGTCTCTGTGAGTGCTAACCGTGTGCACTCAAGTATGAATGCTGTGGGGACTTCGGATAAGGTTGTCGTTGCGTTGGTTTAGATATTGCTCATGGACATGTATGCAATCTAATTGAGGGATACTCGTGTACAAAGATATTACATCGAGGGGTAATTCACAGAATTTAGCGCACAAGTGGCGCACACAGCTGGTGCACAGAGTGTGCATGCAGCAGTCTGTGCCAGCCACGTGTGGCAAATCCCATTTTAGCGCACAGCGTATTCATGGATACTAACATCCATAATCAGCCGTGGTGCAGGGTGGCGCAGCGACCCTGCAGCAGCGCCAGTTACACCCCCAACCCCGCCCCCCCAACCACGAAATTACGTTTAAAACTCCACGTGCACCCCTCGGAATAAACGTACCCCACCCGCGCCAGCAAAATCCCATGTAAAACTCCATGCGCACCCCCGGAATATACGTACCCTGCTTGCGGCAGTGAAATGACGTGTAAAACTCCACACTCACCCTCGGAATAACATGTACCCTGCTCGCGCCAGTGAAATCGTATGTAAAACTCCATGCGCACCCCCAGAATACATGTATCCCGCTCGCGGCAGCGAAATCGCATGTAAAACTCTAGGCGCACCCCCAGGATACACGTACTCCGCTCACGGCAGCGAAATTGCGAGTTAAACTCCACGCGCACCCCCGGAATACATGTACCCTGCTCGCGGCAGCAAAATTGCGTGGAGAAAGTACCCCTCTGGTGTGGGCTGCCTGCGGGGCATGCCCAGGGGTGGATGGGCTGCTTGTGGGGCATGCCCAGGGGTGGATGGGCTTCCTGCGGGCCATGGGATGGTTGGATGGGCTGCCTGCGTGTATTTCAGATGTGCGCGTGGGGTTTTACACACGATTTTGCTGGTGCAAGCAGGGTATGTATGTTCCAAGGGGTGCACGTGGAGTTTTACACACGATTTTGCTGCCACAAGCGGCGTACGTGTATTCTGGGGGTGCACGTGGATTTCTACATGCGATTTTGCTGGTGCGAGTGGGGTACGTGTATTCCGGGGATGCGTGTGGATTTCTACACGCGATTTGGCAGTGTGGGCTCTCCCAGATGTGCCCCTCCCCCCCATGCCCTGCAGGCAGCCCACACCACAGGGGACCACCCTACACCCCTGAGCATGCCCCACAGGCAGCCCATCACCCCTGGACAAGCCCCGCAGGCAGCCCACATGGCACCATGCACTTGGGAGCCCCAACACATGTCTCCCACCCCACCCCCAGTGACGGGCACCTGCCAGCAGGCCCCGACTCATGTCCCCCACCCCACCCCCAGTGATGGCCACCTGCCAGCAGGCCTCGACACATGTCCCCCTCCCCACCCCCAGTGACGGACACCTGCCAGCAGGCCCCGACACATGAAAATCAAATTTGCAAAGTAAGAAATAATGAAAGCAAAAAATAATAAAATAAAATCCAATGTAAATCAAAAATCCACAACAGGGAAATAGAAAAGTGGTCCATTGCCAATGTCCATATAAAGTCATTAAAAATAAAAAATAAAACATTGATCCATGGGTTGTCCAAAGAAAGAAAGTATGTACAAGTCCCGAACTATATACAATCGAAGTCCAAAGGGTCCATGATACACGAACAAAAGGAAACCTACAAAAAAGTCCTATGAATGAAAAACTATATACAGAAAGAGGAGCAATGTCCACGAACTCCAAATAAAAATATAAAACAAAGAAAACCTAACCTTAAAGAACTATGTACAAAGGCGGCGGGCAAGTCCTACGGCTCACTCCCTCGCCTCGAGGCCTCACAGGGATGCATCCATGGCCTCCTCTAACTCCCTGCGAGTTGCCTCGAGGCACTCAGCCTGCCTCAATGCCCTGCACATGGAGTTCTCCACCCTGACCATAGTGAGCCGTGCCCTCTCCGCCCGCCACCTCTTTGCATCTATTTGCCGGCCCAACTGCTGCCACACGGAAGACACTCCCAGTCCGGAGTCCTCCTGCCCTCGGCCGAGGCCTGCCCCCAGGGTGTTGATGGCCCCGAGCCATGATGCCTCCCATGCTTAGCCTGCTACTGCCTCCGACGCAACTGCCTCTGCCACCACGATGGCCTCCGAGCTGATGGAATCCACTGGTGCTGTCGTGCACATGCCCTGCTCGATGATGCTTTCACATCCTCCATCTGCTGGGGTCCTGTTGATGGGTTGGCCACCGCCGCTGGACCTCTGACTCCCGACTGTGGCAGGGATGGGATCTCCACCAGGCTGGCTGCGTTGTTTGGGGGATGATCCACAGGGGGCCCTGGTGGCATCTGGGCCGGAAGACGGCACGGAGAACGACTGTTGTATAGTGTGCACCAAGGAGGAGAGGGCCGCAAGACTGTCTGACACATGGAGGAAACCCCCGACCACGGACCCTTCCAACTGGGCCACATTGGCACACAGCTCTTCGTGATGGCGTGCGTGGTCCCCCAGGAAGCACGCACGTCATCACGAATGTCACTTGTGCACAATGCGACACCAATCAGGACGGACTCAATCCGGTCACAGGTCCCCATGTCCCCAAATGCCATGGACCTTCCCCATACCTGCGGACGGGCCTGGGACAGGGCATCCCTGCTGGTGCATGGTGATGCAGTCACAGAGTGAGGGACAGAGACATGCACAGGCACCTCTGTGGCGATCTGTGCTGCCTCCTGCCCCTGCCCCTTGACTGCACCACTTGCACCAGTGGTACCACCCCCACAGGCCCGATGTGCGGCTCTGTAGCGGCCTCCTCCTCCGTACACACCACTGACCTGGATGGCTCTGCACCGTCTTCCGCCATTGCAAGCCCCTGTGGGGGCTCATCCGCCCCTTCCGCTGCAGCCGTAGTGGTGGATGCAGCACCAGTCCACTTGCTCCCGGATGATGGAATGTCCTGGGAGCATAACTGGGCCTTGCGTCACCAGCCGGTGGAGGCATCCCTGCCGCTTTCCTCTACAGCGCCATCTCCGCCCTCTTCTTCACTCGCCACTGTGTATAGAGAGACATTGAATGCAAGCATCAGGGAACTGTACAATAGTCCCCTAGACAGAAAGCAATTGCACATGAGTGGCACTGTCAACCGTCACTTCCATCATGTCCCTCCACAACACATGGGTCAGTGCAGGCAACACACATGTATGAACAGGCATGGCACATGCAACAAACATTGGCATCCATGTCCAAGCCACCGTAGATACATCTAATGGTGGGCTGAAACTCACATGCATCATGGGACATGCTGGTCACATGCACACAAATCACCAGAGGGTCATGCATCTGGCCCCGTATACCCCCAGTGGATACAAGGATGACTAGGCTGTATCAGTGAATCAACACATCATCACGGACATGTGTCATGCATCCATGGTGCACACACTACTCAGACACACGGACATGTACACTATGCATGTCCATGACAGCAGCACACATCTCTCACACCCCAAACATGTCCAAGTACAGACACAGGCATGCGTACATGTGTGCATTCTGCATGCTGCTCCGCATGATGCATTATAACACATACAACATCCATGTGGGTCACGCCTGACTGGACTCACATGCAGCACCATCATGTCCCTGCACACACACATCCATACCCGAATCATGTCACACATACAGCCAAGTAGCTGACTACCAGCACACTGCAACATGCACTGTTGAAATGTGAATGCATGGGCACTTACCGCTCGACTCAAGACGAGTCTGCATCCTGTGGATCTGGTGGTGAAGCACTGGGTGAATACACTCCAGGACCCTCATCTGCTGGGTGTTAAGCTGGACCCAGCGCCCCACTGCATCTGCTGCTTCCAAGAGGCACCGGGCCTACTTGAGGGTACTGGACTTGTAGTCCTTCCCGCGCTTCTGGACCTGTTTGACATCACGGGTGCCACCCCCTCTGTGTTGATGGTACCAACTATGTCCTTCCAGATCCTCTTCCGTCCTTCCTTGTCGGCGCGCGATGGCGTGAAGAGGGCATCATAATGCCCCAGAACTTGCTCCACCAGGATACCAACTTCCTTTTCACTGAAGCTGGTAGCCCTCTGCCTCTCTGCTGGGGGGTTGCCACTGGTGCCGGAAGGTGTTGTGTCAGACATGGCAACTCCCAAGGCAGGTGTGGGTGGGCAACTGGGTCCTGGGGCTGGGCTGTGGAGTGATGGAACACCAGTCGGGAGTCTTCTGTTCCAGCAGAGGTGGTCACAGCAACTGGACCCCTGCAGATTGCAGATATGCAGGCACCAAATGGAAGGGAATGGTGGCAGCAGGCAGGCAGCAGCAGATGGCTCGTGGGAGGCTGCTCGGGGCTGTGGGGGCAGTAATCTGGCCTTCTTGGCAGGAGCGTGGTCTTCCGTGTGTTGTCCCGTGGCCAGCTTGATACAGAGTGATTTGGCATGTTAAAAACAGCATGTTTGCGTGAATTCCAAGGAAAGGCCTTTAGTGCGTAAGTGTGTAGGTGACGTAACGTGCACGCGAGCGTTTCCCTCAGCACGGGTTGAAGGTCCCACGTGGGTTTCCATCGCTCTGTATGTGCTTTTCGTGGAAAACGGTGTGTGTGTTTTCCAGACGTTGGGGTTCACAAGCGATTACTTCACAGCAGCTACAGTGCATACTTCTTCTTTTGGCGTGGGTGTTGGCTATGCGTTCTTCTTCTACACGAAAGGCAGGCGGTGAGTCGCACACGCTATTTGTTGTACTGCGGGTGTCCCTGTTAGTCGCATACCCCTTTTTTTAAGCCATGCTAGCCTGCGTGTTGATCACATACACATTTTTTGTGTTCCTGGCTGCCACAGCGTACTACGTGTGTTTTTTTACATGCACATGGGCTACAGGGGTCGCGTATCTCTTTTTCTTGCTTTTTTGGGATGCCTTAGCATTGCGTGACACGTCATTTCTCCTAAGGGGCCATAGAATGGGACATTCAACGTAGCTGTATATATGTGTTTGTTGTTTGTGTTCCCTTTTATACTTCACAGGGACGCTTCTGCCAGCCTTCGTGTGGCGGACGTGTTTAGGCCTGTGTGTGTCTTTTGGTGTGCGCATATTTCCCCTATTTGATACCATGAATACATGTAGTTAGCATGCGTTTGGGCGTTCTGTGTATTTCCCAGCAGCACTTCCCCAGTTACGCCCTCATTTTCACCCATTGTTCCCCATTCTGCGTGTTCCGCCCCATGTTCCACCCCCTTTTGGTGTGTGCGCTACAGGTTGTGAGCTTTCGCTGTGCGTTTGCGCACCGCGTTCGGGATGTTTCAGTGACGTGTGTGCACCACCCGCGGATTTGGCACACATCCCGGGGAAAACACGCACAGGGCCTTCCATGAATCACACGCGTGGGATTCACATGCCTTCGCCTGCTTTTTCATGCTTGCGCCACAAATTTTGGCGCACATTTATTCCATGAATTACCCCCCAAGTGCCACCATAGTGTCCCCAGGGAGGGTCTGTAGATTTTGCAGAATTCTTATCATACTTGTCGTGTCTTTCACGTATGACTTCATTTTCTGGACAAATGGCCCTAAGAACCAGTCAGCATAGATGGATAAAGGTTCTAATATAGAATCAATAACTGACATAATAGGTCTTCCTGGTGGTTTTGTGATATTTTTGTGGACTTTCAGTAAGATATAAAAGGCCAGTGTTGTTGGGTTTAACTTGATGAGAAAGTGTTTCTCATCTAAATCAATCCATCCTTCTAGAAGGGCATGGTCTATCAGACTTTGAATTTCTTCTTTTAATCTGGGGGTTGGATCTGTTTGTAATTTATGATAGGATGTATGGTTACGCAACTGATTTGTTACTTCAGTGGCATATGCACATTTATCCCATAGCACAATCCCCACTCCCTTGTCTGCAGGTTTTATTACAAACAAGTTATTTTTCTTGTAATTTTTTCAGAGATTGTCTTTGTTCTTTGGACAAATTGTCTGGAGAGAAAAGTTTTGATTTAAACAATTTTTGTGTTTTGTCAATTATTTAGTTTTTGAAAGCTACATACAATAGCTGTACTAACCATGGATGTTATAGGGCAAAACGTAGATGGTGGTTTAAGACGTGTATTATTTTCTTTCTCAGTAGTTAAGGGAGTGCGAAAAAAGTACTTGAGACAGATTAGTCTAAAAAACTTTTGCAACTCTTCCTCAGTTTGGAAATTATTTGCCATGGCCATAGGTACAAAGCTTAGTCCTCAACTGAGTACAATATTCTCTCCTACAGGCAAAGTATGAGTAGATAGATTGAAAATTGGAACTTCCAGTTCTGTACTGGTCCGTTCCAATTGCGTGTCTGCATACGGGGTGGTCCTTGTTGTCTTTTGCGGCCTCCTTTTCCCCGTCCTTTAAAAAACTGTTGTTTCTGAGTCTTTGCCCCTCGTGAGGTGCTGGCACTAGTGCTGTTGTCAGAATCACTGCTTGTAGTGCTATTGCTCGTGTTTGAAAAAGTTACAAATTGGTTTTTTCCTGATAACCTTGCTATCTCCCTAAACTCTAACTTAACTTGTTTTGATCATCATAAAATGGCTCTATTAAGTAGGGGTACATTTTTGTCTCCTTGTACAAATCTATATCTTTTTTTAATTTCCAGATTTTTTTGTCCAGAGTCATTTTTTTTTTATTTAGCCATCTCTTCTCCTATTTTTTCCAAATTCTCTTTAATGTCTTTTTTCACCTGATCAGATTTAGCTTCCTCATTCTGGAATGTTTTTTACCTGAAGGCCTTCTGGAATCCAGGTAAGCCAACATGAGTTTGCCGTGAGACTCAGTTCTTATTATTTTTTTTTCTTTTGCACTAGAATATCAAAGTCATTTCCATTGGCATTATTCATTGGGTTTATGGCTTCAGTGTTTGGAACTGTTGGCTGATTGATCAGTTTCTGAAAATATGTGTGTTGTTATATTTTTCCGTTATTAACACTGCATACCCTCTGTTATTGACCTGTTCAGAAGACGGAAAAAAGATGCATGCTACTTGAGTGATGTCATATTGCATGCAAAATCTAGCTCACTTCTACTTATCTAATGATTCATTTCCTTACCCTCCATAAAAATGCTTATTAAAAACAATATTACAAATTTCTTGTTTAATGAGTATTTTTCCATATGCTACAATCATTCTGTGTTTGTTTAGCATTTATTTTCCAGTGTGCATTTAGGGGAAAAATAGCTGGACATTGTTCATTGCTCGCCCTCCAACACACACTTTTGCAAAGCTGGAAACTCCCTTGTGACTTCCCCAAACTAACCAACTCCTCTCTCAAATCTCCTACCACCTTACACCACACATATAAACCCCCCTACAGAAGGCAACCACAGGCCTAGCTATTAGTACATCGACCAAGCTCTCCTCTTTTGCACTGTCACACTCTCCCACATCAGTGGCTATCCAGACCCAAAGTGCCATGGTCTGTCAGTTCTCGGGCTCTTCCCTATGGGTAACATACTCCCATGTTTCTTCCTCTGAACCCATAGAAAGAAGATTGGCATTGAGGAACTGTGTACTTCTAATCTGCACCCAACAACAACACGGGTTTTGAATCTGCCTTCCCCACTGATCTACTAATTAATGCATGTCTTGTGATTGTTAAAAAAGGTCACTGTACATTCTCTCAGTACACAGTGAAGTATAGGTAGGAATGATGGGGAGCTTTAGGAGTTTTGTTTATTGCTGGAACAAACATGCAGGAAGAATGGAGAAGCAAGGCGTTGGCTACAATGTTTTTTTACTACATTTGAACCGCAGAACTAGTTCTATGTGATAATTCCCCATTTTGAAGACTGAATACAAAAAATACTGTTTTATTTCAGACAATTCTGTGTGGTCTTCAACATGCCAAATTATCAAATTCTACTGCCTGCGCCTCCCAAGCTCAAAATCACAGCCCCAACCCCCCACCCACAAATCCAATCCCCTAGCTGCCCCCACAGCTCCCACACTGGTGAGATTTTTTGTAAATCGGGTGCTTTCATCTCCTGAGCCCCCTTTCATCCCACTCCGCCCCCTTCCCTGCCAAAAGCCTTTCTCCCATCCCATCCCCACCATAGGCACAATAACAGTCAGAACAAACACGCACACACTTCCATTTACCTGCTCCTCGCCCTCCTCTCCAAACATTACTCACACACACAGACACACACACTACTCACAAAAAAACATTTTAAAAAACTAAGCTTGGGCACCCGCCTCTCCCCTCCTCAGGCGTTGCTGTGCCTGTCAGCCCCTGTGTGCACTTGTGTGTGTCGCAGGGGCTGACAGTTTGATTTAGAAAGACCATTCAGAGCATTCGATTTTTAAAAATCGTTTTATTCAATTAGTACCACATAAATATCACCCTGCTATGAATACAACAGAACCGGGCATAATCTTTTCTATGGAAAGTGGTTATGATGATTTGAGCAATGGGTTTGATAAATTGTTAGGAGAATGCAAGGTGCTTGAGCCGTGAAGATGGAGAGGAGATATGATTGGAAGTCCAATTATATCTCCTGATGTTGGACTTTTGCAAAGGAATACCGTGAAGCAGAATGGGGGCATGAGGACGTTAGTGATATAAAGCAGTGTATTTGCTTACATTTCAGTGGGTCCAGGAAGGTCTCCTTATTTTAGAGTCATAAAGGGCTTCCTGGACTGAAAAATGAGTTCATTGTAGTTGAGGAAGTTGTCCGCGTTTTCATCCATCAGCTCTTTGATGTCCAAGGGTGTGTTAGATTTTTAAGTTGCCTGGGACTCACCGTGAAAGTAGATCATATGGTTGACAGCTGTAATTCAGGAGAGAGGGAGATTGGTCTTGGGGGGAGGGGAAAGTCTCTGGAGTCATCCAGCTACATGGCTTGCACTGATGAAGGTGATGAAGGGAGGTCAAACAGAATTACATGTTACATGCTGCTTCTTCCCAGAGCATTTTAAGAGGTAAATAAGAAAGTCTGATGGTTATTGAAATAGAAATCATGAGCAGGACGTTTCATGTAAAACTCAAACCCTTAGACTTTCCACGGTTTTAAACAGGTACAACGTTTCAGGTTCTCCTGGGTTTCTTCATGTAGAAGCTCTGGACACTCAGTGGGTGGTATATGAACAGGCAGGAGCCGTACTACAGACCTCTGCACAGCTGAGGAAGATGATTTGTGCTCTCATGGGGGAATACAGATTATTTATTTTGTATGTCAGATTAGTATTAAATCAATGACAGTGGCTAGGTATAGTTAGGGAATGACAATTAAATAATGTATGGGGTTGAAGGGTACATTATTTGCAGTCTAATGCACACAGGAATTGTGTAGGCTGAGCTGAAGAGTATGCTAAAGCCGTCTTAGGCAGATGTGAATATATGGGGGTGAACGCCAAAACAATGTTAGGACACGTGAATTTTGTAGGTTAAGGGGAATGCCACAGCAGTCATAGACACACTTGAATTTTGAAAGTGTGAATATGTCAAAGAAACCGTAGGCACACATGGTTTTTGTAGGCAGAGTAGTACACCATAGCAGCCGTAAGCTGAATTGGCTTGGCAGTACCATATTGTATTCCTGGGATTACAACACAGGCATAGAAATACTGTCCGACAAGTCTGGCCAGACTTATAGGACCGTCTCTGTTGCAGCACACCACCATGCATCCTCTAATTCTAGCACTTCTAACGTTCGAGAAACTGCCATCACTTGACAATGCCTGCAGCAAACATCACTTCTTATTTCCCTTCTCTCTTGATCAGCATTCGGTGTGCTCCACAGCATACAATTACACAGGCACTCCTACAAATGCACTCCCATTGCCTCTCCCACGATCTGATCTTATCTTCCCAATGTGTTATTTCTGTGCATTATCATGCTATTACTGCTTCTCCTCACCCTTCATTCGTGACCGCTTTCCCTTTCTTCCTCTACAGACTTTGGTCTCGTTACCCCCAGGAGGTGGTGCACAACACGCCATTTTCTAGGACAAGATAATGGCACAGTAAGACAAAACAACAATGGTGCTTGGTGATGAGTGTAACATGACGTAATATGCTGCCGAGCCACCACAAAACAGGACTTCCCCATTAACACAATCCCTTCACTTTGTCTGTTACGAATGCACCCTCTTTCATCTTCCTCTTATCTTCACTCTGTTCCTTTTGCAGCTGCATAGTAAGGTCACGCTACCCAGGCTGGGGTGCACAATATGCCAACCAGATGCAAAGCCAGACATTCTAAGAACACTACAGTGGTGAGTTTGTGCAGTATAATGAAGAAACACAAATCTATAATCATAACACACATCACCTACATAGTGATATGTTAGTCCACCCTTTTTTTCAGAGCTTGCTTACTGACTCCTCCCCTCGCATCATCCCATTCATTCCTCTCAGCAGGCTGAATGGGTTGGTCTCAGGATAATTTGACAAATAGACATCCTATCCTCACCCCTTCACCCCCACACCCTCCCACACACACCCTGGTCAATTGTTGTCCTTAAGGACAAGACATAGCATCTTGAAATGCAGAAGTTAGCCTCTACTGCTTGGCTGAAGGCAAACGTTGCATTTGCTGTGTGCATAAATGTGTGATTGGGAGTGTGGGAAGTGGGACAAGGGGATCATGTACACCTCTGTCTGCTTTCTCCAGCCACCAAATAACAGATGTCTGCACGCTCCTACTGCCTCTCGCTGGAAACCACTACAAGGAAAAAGGCATAGCACTCACTTTAGGACACAGTATGGGAATTAATTATGGGCTTGTGGCAGTTTGAGAGGGGGTTTTGAGGCTTTTTGGAGACACTGGGGTATACCTTGGGAAGAAATGTCAAGCAATTCTGGCCCAGGCCATAATAGCCTGATGAATCCCTGGTCATTTGCCTGTTGGTCAAACGACCCAGCAGGCCCACTTAATACAACATCTGAGCAAGTTAGAATGAGGTTTGAGACAGCTCTCAGCCTGCCAATCAACATACTAAGAGAAATTAAATGAAACCCTGGAATCTTCTTATCTCAGGATGCCTTTATCTTGAGGCAACGTGTCATGCCTCCCATAAACCTTATTACTCTGCTCATGGTAATGAATGGCGTCTCGAGAGTGCCCCATCCACTCCTCTGCCAATTCCCAGATTGCTGTTGCACATGGTAAACAATGAGTGTATCTGAGAGAGACAGAGAGCTAGGCACCGAGAGAGAGCGAGAGAGAGAGAGAGAGAGAGAGAGAGAGAGAGAGAGAGAGAGAGAGAGAGAGAGAGAGAGGTGTGACTGGGGCACAGTGAGACAATTCAATGGCAGCTAGAGAGATCAGTGGTAGGAGTGAGTTATATGCTTGGAATAGCCACAATATCAAAAATAAAACCATTAAGATCATTATGAATTCACCTACATGTTGATTTATCTGCCCTAAAATCAAGGTAACATAAAACAGATGAATACTGCATAAAACCATATAAGCTAATTGTTGAGAAATCCAAAAAGTAGCGTCCCACTAGAAATAAAGTATATTGACATGGAGTGACACCTTAAACCTGTGAATTTGATACATTTGAACATTTGTTTTAACATGAATAGCATACAAACCTCTTTAAGATAATGGCCCTCATTACGAATCGGGCAGTAGCCATGCCGGTAAATCCGGCAGGCTGCCGCCGACCTGTAAACAATTACCGGCGCCTGGCTTGCCGGTAACGCTGGGGTATTACAACCCTGGCTGCCGGTAAGTCAGGTGCCAGTAACTATGTTGTTCCCCATTCCCATGTATTCCCATAGGACTCTATGGGAATGGGACTAATGAAACACCGACACAGTCACTGAGGGTGCAGGTGTTTCAGTGAAAGTCTGCGGGCGGGTGCCGTTCCGCCTGCCAGGGGAAGGCAACTCGCCCGCAGACTCGTAGTTTGCCGGTCCGGAAACAACGGTGCCAGTAAGCTTACCAGCAAACTTGTAATGAGCCCCAATGTGTCCAAGAGTAGCTCGTAACTAACAGTGAACTACACCAATGCACCACTGAGGAATAACACCTTAAAAATGTGATTTTATAATGTTTGAAAAAAGCCATTAACAGTGAAGCAACATGTATAGCAGATTAAACTCCTTCAGATGGCATTTTACATGTTGCTAAGTATACCAGTGAGGAAGGACACCTTACATGTGTAATCTGGGTAAATTCAATGTGTGCATTAAAAGCTGGGTAACTTTGCATACCATAACATTAAGAGCCCATAAAACACTATCACATGACATTTTAGGGGTTCGTGTCCTAGGCTATCAGCAAAATATGCGGATAAAGAAGGTCCCTTTAATAGAATGATTCAATAAAGTTAAACCTTCAAAAAGAAACATAACATAACATCATTAGCACATACAACTCTATAACTGTACCCCAATAGTCAATGTGATGTCATATCTGAAATCACAAACTGAATTCACATCACATGTAAGGGGCAGTGATAAATTGCATACATACATATATTACACAGACTTACATATAACATACTAAGTTTTTTAATGCACCCTATTTTATGGAGTTTCTCGTTCACTATTACAGTGTTATAGACCCTAATGCCCATTATTTTAGGTGAGAACCTTTACCTGAATTCGCATAGGGCACGTTTTTGAGGGGCCAATCAGTCTCACGCCAGCACTTATGTTTAAGTTACTTCTTTTCCTCCTTTTCCCTGCCACCACTCTTGCTCTTTTTGTCTCTCGTATTCCTGTATGGACTGCAGTCTTGCTACTCATGTCACAGGTATCATATGCCATTTCCTTGCACATAGTACCTGTGCCGAAAGACTGCTATGTTGGAAATTGGCACAGTATACACGCTATAATAGACAACACAGCACAACCCAAGACAATAAAACACAACATAGTCTTAGGCAGACAACATTTTGTAGACATGAGAGTATGCCAAGATTGAGACTCGGATACATCTTCTTTGAGGTTGACACCGATAGTGAGGGAGCCATTGGGGCATAACAGGAGGGTACAGGTATTGATAAACCCAGACATTTTTCAAGTGCAACTGCAGACAGGAAGCAAGCTTCAGAAACTCGCTGTGTGCCAGTGTACAGTATTTTCCAAATCTCAGTCTGAAATGCTAGTAGTAATGCAATGTTGCAGTCAGGCACATCAACAGCCCAGCTCCTCAGTCAATGGCACCCATATAGCATCCACAGCAAGAACACTGAGCAGAGCAGGAGAGTCTGGGGCCCATATCAGCCCTTGGAAATAATCAGGAATATGGAGTTATTTATTTTACAGCAGAAAAGTAACAAACACATTTTGCAAGCTGCCTTCCATGCAACAAAGTGCCATGTGAGAGCTGAAAAAATAATTTGGCAAAAGGGAAAGAGGACAGGTGAGGTTACCACCCCTCAACCACTTGCAATGGGCACATTTGCACCACCATCCCACACGATTACACCCGACAGTCGTGCTGATCAATAGCACACACTTTGAGAGGCCCCATGCGAGCCATGCTAATGGGGCCCTCTCCACCCCCAATCTCAGCAACAAATCATGGGTTGCGCTACACATTGGGCTGACCTAGACTACCATACCTGTGCAATACACATGATGATCATGCTGCTGTAGGGGTACACCACCCACTGAACCTAGGAGAAAGATATACAGTTGTGTTTTAATGTGTTATACAGCATTCTATCTGAGAAAATATGTCTCAAAAGCCAGAGTGTTTGCAATTGTTTGGTAGGATAACACCAATCCAAATATCCAATACATGCAAGTCACCAACATTGCACAGGAACATTAATGCTTCAATCAATGTGATGTGTTGCTATTAAAAATGCCATGCCACAATGAAAACATGTCCAACTAGCTGCAAAATGTAGATCAGTCTAGACATGTAATAAACATATTATGATAAAACATGCAATTCCACATTAAGACATACCTCTACTGGTTGCACCAAAGTGCCAGTTGAACCAATTACAATTATTGTGGTTATGTTATCACATATGCCCAGAAAAATATACAATGCCACATTACAAAATGGCTAGACTGGCTGCACCAAAAATGCCAGCCTAGAAACTGATAAAACACATCAACACATATCATGCCTACTTAGCCTAGACATAGATGACCATTATGAGTTGGCGCAGAGCACCCGCCCCACCACCCCACACATCCCCTCTTCCTCCCACCCGCTTCCACAACCCCCAAATTCAGCTCCTCTTCCCAAACTTACCTCCACGTCCCTCTTCCTTATTTCAGTACTTATGAATGAGGCAACTTGCCCCATAAGTAAGTACTGGGACAATGAAGAGTGGGAATAGGAGTAATGAAGATTACAGGTAACGAAGCCAGGCATTATTTCCACATCCCTCTACCTCACCCTAGGCAATGTGCCTCATACACGAGTACTGAGATAAGGAATAATAGGGCTAGGAGTAATGAAGATTACCAATAAGTAATTCAGGTATTAAACACAAGCACACACACATGCACACACCATTCACCATACACTCACACACACGCACAGCCAACCACCCATACATCATGCACTCATTCATTTACACACATTACATCATATACATATATTCACACACGTACATGCACACACACACACACATTTACTCAGAATACGTTATTTTACCATTTAAATCCTTGGTCCAGGGAACGAGACCTCCAGGTCCCTGCAACAGGAGCGCTTGTTGCCATCATCACAGAGAAGCTGGAGGCCTCCATGAGATGGGGTGTATAGGGAGCCCTATGACCCTAAAACGAAATAGCTTATTTTTGAAAGCACTCTGCCTATCAGAAATAATGTATTTATGAATGCAGAGTGACTTTGAAAATAATCTATTTATTGTTGAAGTTTGAGGGTCCTCCTTCCTGCTCTGCCACTGTCAGCTGTCTGGTACCCAGCCCTTCAGTCTCCCTAGACACTCCATCACACTATTTAATTCCCCAAAATCTGTATATAAATCGAGATTAGCTCGGCACCATTTGCATATTGTTTACACTGCAAGCCAAGCTCATATCTGAATGTTTTTACTGCACCAAGTGCTGACCCGGTCCAGTAAAAACATGGAACCAGTAACCAGTAACCAAAAGGTGCAAGACAGTAGGTACCTGTAGAACTACACAGGCAGTGAGCGCTTGTTAAGCTAACATTGCAAATCTGGACTCTATGGTCCTTATCAGCAAGGAAGGAAGGACTAGAGGACACGGAACACCTTCCCAAGGATATAGAACCTAGGAGGAAGTGGAGCATCAAGGGATGTTGCCAGCGACAGATACCAGGTCACACAGATCAATAGGGTGGCCACAGCAATAGGTGCTATATTAAAATTGAAGGTGACTTTATACTTTAAAGAAGTGGATTGCAGAGATTGACATGAGCAACATCAAGGGGGAATTTAAACTTCTCTTGCAGTATGATACAGGTTCTGGCATTGCCAGAGTGTACAGGGGTGTTTACTCCACTACTGGCCAAGGGAAATAAAGCAGGAAAGAGTGGTTTGATAGGAAGGGACCCTGGAACTGACCACATGATAATAAAACATGTTTCCTAAAGGGTTTGCTACTGCTACCTTAGTGCACCTTCATATCTAGATTTTTGAGCATCAATACAGTTGTTGGTGGCACACAGTAGGAATGTGATCCTCTGGATAACCGGATCAATACTGTGTCATCTGAATTAATCGAAGGGTAGACATGTTGTCTTGGTTGGGACAATACAAATGGGAAGCTGTTCGATTACTGAAAAGAGAACAGCAAACCTCTAACATACTGTCTGCAATGCAGCAAACAATCAAGTGATAGATGTTAACCCTATCTCTGCCATCCACTGTCACACCACAGCCAACTTTAGCTCTGGATTTAAGAAAGGTGGTTGAAAGACTGGGAAGCCTTACTGTGGTATTTGTCTATTGTACACTCTGCCAGGTTGAGCAGGATAACTCTAGCTTAAATCACATACCGGTGCTGATAAACAGTGCTTTAATACGTTCTAATTCAGATTGATCTTCTTTCCCAGCATTACAAGTTTATAAGGTCACACCGGCCATCATGTTGAAATGGGTCCCTGCACTTCTTCAGCCGGGCCTGCATGCATACATACATTAAATTAGTGCATACATTTCAAATCTTACAAACACAGAAACATGCAAAGTCTGAAACATTCATAAACAATGCAAACACTTTTTAAATGTACCCGTCCCTCCATTGTGCATCCACTTCACATGCTGCTTCCGGTCTTTGGTCTGTGCCCAGGGCGGGGGGGAAATGTCAGAAATGCTCTTCACTTGTCAAACATCACATAGGTGGTGTCTAGGTTGCATAACAACCAACAGAGGAAGCTTCCCATTTTCTTGGGCATGGCCAACACAGGGACCCTACACCACACAGGCTGCAGGTGCCCCCGCTACGTCAGTGGAAAAGAGAGCTCTATCAATTTCTTTATTTATTTATGTTTTTAATTTACGTCAGAGCCCGCAGGCATCGGGCGCAGGATATGTAAACAAAGAACTACAAATACAAATATAAACCAACTTAAAATTATATAAACAATAAAGTCTGTAAGTGCTTAGGAAAGGTTTCAATTAGAGATTTAAAAAACAGCCCTACTAATCAACAAAATCTACCACCAGTTTCAGGTGGTATGATGCTTGGTAAAGGACAACACAGAGGGCTAAATAAGACGGCAAATGACTTCTGCCACACCCCACCAGTATACAATACTTATCCTTCTGAGTACACCACTGGTCAATCTTAATCCTTTTAAGAATATTGAGATTGGGCATTCTTACAACACCTGGACCAGTCTTGTGGCGATGCCATGCCAGCACCGTATTCCTTAGGGCGCCTCTTGGTTGAAAACCTGCTATGGTCTCCACACTAGAAATGACAACGTTCCTGTGATCCATTACATACTTCCACACAAAGTCTTCAGCAATTCAGGGCATGGAGGCTTTGCTAACACACTGCCGTTTAGGGAAACAATGTTTAGGGGTGATGGTATGATGTTGCAGATGGTGTACAAAGGCCTGGGCTGGATCTCCTGAGTCCGCCTGAGAAATTGGCCTAGATACTTGTACTGGCTGCCCCCCGTACATTGGTTGGATTGGAAGTTAAAATGTGCAAATTAGGTCGAACTTTCCGACAGTCCATAACAACGTCCTATTTCTTAGCTCAGAGCTCATCTGACAAGGAATATCAAATGTTTTACCCTAACACATGCCCTTCCCTTCCCCTAAGGGTTGATTAACGCCCTGCGGGGCCAAATAACTCAGATGACATTGGGTCGTTAAGGTCTCTGGGTTTTAACACCTTGAGGGTTGTTCATTCTGTATTGGTAGGCTTATCCCACTGACAGGATTTGTCTACCTTTTCTGGCTGAAAGCGTACCCCAATGTTGTCTATTACATACAATCATGCAAAGAAGTCTGAAAGAATATTACATAATTTCAATTCCCCTATTATTCTGTCCTTCATTCGTGACCATTGCAGCAGACTACTATGGGCCAATTTATAAAGAGACTTGTCTTTATGCTCTAAGATATCCGTAGAAAACTGCAGAGCAGAATCCATAGTAACTAACTGAACACTGTTCAATGTTAGTTGTCTAGGAATTGATCCTTCACTGTTAATTGCAGGAGCATTTACTGTATGCAGGAGTAATATTGTAACATTCAGCCCTTGATCCCAGCTTTCCTGGGTAGCGTTCTTAAGAGGGCATCCTAGCGCTCCAGTATGAGCTCATCGAACAAACAATGTTGTGTTAATTAATGTTGCGACTGACAAATAAGACCTTAATGAAACCACCGGGACGACCTATAGTAGCTGGTATAAATTCTATCTTGGAACTTCTCTCTAAATATGTTGACCATTACTTGAAACTATGTCACCAAAATGGAATCATATTTGAAAGATACTAAAGATGTTATTAAACGCTTTGAAAACATCCCATACGATACCTATACACAATATCTTATTACTCTGGATATCGTTTCTCTATATACCAATATTCCTCAACAACAAACTTTAGAAACACTAGAGGAAATACTACTTACAAGGTTAGACGAGGACCCAGTACCTACATCATTCATCTTATGGTGCATAGAAGTTGCACTAACCAAAAACCTTTTTGAATTCCAAGGACAGTTCTACCAGCAGATAGAAGGGACTGCCATGGGAGCTACCATGGCACCCAGTGTGGCTAACCTATATGTCGAACTCTTCGAGAATAAACATATCTATGTGAACATTCCATTCCAGACTAACTTACTATCTTGGGCTAGGTACATAGACGATATTATCGTCACATGGAAAGGAACCAAAGAGGAAGCTAAAAACTTTGTAGCATGGCTCAACCAACAGAACCACCATTTACAATTCACAATGACGATCGAAAAAGAAGAAATTAATTTCCTCGACCTAACTATCTTTAATCAATCAGGAATTCTACTAGTGGGACTTTACCACAAGATCACGGATAGGAATTCCCTCCTGCATTATCATAGTGACCACGTCAAACATCTGAAAAACAACCTCCCCTATGGTCAATTTCTGTGATTAAAAAGAAACATCAGCACAAAAGAATCTTATGAACAAGAAGCAACTATTCTCTCCCAAAAACTGAGAAATCGAGAATACCCAAAAAAAACTCATACATAAAGCAGCTAAGAGAGCCTTTAATAATAACCGGGAATCCCTACTCGAAGATAAAGTGATCAAACCTACAGATGATAGATTAGTCAGTGTAAATACATTCACTAATTTGAGTCTATCCATAACTAATATTGTACGAAAACAATGGAAGATTTTTAATCAATCCACAAGCAAACTTCCCTGTCCACTCTTTGCCTATAGAAAATCCACAACCATCGGAAACAAGGTAAGTAGTAGCAAATTCAGAGGTAAACCACCCGAATTAGATAACTTAACGACCACATGGGGTTTGAGCCCTATTATTGGCCACTTCTCATGTGGACACTGTTCAGTATGCAAATTTACCAACACATCTAAAGAAGTAGAGATAGGTCTAGCCGCACCATGGAAACAGATGCAACTGATGAACTGTAATTCGGAATATGTCATATACATGATTACATGTCCATGCGGCAAAAACTATGTAGGTAAAACCATTCGGAAAGTTAAAACCTGCATGATAGAACATAGAAGTTTCATCAGAAATAAAACCCTTATGGCACCTATGGTCAAACATTATCTAGAATGTAACCACTCAAGTGAAGATTTTAAATGTACAGTACTGTTAATGATCAAAGGTAAAGATCCCCTGACAAAGAAAAAAACTACCACTTGAAAAGGAGCAAAACTCATTTTCCAGACAAAAAGTGACACAACTAGGCTTAACGAAGCAATAGAATGGCACAAAATGTAACATCCTGCCCTTGCCTGCTCTACAAGGAATTTTTGCATGAGTCACTTAGTAGACTGACTCTATTTCTGGAAATTTGACATTAATTCCCTCCCTTTTCTTCTGAAAAAGGAAAACTAATTCTTAATAGAGGTTTGAAACGATTAATCTACTTTACCGAGTATTTATAACTTCTAAACACCAATTTATATAGAATGGCAACAAAGCTGATACCATACCCCGCTAGATACCATAAAAACGATTCCTAACGATCACAGGGACTTTCACTTACAATCAGCTCGCTCTCATTTTGTATATACATCTTTTTTTATATACATCTCTTTCTTTCCCCTCCTTCTCGAGGAGGAAGGTATTTTGCCCTTGAGTTTCGCTCAATAATACCTACTGTGCTATGCCCATTTTCCTTGCGAGCCTTTTAGCAATCGATACTTAGTTAATAGCACATCATTCGCATTCTACCTAGAGATAAAAAAAGGACGACCAAGCCCTTATTACTCCTCACACCTAAGATGGCGTCTGCTATCTACATCGAAAGAGCACCGCAAGGTTGTTTGGAATCGACCGAGTTGAGTTGAGCACACAGAGACAAACGCACGTAGGTAACTGCTCACCTTTTCCACGCACAGATTTTTCTGCAATACTTGAGAGACTACGAACCCCGTCAGACCCACAACAGAGGCTTCTTTTCAGAACGCCGACTTAACGAGTAATAGCCTATACTTATGTTACTCTTTTTCTAGAAACCCATTTACGGCTTTCATAACCGCAGAAACAGAAAAAGATTTCACTGAATAAAACTTCTATCATCCTGCAGTCACTCGAGCCACAATATTTTCATCACTAAGGTGAGCTCTCAATATGATGTTTACAATTACACGTCCTCGATCGTTTAAACTAGTCAGAGGTTACAAGAGTGATTAAATCTTTTTTCAGACTGACTTGATCGCCCTATATAAACGACGTGCTCTACAGCGTAGGACATATTTCCTCCTAATTCTGGATCATACTTTGTCCACACCTTGAAGAATTGCCCCTCAACCAAAGGTAAGCAATTATGGATTATATTACACATGCCACAGGAAACTAAACCGATCTATACTGACAGCAGTTTTTCTATCTATGCAAATTAAACTTGCAGGTCCTAGTAGACATATTGAAATACCCACTACGGACCTAGAGGACCAAAGCCTGATTTTACAGGATTACCCCTCTCTAAGTATAACTCGCCCTCGACTAGACTCGGTAATTATTCAACCTAGACTTGTCTGATAAATTAAATGTATCTAAAAAGTAATATTAGCACTTAAATGTATACCTTTTTATACTTTCTTGTTACCAACAGCTACATCAAGAACAGTCAAGTTTATTACCTAACACTGGCAACAGAAATCATCAACCAAAGAGACGTGCAATAATAGCAAGCTCTAACATTGTTGTCAAATTTGTTGTTGTTTTTTAGAATATGACACTACTCCTGAAGAAAGTTCTATGAATTGTTATAAGAACTGAAACATGTTGACTTTTACCATCTAGAATTGATACTAGAATGATGAGTTAACAGCCATAATTTAGGTCCCGTGAACAGTGTGAGACAGCTACAGCTCCCCACATTGATCACTGAACCAAATTTCCGTCAACAAGACAAAAATCACTAATTTCAGTGGCAAAGTCCAAGTGTCACAACAAAGTTTTCTATCTTTTTAAACAATATACAATTGTTTTACGTAAAGTGAATGGGACTAACCCACCACTTTTTTAAGCTATTCAGTGTTTTTTCATCGAAATGAATATTAAAAAGTGATTGAATTATTTGTTTTACAGCGTTAATTTAATGAAAATTGACTGTAAGCTCTTGATAAAAAAACTAACTACCTCCCATGTCTTACAATATAGCATTCCCGATAAAAGGTAGAGTTACTACTAAGGTAGTGAAAATTGGGTTTCCCCCTCTATAGTTTATTGGCGAATGACAAATAACCAACATCAGTTCCATCTTCAAAAGGTCAGGATCTTGTGACTTGCAATCTCAGCCTTCTTTGGGAACTCAAGGACAGTACTTGGTTTATTTTAAAAAATGGAGAAGGATTCCTATCACTAGTTTGTTCTCCTACAGAGATTACAGTGATGTCCAGGGCTTGATTGTTCCTAAAATGGAATTCAATTTTGTCAGACCGCTGTTCAATCATGTAGCATGTGCCACTGAAACATACGTAGTATGTGCTTTGTTTTCCTTTTATTGGCCGGTTAGTCTTTGTCAGAGGACCTTGTTCACACAGTCGATCAATGGTGACAACCTCCAGAGGAGGTAATTTCCCAGGAGATAAGGTGTGCCCTCTGGAGTGACGACTATGACCGGGTGTTTCACCCTATGTCGCCAAATTTTAATCTCCAGATAGGCAGTCCCCTCGACAGAAATGCCATTTCCATCAATGTTTTGGAGTTGTCCAAGAAGAGGTGTGAGGGGAATTTGGTGACTCTCCCCCCTAACTGAATTAATGTGGTCAAATGCCTTTTTGGACAGAAGTGTGGCTTGGGAACCAGTATTCACCAGTGCTGAAAAAGCACCTTGGCCCTGGACCGTGATAGAGGAATAAAATTGGCCTTCTCTCTCCTCAAGTGGGCAAAGGAAATGTGTATTTTGACCCAATCTGGCAGTTCATTTCTTTATTTTGAACTCCGACACTGTGTGATCTTGGGCGGTTTTCTGTGTAGGAGTACGGTTATTTGTAAACATAATTTGGCACCCATATATTTGTGGGATTTCAGAATCCCCTTTTTCCCTTGATTCCCTGCTGTCCACCTTTTCCTTGAGACAGTCACTTGAACCGGTTTGGGGGTAGGATCCCTCATTGATTGCAGAATCATCTGGGAGACATTTTTGGGGTTCAGGAATTGGTGGTTCTGGGTCAATCCCCACACTTACCCAATCTTAGTTGAATTTTTTGGGGCCCATTGTTCCTTGAGAAAATTCCCCCATCCCTGAAAGAGAAGATTTTCTTCCCTGACTACTCCAGGGATTCTTCCCCTTCAAACTGGATGACGCAGACTTCCTCCACGAAATGGGTTTTATTTGTCCCTTGGTTTCTCCTACTTACCCCCTCTTCCCTAGATTACAGCTTTTCAGGGGTAGGAGATGTGGGATCTGGTTCAGAGGTTTCTAGGGGTTTTTCATGGGTGAGAAAGGAAGCTTCCTCTAGGGCTTTGCATCTCCCTTCCCCCCGGGCTTTCTCCTCTGGAACCTGTTGGTTGTCAGGGTTTTCCCCCCGTCATTGCTCTGGGGCATCAGACCCTGGGTTTGAGCTGTTTTGGGCAGCCATGTTCATTTGAGGGCCCTGCTGAGCCCTCAACATGCTACTCAGGTCTTTGGTCAGACTTTGGAGCTGGCGCTCCAGTTGGGACATCCTCTCTGGTTGGTATGGGGGTCTAGTGTCATACCTTTGCTGCTCTCGGAAAGGGTAGCTGTCCCTTCCCCCAAAGTAGCTCATGTATTGAGTGTTTCCCTGGTAGCCCTCCATCCTTTGTCTGCCTTCTCCCTGATTTGGGGGTCTAGAATCCTGAGAGCAGGGAGAGAGAGAGGAGGATTATTCTGGAATTTGGGGTTTGGAGGGTACCGAGGGAAGGGACTTAAGTTGGAGAATGGAATATTTCTTTCTTAGAGGGAAGTTCTGTGGGACATTTTGTGGGAAGTTTCCTGGGGCTGTATTTTCCTGATTGGATCCCCCCTTATGCCGGGGGAGTCCATACATACCCCAGAATGGATCTATTACCCTTGTATCTTGGTCTTATGTAGGTGGCAGAGTCAGGTGATGCATTTGTGGGATACCCTGCCTGGCTACCACCTACATGGGACTGATCAGAGGGTCTCCTCCGCCTCACATTTGGTTTATTAAAGGGAGGATTATTTTTAGCCCCCCCATTTCTAGGTCCAAAATGGGGATAGTCCTCACCTCTCCCACCTTGGCAGCAGCAGAGGTGTTGGATGGATTGGGCTTTTTTTGAGTATTGTTGTTTTCAACTGGCTTTTGGACGTCAAAGATCCAGGTAGCTTGTTCTATTAACCAATCTAGGGTCCTTTGATCGTGGAAGTCCCTAACCAGTTGTGTCATTAAATAATTAGGGAAGGCATGAAAAGAGGTATTGATAAACCCCCTACTATTTGTGTGCACCCATCTAGAGATCTGGGCAAATGCCTGCTTTAATTTTTGCACAAATTGTCTCAGTGCCTGATCCTCTTCGCACTACAGGTTGTAGGCCACCTTGCAAGCCTCCTGGGTGTTCCTGTGCTCGGAGAAGTGTTTCAAGATGGCTGCCTTGTAAGTAGGCCATCTTGAATGATTTTGATCCTCCAGCCCAGCAAAGAAGCTGGAGTATTCCGGGGAGAATGTCCACTTGACAAACTCCATGGAATTATGGTCATTTTTGATGCCAAGTGATGTCATCATCTGGACATACAGCTCCAGATGCCCCTAGGCTGAGTACTTGGCATTTTTGTGGTAGGGAGTCATGAAGTTTCTGTGGCCTTTATTTACCATATTGTTTTTTTTTACAAGAGTTCTCTTGTGTTTGGCAGCCTTCTTTCCCGCTGTGCCTGAGACCATTCACCCTCAGACTCAGAGCTGCTACTATTTGTGGTCCACTCCCTGCCCTCTAAGTGCTCCCTGATTGTTTGAGATTGGGAGTCCCTCCCAGAATGATAGGGTCTAGTCTATTCTCCCCTGCTGCATTGTGGGTTCTCTGGGTCACTGCCCTTGGGTTCTTCCTTTCGCACTGGGGAGTACTCATCTTGCTCCTCCCTTCTTCCGGGTGTGGTGGAGAACTCCCCACAGCTCCTTCAATATGTGGAGGTTTTCAAGATGCTCTTTTGGGGCCTGAACTCTAATTCCTCTTTATCTGCAAAGTGGACCAGATGGTCCCTTTGTGATCTGTGTCTGTTGCAAGTCTAACTCCCCGATCTTCTCATCATATGAGTCCTCCTGGTCAGAGGTATTTGCCAAGATATTGTTTAACCTAATTAATGATGCACATCCATCCATATCTGCTATGGACTGGCATTCCGGTCCAGTTATACTAGGCCTAATTAAGTCCCACTGCCTCATGGTTCCTGGTTCTTGTGAACTGGTAGACATGAAATGTGCAGCTCCTTGCACATATAATGTGGTGAGTTGGCGTGAGACCCCTGGTAAAGAGGGCATCACACCATGGTGAAGGGTTGCCCTTCCATACCCTAACTGTTAAGGTTTCTCAAGGCCTGATTGAATCTAGCCATTTCCTTCTCCAACCTTTCTGATTTATCTTTCTCAGTACCTATCTCCTGGTGGTGTATGGAGGCCTGAGCTTTGTGCTCCCACCTCAGGGCTTGAGTAGCTCCTATGACCTTGCTTTGTGCCACTACTTGGCCATGGAGTCCCTTGTTCTCATCACAAAGGGCCTCATTTTCTTTCTGTGAAATCTTGCATTATGTGGGAATACTCAGACCTCTTCTTTTGCAGGAGACTAATCTCTTAACTCTGTGCATTTTTGGTCTGTGTGGTCTGCTCTTGATCAAATTCTGTTTGTCTCACATGTCCCATTAGTTTCTCATTTTCTACCCTCATGTCAGTCAGTTCCTGGAAACATGACTCGTTTTTCTCCAGGTCTGTCTTTAACTGTCACACTTCCTAACACAGGGCATCTTTTTCCTGACACAATGTGCTATTCTGTTCACTGAGGTGATCTCTCTGCCGATTCATAGCATTCAAATTCTGGTGCTCCTGGTTGAATTCCACCTGGGAATGGACCTCCTTTATGATCCACTAGTTATTCTCCTATTTCAATTGCTTAATCTGATTTTGGAATGCACAAATATCCTCTAAGCAGGCCCTATTGTGCACCACTTCTTGACTCAATTGCAATTGACTCTCTCTCAGGTCCTCAACCCCTTCTAGACATTCCTCTCTCAGTGCATCAAATTGAGACTCTTGCTCTGAATTAATGTGCTGCTAACTCACCATTTAGCTGCTGAATGATGTCTCCTAATTTTAACTCAGAATTCTGGCTCTGTAGAACTTTCTCCTCGACCTGCCTTATCTCTCTCTGTGCTTGATCCAATAACGCAGTTTGATTTTTCACAGAGGCTACACTTTCCTGATATCTTTCTTCCATGATCATCATATGGAAGTATGCAGTGAGCTAGACCATTTTGGCTCATCTCTAGTGGTCTGCATCATATAAAAATCTGTCAGGGCTTGATTTAACAGGCCACTATCCTGCCACACATCCATATTTATACAGGTCACCTGTTGCATCATTCTAGATTTCCAGGTTTCAGTTTCTTGTTCGGCCCATTCACATTTAATGGAAAATGTGGATAGAAGGTGCTTCCTAGCCATGTTAATTTCTATGGTGCTCATTATGAAATATGCTCAGCACCTGATGGGTTCTCTATGCCAGGGCAAAAATTCAAGCCTGCTTCTGCAATTTGTATTCACAATATTTTATTTACGCACACTGCCTTGAACTCAGGGTGCAAGTTTGGCTGGCTCCTTCAAAATATAACCAGCTTTATATCCACTAAATGTAACAATACCTTCAATGGACTAGTCTGCTGTGCTACACTGTCATGGCTGAAAACACTTCCTCATTCCTGGACTACGAGCCCCCACTTTGTCACATTTTATTACACGGCACACACAAGCCAGGGAACTCCTTCCCATGAAGTGAATGTGACGCACAATAAAACGTGTTTTTTTTCTACAGATTCTTTTTGAGTAGGCCTCCAACTCGTCTTGTACCCAACCTCCACAAACACCCCATGTCACAATGGACTAGGAACTAGTCTGGTGTGTATCAATAAGATATTTATTAATGTATTATTTCATGTCAAAGGAAAATCAACCAATTACAACAGCCACCAATGTTGTGGCAACACAAATACAAAGACTTCTAGAACCAGGTTAAGATATACTGTGATACTACTTCCTTTGTAATGAAAAAGCAAGACAAAAACAATTCAACTCAAAATGATTGCATGAAGGTTAAGCACTCCCCCTCCAACATTCAACCCCCAGACATCAATTGGACTTGATTCCTTTAAATGGAAGGCAGTGGCAGGGAGTAGGAATACAGGGGACACATTGGTGTTGGTGTGGTGCCCACAGAAATAATTTGGGGAGCCAGCAAAACAGGGTAAAATCGTTTTTTGGAGCACTAACAGAAAAAAATGTTTTTTTTTTATTCTTTCTAACAAAAGCTAGGGGAAAGAGATTGAAACGCAGGGAATTTGCTTGCTTATGTTTAGAGAGACACACAGAGCTTTTAGGGAATACTAATCAGCAGACAGGGAGAAAATCAATTTTTTTGAATATGCAACACATGTGCAATGGAAAGGGAATGCAAATGAAAAATCTTTTTGACCACACAATTGGGAAAGAGGATCAGAAGAGGGAAATCGTTTTTTGGGATGTTAAGCTTAATTTCAATGGAAAAGAAGATGCAAATGGGAATTTGTTTTTACTGATGCTTACAATGACAGGCAGCTCGGGGAAATGGGGAAGCTTACAAAAAGAAATCGTTTTTTGGGAGATAGCAAATGCAAAGGGAAAATACAGTGACAAATGGAAATTCTTTTGCAGTGCCCAATTTAAACACAGGGACACATTTGTTTCTAAGATCACAATGGGATTACTTATTTTGGGCAACACTTTATAACTATAACAATTAACAAAATCACTTGGGATATAAGACTGCTTGTTTAGAATTCCACCAATCCCGATCCTGTGAAATTCAAAGGGGGAATAAATTGATTTACTTTACAAAAATACTAAGGTTTTACACAGACAAATGAGGGGTTTTTCAATGGAGATATGCTAACATACACAGGAAAATAAGAGATTCTTATATGGGGAGATGTATGAACTACACTGGCAATTGTTGTTTTCAATGGAGAATTTTCAGTGGGGAAATATTGGATGCAATGCAACAAGAATGAAGGGCTTATGGAATTTAGGACTGGGGTTGTTGCTACTTACATAGCAAGCCTTTGTGTAAGGTTCAGGAAAGACAGCTGCACCTCAGGACACTCTGGAAAGATAGGTCAAGGGCCTGGTCACTCCACTCTCAAAGATGGTAAGTTTCAGTAGCCTTACTCCATCCCTCTTTTCCTGTCCCCTCATGTTTTGTGTTTTTTTAGTCCTAGTACAGTCCTCCTTATATAGCAGAAATTACCTCACCAATTTCACAATCTAGAGGAAGTACCCTGCAATAATGCCTTCTGCTAGAACTGGACAGTTACCCTCTCTCTCCGCCCCCAGTCAGGATTGGTTTAGGGGTTTGGATCATCATCTGTATCTTCCCATTTGTCAACATCCTTTGTTCTCCTTTCAACTTTTTGGCAACAACTAGTTATGGATCACAACTTCATAATTGTACTAGCAACTGTCATACAAAACCTATTTTCGGTTTAAGCTGATCATGGGGAATTAGATAAGCCGACCACCAAATCCGTACGATGTAGCATGGCCATGTGTTACATTTTTGTTGTTTTCATCAAATTTACAACAGTTATGAATATGGAAGTTATTCAGCATATCGCTAAATTTCATTTTTCACCTTTTCACGAACTCTCACATTTGTAACATGTTCAGATCAGCCAGAACCGTGGTCTAACTGGCCATTACAGTTCCCAGAGTCACAGGTAGATGCATTTTATACCCCCAACATCGCCTGGAAATTACATGAAACGTGGTGTAAAAAATAAATAAATCCAGCGCAAAATGCCTAAAATTAAAATTGTCTTTTAAATTAATTGTGAGTGTTCCTGTTCAACAAATGGGGTGGGTGCTTCCATCTGCCCCCCTGGGCCAGCCTGTGACCAGAGGTTTTTATGAGTCTCTTTGAGTTTATAGTGTGTGCTCTTTGAAGTGGGTGAAACCATGATTCACACATTTTAGTCATGCTCCAGCCAATTATGGCTTTCTCTTGAAGTCCTTGCTTCCCTGTCCGTAGGTCTGGAGGATATAGAATGTTGACACCTTTAGCAGGACCAAATTTGATTGCGGGTTACTAGACATGTGTGACATCCAGCTGAAGTGGGGCTTTCCTTTGTGAAGTTTTGCCAGAACTGTTTTTTCCTGAAGACGAAGTATCTCTTCAAAATGTCACTGGAGTTTTGTGGGTGAAACATAATATACATTGCTTTGGTCAATCCACAAATCATGTTTTGCTTTCCTGACATTTTTCTGTGAGCAGTGATATTTTTTCCATTTTGAATTTTTAAGCCATTTTTATTTGCAAACACATGTGCAGGGCACTTTTGCTTTCAATGTTGAAACTTCCTGTTTTACATGTTCGATGTTACAGGATTCTTTGATTCCTCCTTCTCGTAAATCAAACTGCTGCCTGTCCATTGATAATGATATGTAGGCCCCTTTTCAAATGGCTCTTTAACTTTACATGAAACAAAAGCAACAGCAAGGCCATTTATGTTGCAGAGTTTAAATGCCTGCCATTTATGTGGGGCCTTTAAATGCACCCCACAATCCTCATGGTGCAATATCTCTCATTCCCCATCACCTCCAAGCCTACTTAGACATCAAGATCGGACATCATAAAATAATACAAGTGAAAATGTCCTTATCTACTGAATTTCAAAAGAGAAGCGGGAAAGCTCAGAGACACTATGAAGCATACATTTCACCCTAATGCCTACCTGGATCCTGTCTCGGTAGACAAACCTGCTCAATCAAGAGAACAAAGCGCAGTATATGACAGTCTTGACCACAGTGTCCACTAAATTCCAAGTTAGTGACATAGCACTTATTGGCCATCCCAAACTGTGCAGCAGCCACAAGGTAACGGTGGACACCAGAGAAATGTTATGGCTCTTGCTGGGAAGAGAACTTCCCTTGGTCGAAGAGCATGAAACTCAAAGTTTATAAGCTTATAAGGTCTCATCACAACTGAAAGAACCCATGTATGGGGCAAGAAATAAGGATATATAGCCTTGCATTCTTGCCCAATAACATGTAGAGCAAAGTCATCTCTTCACAAGAATGCAGACATACCCACCAAGGTGACAGAGTATAGCATATGTAAGCATAGCTCCTATAGATGGAGCTCTCTTAGAACAAGTCTAAGAAGCCCATCAGAAGGCACAGAGTACCCCTAGGGATTTTGATTCACCACTGCCTCAAACACCAGTTGTCAAAATATCCCCAGCCAGCACTTCACTAGTAGCCACAAACCCTAGAGTAGTTCCCCCCACTCCAAAGGATCACTATTTCATGTCCTAGAAGGTAGTTGGGCTATTCAAGATCATGTACGGCCCAGCCCACTGAGAAAATGAAATATGCCCCTGCAGCAACACCTCATAGTTACTCTGCTGCATTTATTATCTTTTGTCACTGGATGTAGCTCATTTGAGGTCTGTGCCAGCTGCTAGTGCTCAGAGACTGCACTGGCAGGCCATACACACGCATTCATGTTTGTATTGATGTAAGCACCCCCAAGCACACCATTCAAGGCCACAAAAGCCAGAAACTAGTGGCTATCGATTCTGAAACTTCTGTGAGGAGAAAGACATCCCTTGTACACCGGTTAACAGCAATCGCCTGACCAGTGGAGTGGCACAATGAGCATGAGGAAATAACTTGAGTATGGTGCACCCAAACAAACACACAAATCCTCCAATCGCCTGACAAGACTCTTTGGTTCTACTGAAATGCCTCCACTGCATCCTACAGTTCTCAAACTACACGCATAAACATTCAGTATGTAAGCAATTGCCACCCACAACAAGGGCAAAGCCTAAAATAAGCAGCACAAAGAAATCAGCTCGACCTGCAAGAGACCAATTGATTAATGAATCTTGAATGAGGGCCACAGGGCACGAAACACATTAATTGTAACCATTTCTGTAATATTGACGCCATCCATTTCGAAAACCAGAACCATCCTTATTCTGTATGTGTGGTTCACATTCTATAGGACTGTGCAGACTCTATTTAGATTAAAATAATCACATAACCCATAAAGAGTGTATGGTCTTTGATTTTCACATCTAAAAGTCCACAACCACACCACAGTGCAGATGTAAGTATGCCCAAGGTACACCTTGCACGAATCACAACATCAACAAATATTGGCAATACCAACAGTTTGGGATTTTGTGTACGCTTGGGAAAGGCATTTGCCAGGGGCTGTTGTAGTGGTATTAACTGGTCATTGATGGTAGCAGGTGCAACATTGGGTGAGTAGCAGGGCATCTAAAAGCAGTGCCTGGAAAATGCCTAATACTTAAACACAAGAACAAACTGTTGGCTTTGTCACTGCTTGTTTTTAACAGGACTTCAGTGAAGCATAGTGATTATACGTCCAGTGGCTGAAGGCAGACCTGTTTGCGAGCTCTGTATTACACCTGTGGCACGTTTACAGCTGCAATTAAGTGATTATCTTTCGGAAGACTGCTTTGGAAAACACTTGCAGGCACTTCGAGTGCAATGTTAGATGTAAGGTTTGATTAAAGTAAGATCAGAGTTCCCATGAGGATGTGTTTTGGGTGGGAAGGTGCAGGGAATGGGTGGTAAGGGCTATAGGTATTAGCATGGCGCTGAACAGTCACTGGGTGGGCAAATAGCCAAACAAAACCTACCAGCTTTGTGTCCTTCCTCGTGTGCTATTTCTCCCTTGCTGTACTCCAATGCAATAGTGTTGGCTTAAAGCGCCACCTAAAAGCCAGAAGCAAAAATGGATTCCTCAGAAACTCCTAAGATCTAAACCTTGATCTGCACTCTCTACAACCTCGTGGCCACTGACACACCAGTAGTTGGGAGCCCATCCACTGCATGGGAGGCGCAACCTAATTCAAATGTTTGCACGTCTACCGTTCAATACTTTGTAGAGAATACAAACGGAATTTAAAACGTCAAATAAGAGAGAGGTTTAACATTTTGCAAGAACTTCCAGGAAAGCCTGAAAAAAGCCCATTTGGAAGTCACACGCTACCTTGGCGGTCCTGTTTAAAATGCTGAGCTACAAACTGCACCTGCAGACTGTAATGATGAGATGCTAAATCATTATGTGAGACGTCTGTAAAATGGCTATGAGGGTATGGATAAAACATACAGTATGTAAAAGATTTCACGTGTGAAATATATTTGAAGACCTTGCACCTGAAGAATATGTCGATGTTAACGTTTCTAAACATGATTAATGACTTGGAAACTCTCTTCCTCTGCATAATTGGAACAGCAAGGAGGGAACACTTGGGTAAATAAATGCTGGAAAGAAAGCATTAACTCCATATATCGCGATAACTTCATTTCCCAATTTCATGAGCACGATTTCGGGGATGATTAGAAGGAGTTTTTGTTGTCTCATGTAAGGTGTGAGTAACTGCCCATTTTGTGTTTTTTTCTAGGAATCCTAGGGCGTGTAGTTCTGTTGCCAGAACGGCAGGTCGAGTCCTGGTGCAATAAGGGTGGGCCTTTCCACCCATGTCCTGCAGCCTCAATGCACTGAAGTAGCATGTACCTCTCAGTGCCCCTTCCATTTAGATGATGCGGAGCAACACAGGTTAGATTCCTGGGTCCGCGCGTTTTTTTAATAACCAATTACAATTACGTTTCCATGCAGATGTATCTGTTATGGAGAGACTCAGGGAGCAGAATGGCCTTTCTGCGGCTACTGTAGGTGAATAAGAAAAGAAAAGGGCCTCTAGCAGAGTGCCTCTCATTAGGTCACGGTCAGACCCTATTATATTTTCACTGTCCGCACTCCCCTTCCCACTCATTTTTATTATTGTGAGTGCTTAGACCTAAGCTCTATACATACAAGATATGTGAATACATAATTCCATTCGACGTTGGTACTCCTTTATCCAGCTCAGAAGGATGAAAGGCTGTGTTGGAGTTATCGAGATTCCAACCTGTGACCCACAGATCACACTTAGACACAGAAGCGAGTGTTCAACTGGCTGAGCTATCTTGCCAGTCAACATCTCTCTTTCCCCTACCTACCTTTTATTTTTCCTTCGTGCTTTGAACTGGCTTCAACATGGTGGCAAGTGCATGCATACTGGGCTAGCTAATTGTATCGGGTTCACTTAACCAGCCTAATGCGATGGTCCTGATGACAAAGTGTGTGCTCCGTTCTCCTGCCCATTCAGTACTTTGATCTTCTGGCATGGACGATCTGGCATTTTCTGGGTCTCAAGGTGTGAGCTCATGTGGAAACTGCATACACGAGGCTACATGTTCTTTGGGCCAACCAGATTCGCAACGTGTTCCTTTAATACTTCCCTTGGTTCGCTGGAGTGTATGGGTGCACCAGGTTTCCGACTTCACAACTAAGCAAACTTACACGTTTCCCTTTTTTTTTCCAACTATGTTTTTTCCAACTATTCCAACAGCAATAGGTGTTTTCCTTATCTTCATATAAAGCGTCACATTTCTTGCCAACTCAGTTGTGGCCAAAAATCATCACACAGAAATTTTGTGCATGAAGGCATGAAGTTAAAAAAAATGCAGCCAATGTAATTCTGCTGATTTCATTAATTGAATTTTCAAATGCAATGTTGTTTCTTAATTTTGGACTCATATCTGCAAATGTCTACAAAACATGTTTTCTTTTCCAAAACCCTTTACCTTATGTAATGTTATGATTGGAGTTTTAGCAAATCCATACATGTCACATATTACTTTGCCTGAATTATTTGACTTTATGGTGTATATTGCTTTCCATCTTATTGTGTCTAATTGGAAAAATGCTCGAAAATTAATTTATAATTTGCTCTTTCCACAGAATTGAAAACATTTATGTCTTATCAACAAAAACTTTACCCATGTTTCATAACGAGTGGAATGTCTTTAATGATTACTCTTCCCTTAATGTGCGCCCCTGTTTATCCACAACAATGCAATGGTTTTATTTATTTAATATTATTATGACGTTTATTACATATATTAATGTATGTGGTTAACATCTTCATCATCAAATATGATAGTAACTATGTTGCATTTCATTATTTATGCAACTTGTTGAAATATTTACTTAAATATTATTAACTTTTTATAAAAAATGAATTAAATAAAATTTCTAAAAAAAATCTGTCATTTAGAGAAGCATACCCCCATTCGGGAAGTATACTACTAGCTAAAGTAAATTTAGCGCAAAACATCCTTGATGACGTTTGCTGATGATTATTACTTCTAAAGTACAGTTAGCGGAAACCACAACCCACAAGACCATATTTGCATCCCATTTGAACATTTCCATTTTATTATGAAAACATGTGATGATCACACAGCAGAGCAAAGGATGCATCCAGAGTCTTCCGTTCAACAGGATGAAGTCAAAGATCATTCCCATAGAAGTCACAAGAGAAAAGCAGGAAGTGGAAGTGGTCTGCTGCCTGGCCTGCTTCCTGCAATACATGGCATGCCCGTTTCACTAGTCATTTAGTTTTTGTACTGGACATACTTGCTTTACAAGAAATAACATCAGCAAATAGTGTTTTGTGAGAATATTTCTCCCCACCCACTTCCTTGGTTCTTTGGTTCCAACGGGTAACATAGTGGAATTTGATTTTTGGTTATACATTTGTGTAGGGGTAAAAAAAACAAAAAAAAAAAACATTCATCGCACTAATAATGGCACATGTGAACTGAAAGGCTTAAAAACACCCATTTGCGGGCATGCTTTCGTGCCTGAGGACAACTGTGTTACTCTGTGAAGTTTGCAAAGTTGTGAGGTTAACTTCACAATGTGTGCGAAGGTGAAGTCGAGGCTTGGTTTATGTGACTGACTGCCCTGTTTATCCGTGCACCGATCTGCCCACCTTCAGAGGCGCTGCACCCTTCTTGTCAGGGATGCAGCAACATTCCATGAAGGCGAGATCAGATCTAAATGTGCAACACTCGTAACTTGCATGTCATACTGCCCTGCCCTCTGTTGCAGGTGGGCTGCTCTATTATGGAATGTAAGGAGTGTTTATACGTTTCTCTCTCAGTGAAGCGAATGCTGTCGAATAATTCATTTGTTTTCCCCCTCCCCCTTTTTACAGATCTGTAGCAGGTGACAAGCAGTTTCAAGTGTCAGTCCTTTTCATGCAGTCAGCAGGCAACTGTCAAACAGCATGAGCAACGGGTGTGAGCGTGCCAGAAGTATATGCACGCGCGTGATCCTGCACAATTACACACTGACCGCATTTGACAGGCACACAGAACAGGTCAGGTGATAGACAGCCACGTGTAAACATTCGTATAGGAAATCATAGAAAGGTAAAAACAGAGGAGCACATGAACTCTGCAAATACAAGCAACCACAGACAGGTACAGACAGACATGTAAAGACAACCAATGACAGGAACATGCAGGAAGTCACGGAGCAGTACACACATGAAGTCATATGTAAGTAGAAATACAAAGGCACACACTCGCAACCACAGGCCCACGTAGGCAAACGCAGGCAGGTGATGTCAGATGAACAATCACAAACAGCCAAACAGACCCCCAGAGCCAGACACAATTGGACATCAGAGACAAGTGAACATGTCTGTTGTAGATAGACACATGTAAGCAGTCACAGACAGAAACAAATACACAGCCACAGGTATAACTATTGCCACGTCCCAGCTTGACAATAAACAAGCAATCACAAAAGGCAAACTCAGGTTCTATGAGACAGAAACGGGTATGCGAAAATATTCAGCTACTTGCAGGCAGTTATATACACAGATAAATAGACAGGAACTTGTAGGGCAGTCATGGACATATAGGCAGTCACAAACAGTTAGTTAGAGACAGGCACGTGCAGGAAGTCACAGAAAGAAAGACAATGTGATCAGACAGAAGCACACAGTTGATCCCAGGATCAGAATCATATGGGCAATGGCATACCGAGCAAGGCTCACAGGCAGACACACATAAGCAATCATTGCCACACAGGCAAACAGAGGTAGGCATTCAACGTCAGGGACTCACTCAGAAATAGATAGGCAAAAACAGTTACTGACAGCATTAAGGCAGTAGTCAAAAGGAGGCTCCAACCAGTGACCAAAGTCTGACAGGGAAGGCAGCCACTGACTTAAACATTCAGCAGTGAATGGCAGGCAAAACATGTCAGAGAGAGAACAGCATCCACGAAAACATAGACATTCAGTGAGAGCAAAACACTGGCAATCACATCAAGTCAGAGACAGTTATACAGAGGAAGCCAGCCACACATACTGGATGGACGCTGAGACACGCGCACGTAGACATTCAGTGACAGGATTTGTCAGGCATTGCTATGCATATAAACACAAACAATCAGTGGCTGTCTCTCACAAACAGTTACAGAAATGCAAACAGTCAGGCACAAAGCGTAGTCTGTCACAGGAAGGCAACCCAGGGAGTGATAGACACCCAAACGCATTCATAGTTAGGAACATGCAGACATGTCAGAGCCAGCCATAAATGGGGAATTATAGAGAAGAACATTCTAGTAGTTTCAAGTCAGCAGTTGAAGTGGGGCGTGAACGGCTCCAGTTAGACTCATTTCTAGATGTATACAAACACACTTTAAGATGGAAAGAGCTGTCCTATTGAACATGATGATTCTTTGCGAACAATGGATGGCCAGTGCATTAATGGATATAAAGCCCACTATTGAAATGTCCATTAAACCCTTTAACTTCTGAGGGTTTTTGCTCACAGTGCTGAGCCCTTTTTTAGGACATTGCAATACGTCTCTATTCAATCCTGTATAACATTTTTGTTACAAGTGATATCCTGGCCAAATTTGCACCCTCTTCTTCCCCCATGTAGGCGGTCATAAAGTCCCCAAGGATTTGTGTTTTGCTCTAAGGGGTCTTACAAAATAACAAAACAGTGACTAAATGTGTATTTTTTCAGAAAATTTAAATAGAACTGTGTACAAAGAAGTCTGTGTTTTATTTTTTCTTGTAAGAGCTAGGAACAAAAGGTTTGCAGTTCTGAATTCACCATTTTACAAGATTTCAAGAACAAGTTGAGTGGATTTTTTTTTTCTTTCTTAAGTGTACCTTCAGTTTTGTGGGCAGTAGATGATTTCCCCACTTTTTTTATTAGAACAAGCTTGCACGGAATGGAGGAGGAGGGTAGGAAAGCTCAATGGGAACACATAAAGGTAACATTTCTGAAAGGTCGATATAATTCTAGGTTCAGGAGGGGTCATTTTCACTGGTCAGGTAACAACTATGTACCCATAATTCCAATAGCTTGGCAAAAATTGGAAAAGTGACTGAAAAAAAAAGTTTGGGCAATGGCTTCCATGAAAACTGAGAAAAGCAATGCACGGATGCATACCCAAAATCTTCTAATCAGGAAATCACCAATTTTTTAGAAGGCTTCACAAAACAAGCATTACGACCAGCCAAAAACCAAGCCATGGTACACAGTATTTTTAAGCTGACAGCCTAAAGTGACATACTTAGCATTTGAACATAAGGAAAACCAATGCAGCGAAGAATGTTAAGCACACATTTTTTAGAGAACAGTGGGACCTTTTGAAAGATAGCTGACTTGTGGAGGTCACACAAGAGAACAGTGACTAAGGCAGAGACTAAATGTAGAGCACATTAGGGAAATGATATGGTTGTGTAACAAACCGAAGAAGGAAAATGTACGAAGACCTTATCACAACCAAGAGAAAACAACACATGTCCTACCTTCTCACATTCCCACAGGTGTTCCGATAAAAATTGTACCTCAAATGTATGGGTGCACTTACCTGGGTGCAAAGGGAAAAGGCTAAAACACTGATACCCCAAACAGACTGGGGAATACTGGGTTTGGCCTTGTGGATTAGCCACACATTTGGGCCTGGGGTGTCATAGCCACCAAGGAGAACAGGGAACCCCATACATTTCTGAAAAGAAGACACCCGTGGGAATCCAAAGAGGTCTCACTTGTGTGTGTCGCGCTACAATTTATTACCCAGAATGTACAGCAAATTCCAAAATGTAGGGAAAAAAATCTCAATTATGCAACCATAAAACCACCGAAAACACGCGTGCAACAACAATTGTCCTACCTTCCACCATTCCCACAGGTGTTCCAATGAAAACGATACCTCACATGTATGGATGCGCTGACATCCAGGCAAACAATGGATTTGGCCTTCCGGACAACCCACAGATATGGGCCTGAGGTGTCGAAGCCACAAGGAAAATAGGGAACCCCATGCATTTCTGAAAAGAAGACACCCAGTGGAATTCAAAGAGTTCTCACATGCATGTGTAATGCTACCATTTATTACCCAGAATGCCTAGCAAAGTCGAAAATGTCAGAAACCCACCTCAATTTTGAGACATTTGCCACCAGGAAACCACCGAAACACGTGGGCAGCACCACCTGTCCAACCTTCCCACATTCACACTGATGTCTCAACAAAAACCAGACCTCACTTGCATGTGTGCGCTTACCTGGGCGGGAAACAAGGAGGGTCGACTGCCCCCAGCCGAGCTTCAGTCATGGGGTGACCCAACAGGGTCCCTGTTCCTTCCCGGTGTGTTAAAGCTCTAACGCTACCTGGCATGATCTCTGGGACGGCCAGGGGTGCTACCGTCGGCCATGGCCGTCTGCCTTGCATGTGGATCAACCAACCTCAAGCCCAGCGGCAGTCCCATGCATGGAACCCTGGCAGGGTGCCCATCCCTCCCCGGAGGGAAAAGCTACAATGCAGCCCAGCCAGGGCTCTAGAATGGCTTGGGGTTGTACCCCTGGCCTTGGGTATTTGTCTCACAGGTGGGTCAACTTCCCCCAAGCCCAGATTCATCAATGGTGAGCCCCAGTGAAGTTGCCGCCCCCCCAGAAAGAAAAGCTGTAACTCAACCCGGCCAGATCTATAGAACAGACAGGGGTGCTGCCCCAAGAACTGGTTGTCTTCCTCGCATGTGGGTAATCCTCTTCCCAGTAGTGAAAAAATGTAACGCGGCATGGCCAGAGCCCCAGGACGGCCAATGGTGCTGTCCCCAGCCTTGGGCACCTGTCTCCCATATGGGTTGACCATCCTCAAGCCCTAGGTGGTCCCAGAGAGCTCCAGCTGGGCTTGAGGTGCCCGTACCTGGGCGCCTTCAGCAGGGCTTGAGGTGCCCGTACTTGGGTGCCTTGGACACCTTTCTCCCATGTGGGTTGACCAATCCCCAGCCCAACAATGGTCATGGGGCACCCCAGCAGGGTCCCATCCATCTCCGGAGGGAAAAGCTGTAACGCAGCATGGCCAGAGCTTCAATGTGGCCGCGGGTGCTGCCCCCGGTCTTGGGCATCTGTCTCCCATATGTAATTCGACTGTCCACAAGCCCAGCAGCAGTCCAGGGAAGTCTCAGGGGGGGTCCCTGTCACTCCCCAGAGGGAGAAGCTCAATCACAGCTGTGCCACAGCTTCAGGACTGCTGGGGGTGCTGCCCCCAGCCTTGGTCACCTGTCTCCCATGTGAGTCAACTGTCCCCAATCCCAGCAGCAGTCCCAAGGAGCCCCGGCAGGGTTCCTGCCACTCCCCGGAGGGAAATGCACAATCGTGGACAGCCAGGGGTGTTACCCCCACCTTGGTCACCTGTCTCCCATGTGGGCTGACCATCCCCAAGCCTATCAGCAGTCCAAGGGTGACCCGGTGGGATGGCCATCAGTCACCAGAAGAAAAAACCTGTCAGGCAGCCCGGCCAGAGCGCTAGGAAGGCCAGGGGTGCTGCCCTCGGCCTTGGGCATCTACCTTTCACGTGGGTCGACTGCCCTTCAGTCCAGCAGCAGTCATGGAGAACCCCAGCTGGGTCCCTTTCCCTCTCCGGAGGGAAAAACTGTCAGGTGGCACGACCAGAGCGGCAGGACAGCCAGGGGTGCTGCCCCTTCCTCAGGTCCTTGTCTCCCATGTGGGTCGATCGTCCGCAAGCCCAAAGGCAGTCCCAGGGTGCCCCAGCGGGGTCCCCATCCTTTCCCAGAGGGAAAAGCTGTAATGCAGCCAGGCCAGAGATCTAAGAAGGCTGAGGGTGCCACCTGTGCCTTGGCCCTCTGCCTCGCACGCGGGTTCACCACTGCCCAGCACAACGGCAGTCATGGGGCACCCCGCCTGGGTCCCCATCCTTCCTCGGAGGATATAGCCCTAACGTGGCCTGGCCAGAGCTCCTGGACGGCAGCCTCACACTTGGGTCTACCGCTGCCCAGCTCAGCAGTGCTCATTGGCCGCCACAGCGAGGTCCCATCTCTCCCCACAGGGAAAAGCTCTAATGTGGCCTTGCCAGCAGTGGTCGAAGTGAGCAGGAGCGGACGGGAGCGGTGCTCCTCTACTTTTTTAAATTACCTTTTACAGCTCCTATACTTTTATTTTAAAAAGGAACCGTTCCGGAATGGTTTAGTTTTAAAATCGAAGTGTAGGAAGAAGTTGAAACTTGCACTTTCAGTGCACTGCACTGAACGTTTCCTTAAACAGCAAGTGCAAGTATTTGGGTTGTGTATTGTGTCTGGGTGGGGGCGTGGTGATGGGGTTTGTGGGGAGTGGGTGCAGACCGGCAGGGAACATAGTTCCACTACTTCTTTTCGTACACTTCGACCACTGCTTGCCAGACATACAGGACTGCCGGGGATGCTTCCATCTGCTTCCAAGGGGTGGCAAAATGGGGCCATGCCCTCAGTTTTGTCTCCCCTCAGGGAAGCAGAAAATATCTTCCCCCTCTTTGGGGGGATTTCTGTGAGGGCTGGCCCACAGGCACTAGGCCAGCCCCCTGATGCTCCCAGGTTTTCCACTCTATATGGAGTGGAATGTTGTTTTGCATTCCTTAGAGGCAAATCAGTACAAAACTGCACTAATATTCCCCCAAAGGAGGCAAAACAACATTGTGCCACCTTTGTGGCTCTTTTGGGGGGTGGTGTTGGGGGGCTGTTTGGCCTCCACTCCCAAAACCAATTCCTGGTGGTCAAGGGCTCCTTTCTGCTTTCCTGGGGTGGCAAAATGGGGACCGACCCTCACTTTGCCCCTCACTTTGCCCCCATCCTCAGGAAAGTGGAAAGGATCTGCCCCATCCAACTCTCTCTCCCTAAATACCTCCCTGCTAGAGCCCCTTAGTCTTCTAGCTCTAACTCTCTGCAGATCAGACGCTTCTCTACACAGAAAGTGGGGGGTAGATCACCCTCCTCCGCAGGTGCCTTGCTCTGGAATGGTCTCGCTGCCCTTTTCAGACTTGAACCATATTTTTCTTAATTCCAGAAGCTTCTCAAGACCTTCCTTTTCTCTTCTTCCTTCCCTCTCCCCCTCCCCTGATAATATCCCCATCCTTAAGTTCTGGAAGCTTTTCAAGACCTTCCTTTTCTCTTCTTCCTTCCCTCTCACCCGCCCCTGCTAATGTCTCTGTCTGCCTCTTGACTGGCTGCCTGGTTCGTTCAGAGTCTTACAGGGTACCACGCCCCCACAGTCCAGACTACCCCTGCACTTGATTTCCCATGTCCCCCATCTACCTGCATTGTCCTTCTGGCCCCCTCCCCCATCACTAGCCTGGCTGGGCCTGCTCCATTGTAGCCCTTCCAGCCCCTTACCTCACACTTAGCCCGTGGATCTTCTTTCCCCTGCACTCTCTGCTTTCCCCTGGCTCTTTCCATCTTGCCTCCTCTGGCACTTGTTTTCTCGCGGGTCCTTCCACCCTGACTGGCATTTACACTCCTCCCCTGTCCCCTGCATCTCTTTACTGCTCTTGCACGATCTGGAGGCATAGTAGTTTTGCTTGTTTTGTCCTCCCTTTTCACCCACCCTCTTGTCTTGTTGCGCCTTGAAACAAAATGGGCCTAATTCCGAGTAGGGCGCAAAGGGATACTGGGCACTGTTAAGGACATCGGTGCCGGTGATCCCTTTGCGCCCTACTACGAGGTCCCTTTGCGGGTCCCACTAAGGCCGTCTGGTTTTACCAGGTGGCCTTAGCGGGAGCCGCAAAGGGTCCAGGGAGCAAATAACGGTACCGCAAATTACGGTACTGTTATTTGCACCTTCCCCATTCGCATTAAGCCGTATGGGGGCACAAATGGGAATGGGGAATGGTATTTTCAATGGGGACTTACCAGTCCAGCAAAGGTCCGACTAGACCGATAAATCCCCATTGAATGAGGGCGGACTTGGTACCGTTATTGGAGGCAGCCATGGCGCTACTAGCATGCTTGCAATTGTGCCTTAGAGAGGCTCAGCTTTACCTCACTGAGGAGGCCCAACAAGGCTGAAGCACGTGTCAGGGGTTGCTTATGGTACAGTTGTTCAGAGGAGAACGGTCTAGTGTTTGGGTGTTGGGACTGCCTTGTGGGTGGAACTGATATGCAAATGGTATTTCTCTTATGTGAAGGGGAAGTGAGCTAAAACATGGTTGTAGACCCTCCTGAGTAGAATAAAATCCATAGAACATGGTATTACACCCATAGTCGTTCTCAGTAGAGAGGCTACCACACTCCTTTGTAATTATACACAAAGATGTTAAGAATTGCACACAAACAACCTTTAGAGACAGGCAAACAGATAAAGTCAAAGACAGGAGCATGTGGGCTGTCCATACAGATTCAAGCAAGCAATCTCAGAAGATACATATAGCAAGTCACAGATAAGTACATGCAGACGGCTATACAGAGGAAGGTTTATCCTAACAGACAAACAAAGGTAGGCATTTAGCAACAGACACAGAGGTATCACAGAGACACACTTTCATGTACACATAGCACCAATATATGCCAATATTTTCATGAAAGAACATACTCCTGTTGGCTGTACCCATAATGTCAGCACACAATGCCATTCATTGTATGAACATGTGTTCATACTGGCTGCACCACTGTGGGCCAGTATGCACATATAAGAACACTCATCACGTTAGGTTTGCCGAGAAGGCCAGTTAACACTGTCATACCAATGTAAAAAAATATGTCCATACTGGCTGCACAAATGTAGAGTGTACCTGCATAAGAACTCTCACCACTTTGGCTTTGCCATAATGGCAGTAAAATGTTATACCTAATGTAAGCAAAGATATACATGCTGCCTGCACTAATGTTGTGTCGAGAGGCAAATGAATGCGTCATTCATGGTGTCGGCCCCTATCGCAACTCTATATCATAGAAACAAGAGGAGTACATCACTTATGACGCCTGCCCCTCCTCTGCCACTATACCACAAATGTGAGAGATGCTACTCACTAAGGCAACCCTACCAACCTTATCCTGGAAAAATAGAGGGAGAGATGAATCTGCAAGCTCACGAAGATATGACTATGTTGTTAACTGAAAATGATGAGAGCAAGTGACATCACTGCCAAACTGACACACGTGGAAGCACTAGACATGAAGCAGATATGCACTCATGAAGAAATGCAGGCACTAGGTCAAACTTGCATTTATACATGAAGAATGTTACCTGCACTATGAGATTTTAGTAACTTGACATAATCAATGAACATGCTGAAACGCAAGACGCACAAGAATATATATAAAGCTTGCTAAACATAGAAACGCAACAGTAACTAGTGACCATTTTGGATAACATGGATGGCAAAACTGTGTTAGAGGAAATGGGAAATCTCAAAGAAACCTCAAAGCTGCAGGGATGTTCACATTTCTGAAATCAGCTAAAAAACAAACCAGTGCAAGCCAGACAGTGGCTGCACAGCCCCCCCCAAGGTTACAGCAAAAAGTGGCTTGAAAGAAGAACTGAAAGTAATAATTCCCAAGCTTTATGCATATTTCTCTTAGATTACGTAGAGAACAAACAACATTTGAAAGTGAGCTACCCAGTAATTAGAAGCTTAAAATTGCAGGATGAATAGCTGAACCAAGTCTCCAATGACCAAAGAGAGTAACAGCACTCACATTAATACAAGCTAAGATCCTAACAAATGTCAAGTAGAATAATTCAGAACGTGGTCTCCTCACTTGTGACTTTTAATTGGAGAACAGAGTCTATTCATAACTCCAGACACTGATAGGCAACAGCCCGCACTCAGATTCTAAGAATGAGAGACACAAGGCAAGGTCAAGTACAAAGGTAGATACCCTGGCATGTGGCCTAAGACATCAGGGATTGTGTCTTATTCAATTAATAGAAGCAGTTCCTTGATATTACTCCTCCTACCACTCTTTTTGCTCATCTGCTGATGACCTCCCAAATGTTCAAGGTTGGTAAGACAAAAGATAACCAATCACAGTTCTCAAATGATGCTGCCATATAATTGTTGCATTGGCCAATTACCTGTTGCTAAGGTGATGTCTTTCTCACTTATATTAGTGTAGGCTTAGTCCGAGGTAGGGCCATCAAATAGCCACATCCAATAAAAAGTCTAACACCTAGGTAGACTATATGTAGACAACTAACACGCTGCGCATTGGACACTTGTGTGTTTTTTTGCTGTCCCTGTTTTATCTGGATAGTTACTAAAACAGGCCTTTGCCATTTAGCTTGACTATTTCCGTTATTGGGCATGGGATGGGGCCTGTATGTTCCGCTAGCCTTGGGACTTTCCAGGGATTTCTGTATAGTTGCTAACCCACCCACATGTAAAAATACTTATTATCTTTCCTGTGACCATAGAAAACATTGTGTGCTAAATGCCACAATGTGGCCCATGTTCCATACTCCCAATCTGTGGTTTGCTCGCCAGCCTGCCCACACACAACACACATACACACACATTCAAACACATTCACAAATTAACATGCACACACATAAAACATATACACTGCTTCTCATTTGCATGCACAGAATGCCCATACAATGTACACTCTGAATGCATTACTCACACACACAGAAATTGAGTTGTTACAGACATGACCCCTTGCGTTAAACACACATACATACATACACCAGAATTATACACAAAGCGTCTTTGCTAACCTGCTCCAGCACCGGACTCCATATGCTGCCACACACATTGGTGTGATGACACTCTGGCACGCCTGCACTACACAAATAGGAGCAGGGAGAGAATCTTAGTTTCTGACATGTGCCGTACCGCTGGAGCTCCACCAAACTGCTGTCCCATGACACTTTGGGCCACAACACCTTAATGCGTGGGCAGTTCCGGGAGCGCCTCTACATGCATTTAACTTGCCATACACCAGCCTGCATCCCAATGGGCCATTTACGTCTGGGTAAGCAACATGCCATGGTCATTGTGCCTGCTTGTTTTGCATGGTTCCTCTATAATGGGTGGTGGGTCAGTAATCAGTTGCCCATTATGAATGAGCTTCCCTGCCAATCACAGACATGCCATTTCAGAAATTCTGGACCAGACAAAGAGATGCATTTATAAAAAAGATAAACGTAAGTGGTTATGGATAGAAATGTGCAAGCAGTCCTAGACACTATTGTCAGAAATGCACCAATAGGTGGCTTCTTGGTTCTTTGCTGTTTTACTGATTGTTTGACAGACCCTTCGTCCGTCGTCACTGTTTGTCCAGCAAGTAATTCTTCAACCGTCTAGAATTGGAGAGCAATTGGGTGGTTTGGTCACCATCGTTATCTCTCATAGTTCACTTGTCATAGGTCCTTTTCTCTTTCCTCCCGTTTGTGTGTGTTCACCAATGGTCGATGTGGGTGGGAGTGATGTTCCTCTACTTTTTTTTAATTAAGTTTTACTGTTCATATACTTCTGTTTTAAAAAGAACCCGATAAGGAATGGTTTCATTTTAAAATAAAAGTGTAGGAAGAAGTTGATACTTGCACCTTCAGTGCACTGCACTGAATGTTCCCTTAAACAGCAGGCACATGTGTCTGGGGTTTTGTATTGTGCATTGGAGGGGGTGTGGCAATGGGTTTATGGGGGGCAGGTCAGTAGGAAACATAGGTTCACTACTTCTTTTCGGACACTTTGACCACTGGTGTTCACACTTCCCTCCAGGGCTCATCACATCCCATGGTCTCGCTTTTTTAAATAGGGAGTTTAGCTCAGCACTCACCACTCCTTCGTCCCGTAGCCCCGTACCCCTGCTATCTCCCACAGTTCTCCTCTTATGAATGATCCTCAAAACCCCAGACTGCCTGTAGCCCAGCCGTGGCCACGCGGCTGGAAATAGTTGCTGACCTTCTCATGGACCCCATAAATTCACTTCCACACTACCTTTTCCTGCCCTGTCCCCCCCAACCAGACAGGCACACATATGCCCATCCTCCTCTCCCGAGCATTTTCTCCCCTGTTCCACTTGCCTGCAACCACCTCAATGTAATGACGTTCCTCGCATGCCCACAATACTTCCTTCATTCCTGCACATTAGTAACAACCCTTGCTATTCCAATGGTTCAACACACTAAGATTTTATCTGTGCAATTATAATGAAGTTCTGCCAGTTTGGTCGACATTTCTCAAACAAAATGGATACTAAATTGCAATGGTTAGGCAAAGAACCATGAACAACGCAGCCAGAGAATGACACATTGAGGTACACTCCGACAATCACAGATAATCGCGTGGAACTATGTGTGCACAGGCAAATAAAGTCAGAAAACAAAGCAACATCCGATGGCATCATGCAGGCAGTCACTGACATCAAAGAGAAGAATGTGAGGGCAAACCACGTTCGTCAAATCTGGTCAGTTGCAGACAAATAAAATGGTGCCTTCACAAACAGTCACAGAAAAAGCAGTGACCGTGGTTAAAGAAGGGCATAGGTGGACATGTACAGAAAAGGGCACCACAAGCAATCACAGATAGGCACTTTAAGGCAGTTAAACCTCTGCAACCTCTCTTTTACCATGGGAGTTTTCCCCTCTCCTCTTAAACACTCTCACCATTTGCTAAAAAAAAAAAACCTACACCCAACTGTCTATTCCTGCAAACTATCGCCTGATCTCCATCACCCTTTCCTTGGAAAACACTAGGAGAAGATGGCTATCAGCCAATTTAGCCTCCACTCTGAATCTGTTGGTTGCCTCCATGACCATCAGTCTGGCTTTAGAGCATCCAGAGGCACGGAAGCTGCTCTTCTGAACACCTGTGAAGACGTGCTCTCAAATTTTGACTCTAACTCTCCCTCTGTCCTCATTTTTCTTGACCTCTCCGTTGCTTTCGATACTGTAAACCACAACATCCTGATCACCCGCCTCCATGATAAACTGGGTATGACAGATCAGGCCTTGGCGTGGATCACCTCCTTTTTTCTCTGACCGGCCTTCCCAGGTGGAACTTGGGTCCTTTTTCTCCTCTATCACTCCCTCACTTGTGGTGTCCCCCATGGATCTAACTTGTCCCCCTTGTTCTTCAATATCTACATGGCCCCCTTGGCCCACAGGATCTCTACCTTTACATCTAACTTGCAGAGTTATGCGGATGGCACACATCTCTCCTTCAGGCTACCCTCAGCCACCTCCTCCTCCTTGCTCGTCCCTGACTGTCTATCCGCAATTCAGTCTTTGTGTGCTGCTAACGATTTCTGCCTGAACACCTGTAAGACAGAGATTGTCCTCATTGGGGGCCCTGCTCCCACTGTCCCACTTTCACACTGGCCGGCCGCCCTTGGCCCTGTGCCCTCACCTACCAATGAGGTAAAATATCTTGGAGTCATCTTCGACTCCACTTTCTCCTTCTCTTCGCACATCTCAGACATCTCCAAAAAGTCCCACTACCAACTGCACCTCCTCAGAGGTATTCTACCTTTTCTCACTTTCCCACAGAGGCTCACCAACTTGAGAGCCCTTGTTCTCTCCAGGCTGGACTATTGCAACAGCCTCTTTCTAAACCTTCCTACTTATACTTTCCATCCTCTACAACTCATCTAGAACAGAACTGCAAGACATATCCTTGGCCCCATGCCCAGGGACTGCAGCTCTCCAGCTCTTAAATCCTTCCACTGGCTCCCCGTGGCTGAAAGGATCAAGTGCAAGACCCTCTGCATAACCCACAAGGTTTTCTGGTGCAGAGGCCCGCACTATCTACAACTCTCTCTTCCTAAATACTCTCCCTCTAGAGCCCTCTGCTCGTCCTCCTCCAGCTCTCTACAGGTGAGCGGCTTTCACAAACAGAGATTTGGGGGTAGATAGTTATCCTCTGCAGGTGCTGCTCTCTGGAACAGCCTTCTTGCCTCTCTCTGTCTTGAGCCAGAGCACGTTAAGTTCTGGAAACTCCTCAAGACCGTTCTCTTCTCTGCCTTCTCTCTCTCTCTACCCAACTAACCTCTGTTTCTTTTCTCCACCTTCCCTTTCCTTCTCCCTTACTTCACTCAGTTTTTTGCTGACTGGTTACCTGGTTCATGTACACAGCCTTAAAGGTCCCAGGCCCCCTGCTAGTCTTTGCACTTGCCTCCATTCCTCTGCACTATGTTAAGCATCACTGAACTTTCTGCTTATGCTCAATGAACGAGGCAACCTCTCTGCACTTAACCCAGGGCCCTTTTGAACTGGATGTGTCCCCCCACACCCTCCTCCTCGCACCTCTGTCTGTATACATGCATTGCCTACGTGTACTATGATGACTAAGTTCATTTTACCCTGTACCCCCTGCACCTTTTTGTCCCCCCATCCTAGCTGGGTCAAAACTGTAACACCTCATGCACTTGCACTAGGAGAAATGCTTTTAGGCCTAGTATGCTAGTTTTTTGTTTAGATCATTCGGACAATTTAAGGCCTAAGAATGATTACTGGATTCCCTTGTTCCCTTCCCACCTTGAAGCGCTTTGAAGCACTCCACCTGTGCATAAGCACTGTATAAATAAACAATTACAATTAAACCTAGACACAGTGACAAACGCAGAAAGCCACAAATAGGACCAGTAAACTTTAAGGCAGGCACTAGCAATTAAAGAGGCACACGGAAGCTGACTCAGTTAACTTTTGAATGTAAATGTAAAGCCCACAACACTACCACAATAGGAGTCAGGAATTCAATGGGCCTCATTATAATGTTGGCGCTAATGCGCCGGCAGCGTTAATACCGTACTGCCGATTTACGAGTTCTGCTCGCGGGTGGCTGACAGCCCGCCAGGTCTGACCTGGGCTGCGCACCACCCGCGCGCATAAATCGTAATTGCACCGGCACCGTTATCAATGGTACAGGTGCAACCATGCTCCCCACCCCCATTCTGCCCTATCGGGCAGAACAGGGATCGGGAGCCTGGCAATACCGCCACCTGCGAATGGGCAATTACCGGCCCATTCAACTCGTAATGGACCGGTTATTGCCCAATCGCGGGTGGCGGTGTCGATAGCAAGTTTGTCGTTATCCGTGCATGTTTGAGGACCAATGACTCAAACAGATTAAGGCCCTCCAACTTCAAAATGATTATTTATTTTGGTGACTGCAAGGTGGTGCAGGCAAGAAGGCTGACTGATTGTATGCCTCCCTTGCCGTCTGGGAAACAATGTTGGCAGATTACTGCAACATCAACCGATGAGCTAGCTTCGGTGCACAGGCGTGTGTGAGATGATCTTAGGCACACATAGACCAAAATTGAACAATGGGAGTGCGCGGGGGTGTGCAGCGTAGTAAAGTCTGTGAAGCTGATGCCACCGGAACAGCCTCCTGATTCTGTGTCCTTAGGAGGAGGAGTCCTGCCAGGGGAAACCGACAGACACGGTTCACTGCCAGACAGCCTGATGCAGCAAAACCGGCCAACAAGGAAGGTAACATGGATAAAAGAAGTCACCCTCGGCAGCGCAGCTGAGAACCAGCCTTAGCATTGACCTGCCGAAAACGTGGCGATCAAGGTAATTTGCGCTCCCGAGTCATCCCGCTGTCCAACCAGCAATCAGTGAACAAATAACAGGAGCATTGCAAACCCATGAAGCAGTCCATTGACAGTAGCACAAACCTATTCTGAACTATGGAATATAAAAGCATGCTTCGTGCAACAAAACCTGAAAGGGGGAACGCAAATATAGTAAAATGATAAAAGCAGCACATTTCAGCATGAGAAACGCTGCACACTCCCTGTAATAAAGAAGTAGGTATCCAGCCTACGGCATTAATCAGCAGAGAAGGGGTAAACAGCCCCATCATAAAAAAAACGAAGTCCTCCATGCCTAGGAGCTTATTGACTGGAGTAGGGAAGGGCGCAGCAGAGTCACACTGAATGCAGACGATCCAACTTCAGCAGAAGTTCATGAATACGATATGCTGAAATATATTCTTGGTAGAAAGCAAAGACCATCCCCAGTGAGGTCGATAGAGCAGCAAATGCAAATTAATGGCCAGTACAGTGGAGTCCAAGCAACACACCCTGCACCATGTTGCCCATAAAATGCACTGAAGAGAAGGGAAATAGAACAGGAAGTCTGCTCTGAACACAAAGCGACCTAATACGAAATCGCCTTTCGAAGCAGCAGATAAATCATAAAAGCACGAGTCAAGGAAAGGTCACAAGCTTCACGCCTTTGGCACTGCATTGGTGGAGGAAAGAGCTCTTTGCTTTCATAGTCTCTACACAGAACACCCTGGATCCTAGCATGAAAACCACACTGCAATTGTTCCACCGTGACCTTACCACAATGGGACAGTCTCCCCAAGCCGTCAATGCCACAATACCGGGTGACGACCATGAGGCCTCAACAAAAGCTGATGTTTGATTGCTGCTTGAGGAGATTAGACCAATGAAGGCCAGAATTGAAGCGTCAATAGCAGCAGTACAAACAAGAGTAACCAAGTTAGAGGACAGAGTTAAAGTTGTTTAAAACTATCAACAATGGGCGGCAGTTGCAGAGATGAAAACTGAAAGCCACTTCCTGGACCTGCAGCAATGAGAAGCCGAATAACTGCAAAAGTGGATGACCTTGAAAACAGAAAGCGACACACGAAAATAAGGATACTTGGATTGTACAAATCTCAGGGAGAGACTCCACCACAGACTTTGGAAAAGCGAATCAAAGCTCTTGTTGAGTTCCTCTTTGAAGTGCATTCCACACAAGCCATAGAGTTTTACAGAGTACACAGAGGAGGTGGCCCTCTCAAGGGCCCAAGGCCAGTGATTGCAAACTGCCATCAATACAAGCTAAAAGCTGACATTATCAACAAAGTGAGGGGCCAAGATAAAATCATCTTTGAGGGAACAAGTATACATATCTATCAAGACTTGTCCATAATTACCCTTCAAAAAAGGAGGGACAGTGCTCAACGAACAACATGGTTCAGGAATCAGGGTATTAGATATCTTTGGGGATTCATTATTTAATTGAATTTTGTAAATACGGGAGAAGATCACAGAGTCACAAATGGCAAAAACAGCAGGGGTTCTACAGAGACTACAAGGAGAGTTCAAAAGCGCCACTTTGGCTGAAAATATGAGTGGCACAGAACAAAGAGGTCAACGTTTTGAATGCTTACCAAAATGAGGGAAAGCAGGATGATCGAGTAAATATTGCAGATATAATACTCAGTGATGAACATAACCCAACTTTACAATGCAGAAGCAATTTTGTTCCACTCCTGCCAAGGATAATCAATAAAAAGATGACACACTTACTAGTACTTTTTTCTTTCTAAGTATGGTCTGGCACCAGACGACAAGCGTCGGATGAAGACATCCATGCAGGCTGTGCCGAATCACACATGATGTGTGCTTAGAAGATTTGCTGAACCTGTCGCAACATGATAAAAGCATTGTAGCAACAGGAGAGACAAGGAACCGCCTAAAAGTGACACTAGTTTTTTTAGGACGTCTCTTTCAATTTCTTGTTCACAGTGATATTTTGGTTGACTTTATTCTTTTTTTTGTGGGTATATGGGGATGAAGGGTTATGAACAGTTTCAGAAATGGCATTAACATATTTTTAGGAAGGTCTACTTTCTGGAATGTGCGTTATAACCATGCAATACGTCTGATACCAGGCAGTGGCTTCATCTCGGCAGACATATTGAGTTATTGGATGTTAAGGTTTGCAGTAGTCAAGAGTATATCTTGGAATAGACAAGTCGATTAACAATCTGGTTAAATGTGCTAAACTAAATGTTAAAGGGTTTAAGTCCCCCCAGAAACGTTCAATGTTAACAAAAAAGTTTAAAATTGCAAAGGTGGATGTTTTATTTGTAAAGGAAACCAAATTTAAACAGGGCGAAGAATTACCGCTCAAAGAAAAACACCTGGGCGGTGTTGTCGGGGCTTCTAATTCTGTTGAAAAAAGGGGGTGTAGGCCTTTAGTATGAAGCTACCCAAGTCTCACCATCACTAATGTCTTTTGGCACGAGGAAGGTTTATATGTAGCAGTAAAAGGTTCAATTGGTCACTGCACACTTGTTTCAGTATATGCACCGAATCAACAGCAATTTTCTTTCTGCAGATCGGTCTTAAACTTCCTGGGGGGAAGGACTACTAATATATGGAGGAGATTTAAACATGATAGTGTATCCCTCTGTGGATTGGTGGTCACAGCACCCAGATGCTGAGCCACCACACATCCCCCAAAAGGTGGCCTGAATGACTCATTAAAAGAGGTACATTTAATTGATACAATGCAGTATTTTCATCCGTACACATTTTACTCCCTGTCACATAGGACACATAGGCCATCTTCCCGTATAGATTATATTCATATCAAAGCAATACATACATACAAAATCATATTTGCCGACATGGTGATTGTGGGATGGTCAGACCATGATATGAGCGTTCGTACTCTAGTCTTGGGACCCACCACGCCATTGTCCTGTTAATGGGTATGTAACAACACCCTTAGCCGAGACCCACTCTTTTGCGAACAGCTACGAGGTAACATAACTGAATTCTTCTCGATAAACAGTACTTAGCACAGTTTGGGATGCAGCAAAATCAACCTGAAGGGGTGTGTTAATAGCAGATGGATAGAGGATAAGAGATTGGGAAGTTTGATACGGTTACTGTGTGCTCGTGACCATACTGTACTTGGAAGAATATTTAGAACTCGTATTCTGGCAGCGAGAATCCCAATCCATGTTCAGTAGAACCAAGGAAACAAATATATTTTGATTCCATTTGGCACAGTTTCAAGCAAGGGGTGGAAATTTACAGTTGAAACTGCGCCAAATGGAATCAAAATATATTTGTTTCCTTGGTTCTACTGAACATGGATTGAACACGAATCATCAAATGTACGTATTCTTATAATTGTGGTTCACATGTGGGGCCCATATGGTCCCAAGGGCTGTTATGAGATGCCCTTCTCCTTATTTTTGATTTAGATTCAGGAATTTCAGTGTGTATCAGTTACTGACTTTGTCACCAATTCATCGTATTCTAGTGCAATACAACACCCTTTAGCAGGTCTATTTTTCTAGCAGGGTCAAACACAATCAGCCCCGGGGGCACTAAGTATATATATATATGTATTGTTATAACATTGAATAGGCTTGCCATTCATTCAGACGGTCTAGGAGTTTTCCCTTTGAGTTTTAGAGTGGATCATTTTAAGACATTAATTACAGAAGACAACCATCATGTTTCTTTCTTTAAGGATTGTATGTATTGTTTTAAATCAATGTCTGTTGAGGACAGTGGATTTTTACCATCAAACCCTCTACAAACGAAACTTTGACACGACTTGGAAGGCAAGGAGTAAGCACCGGATGTGATGTACCATTGTTTATCTATGATGTCACACGTATACTGCATGTGACGTCATTACACTTTTCCGACTCTATGGACGACAACACTTCCTTCCTTCCTAAACAGGCTTTCCTTGTTGACTAACGTGCACGCATTAGGCCCCGTATTATTTGGTTTTGGGATCCATCCCTGGGAGTTTAGGCGATTTGACAGCCATATGACTAGAACATTTTTTTTTTATTCACCAGGTGAGAATTGTATGATGTACATGAGAGAAACACTGTTGGAGGCATCCTGTAGATTTCATTTATGTTTAAGGCAATGGGCCTCATTCCGACCCAGGCAGTAAATTACCGCCTGGGTCGTACCTTTACCACCATGGCGTAAACTACGTTTACGCCATGGTGGTTGGCGGACTTACCGCCCCATTCCGAGGTTGGCGGGGCGGTAAGTCCCCAATCCCCATTTACCCTTCCCCATTCCCATTTTTGCCCCATAGGGCATAATGGGAGTGGGGAAGGCGTTAATTACGCCACCGTAAATTACGGTGGCGTAATTAACAACAAGGTCCCTTAGCGCCATGGATTTTAACACCTGCCAAAAGCAGGTGTTAAATCCTCCATGGCGCTAAGGGACCTCGGAATCAGGCGGTAAGGGTCGGCGCTGTTTACGCTGCCGTAAACCCCTTACCGCCTGGGTCGGAATGAGGCCCAATGTCTCCTTTTCTGAGCATGACTCTGCACTTACTTTTATGTGATAAATTGGAACACTACGTTATAGGCAAAACGCATGGCTTGGTCCAATTTGGAATTCGGGATGTGTAGAAGAGTGATTTGTGATACTTTTTCAATTAGAACGTGCATGGGGTTCTTGTATTGTTAGGGGCGAACATGCAGAGAATCAATTGTCTCATATGATATTTCGTGCATGTGGAGTATGCATTTTAGAAGGGACTCTGAGGGTTTTTTATGATACAATTTACAGACATAACAATTATTGCTCACCTTAGGTGTTTGTGTGTTGAACTCTCTGTCCTGCGTCTCTGTGCAGGGGCGCGTGGTTGGTGCGGGTGTTCCATGGACCTAGTTGCTTCACTGGTCCATGTGCCCTTATGACTGGTCCAGACCGGCTGTGACTCCGACTCTGCTGGCTGTCTTCCAGGTGAGTTATAATGTCTTTTGCATCTTTATTCTGCTCTTTCCCTCCGTTTTCACTGTCTTCTCGGCATCTTGCTCCACTACGCTGTTCCCTAACTATGTCTCTTTTTGTTTTCACAGGGATGGTCGCGATCTCGGAGTTGCTGCGCCTATGGTGATGCGCTGAGGCTGCTCTGTTTATTGGTGTTAATTGCTAACCTGTGTTCTCTTCTCTTTGTACAGGTTGCGGTGATGTTCTGGAGTGATGAGCGATCGGAGTGCTGCTTGCTAGGTAAGTGCTTTGTTAATGCTGACCTTGTTTCTTTCTCCCTTGCAGGTTGCGGTAAAACCCACAGATGGGTGATGTAAGAGAAGCGCAAGGTGCTGCCAGGACTCGCTACTTGCCCAGGTAAGAATTGTTATTAATACTGTCCTTGTTTCTTTACCTTTGCAGGTTGTGGCGCACTCCGGAGATGGGTGATTTAAGTGAAGCGCAGGATGGAATTAAGACCGGTTACTTCACAGGTAAGTGTTCTTGCTCGCTAATGCTGTACTTGTTCTTCCAGGATACTAATGGAATCTGGATCTATGGCCTCAGCAACGGGCCGCCGGAGAAGCAGATGAGCAGGAGCTGGACACAGTGAGCGTTAGGCTGCAGGAGTGCAGAACAACGTGAAGCGTGTTCTGCTCTTTGGGTGTGGTTTAAATATCCCAGGTAAAGTAGTTCCAGGCCCAGCCACACCCAAAACACTAGACTGCATGGTTTGGTTCTAAATAACTGAGCTGTGTAACAGGCCTCCATGTTGAATTAAGCTCCAAAACTGGTATTGCTTTATTCCTGATAATGGGCCTGGTGCCAAAGGCACCAGGACTGACTCCATGTATGTTTCTGATGGAGTTTTAAGGTTATGATGGGTGAATGTTTGTGGGTCCCCCAGACCCAATAAGAGACATAATGGTGAATCAAGAACGTTTCCAAGAATTGTATGAAGGGGGATTGATTAAGGCAGGTCAAAATGGAGCAAAGGTATTTTAAAATCAAAGAATATCCTAGAATATCCTAGAACAAGCACTACAGATACAAAATATTCCCCCGCTAACTTACTTATAGCTAAGAGGGGTTCTATCTCACTGGTGCTGGAAAGACCCACTCAAGAGGCCTTTAACCTCTGTTGAGCGCATCCTTGATTCGTATATTGGTACAAAGCATTTGATGTCACAGTTATATACTGCATTTTTCACAAGAGGTCATCTACCCACCCCCATCCCCAGGTGAATTGGGAAAAAGAATTAGAGATGCAGGGTGAAGTATAGATTTGGCCCACTTTGTACAGGGTGGTATGGTCATCAACAATAGCAATGCAGTATAAAATGTAAAATTGCTGACTCCTGTTCCACTGGCAATTGATCCCTCTCAAGCTCTTGGACATGTATGCAGGGGTTAGCCCAATTAGTTGGAGAAGTTGTATGCAGGTCAATTGTGGAGTTACCCAAAAGCTCACATTTACTGGAAAGTGGTGTTAGGCTGGGTTCACACAATTGAAAAGTTAGACAGAGAGTAGGTACCTTTGTTACTGCTGTTCTGGGTTGAAAGGAGAGACAATGCCTATGTACATTGGAAGCTTTTTATAGCCCCCATAGCATGTTTAGCACAACAATGTAAAAGGAATACTCTCCTGTCCAAATTAGACTGGCTTATCAAAGCATTTGACATTTACGAAATTGAGAATCTTACTGCAACCCTCATTGAAACACACAAACATATTGATGGTGAATGGCCCCCCTTCATGGAATAGTATAGGAAATAGAAACCGGGGAGAGTTCAGTCATAAGCTGTGGGATTTCTAAAGCAGTGTAGACAGAGCAAACTCTGGACATTAACTCACCTGCACAGATCTCAATTACATCACTGCCACCTCTAACGAGATACTATAGCTTGGAAACGCCAGAAAGATCTTCAAAGTGTCAGGATAGTCTTAATTGCTAAAATGCCTTCTTATACAGTTTACTCATCAGTACCCCAAGCCCACGTCTCGCGGCAGCAATCATATTTTTATGCCGTTAACGTTCGGGGAGGAGTTTGGGGAATGGGTTTTTGTTAGTCTCTGGAACGCAAGAGAACTTTTTAAAGTTCTGCTAATGATTCAGGAGGCTTTATTATTATTTTCATTTTGTTGCACTGAGAAAAGTTTGACAATAACTGGCATGACTGTATCATTTCTTTATGGGATCCATGTTGCTGGATCGATGTGTATTTGTCAAGCTTGCTTGCCGCACATGGTTTGTGTTCGAGGGTGGGTGGGCACTGCATACCTTGTGCACCGGGACGGCAGAGGGGAAGGCTCAAGTATTCGGAACCCTGTGTGCATTTTCAGGCATAGGCGAAGGCCAAACCATTGAGAAGCTGAGGTGCTTTTTTTGTAGGTGGAGAGCAAAACCAATGAGAACTGCACATGCAGATAGTAAACAGAAAATAGAGGGAAAAATCCAAAGCACAGAGCTACCCATGTAATTTGTAGGCACAGGAGAAGGGCAAAGCACTGAGAACCACACATGCATTTTTGTAGCTATAGTAGGGCAAATAACTGAGAACCCCATTTGCATTTTGTTGGGGTAGGCGAAGGCCAAAGGCATTGAAAGTGCAAGCTTGTTTAGGAGTGGAGATGAGAAGTAAAGCACTGAGAACACCATGTGCATCTGGTAGCAAAAGCTGAGGAGAAGGCAAAAACAATGAGAACCCCAGAAACATGTGTTAGCGGAGGTGTAGGACAAAGCAGTGCAATGCACTGTGCTTGCTGAGAGTCAGATGTTAATTAAATAACATGAATCAGCTCAGAACCTAAACATCGTAGGGGACAGGGTACAGCCATTGAAGCGATGTAGCTGTTGGCCAGTTCCCACCTGCTACAGCAGCAGCAGTATGCATTGGAAAAGCACAGATAGTAGGTTAGTCGCTGTGCCAGCCACAACGGTCACTCAATAGCCACACAGCTCTTCCACTCCAAATAAGTGAATCATGAACATTTGGAAGAAATGCAATTTTGCAGGCACACACTTTGCAATTGCATTTGGCAACAGCAGTTGGAGAGCAGAAGGAGGAAGAGATATGTGACACCCCCACCCCACAATCTCTGAGGCACAAGAAGGGAAAGCGTATTTCCTTCTTGACAAATTGGGGCTTTCACAGATCCAATTGCTACTGTAACTTTTCTTTGTGTCTTAGACTTCACAATAAGAGTGCTGGAGACTTATTTCTTTTTACGGATGCAATTCCATATTTTGTCATGAATAAATTAGATATCCAAAACATTCAGCATGCACGTATTTTAACTTCTGAAAAGAATGGAATGAGTTCTGCATGGAATTGTATGACATCACCTCCCAAAACTGAAGGACAGGTGGAATCCTCATTGTGTTCCACACCACCTAGCAAAATGTAATGCATCCCTGTCTGCTCCGTTTGCTACATTCGAGCTGCAGAAGTTATACACAACTGATCTAACCTGCAAGGGTATTTCTAAAACTTTTTGGGGCAAGGGGATTTATTGAACCACGTGGTTTGTCCAACCCACATGTACAGGGCAGGACAAACACTGATATGTTTTGGATATTTTTCCTCTGTGTGAGATAGTGAGCTAAAGAAACTGGGTAAGGCTCTTGTAACCAGGACTAATGTCCCCCTGCAGAGGGACTCCCAGGAAGCCCCTTGTTTATTGGGATAGTTGTGATCAAGCACCAATGAAGGTTCTCTTTGGTGTTTGACTTCCCCTACCTGAAAAACATGAGACCACCAGGAGGTGAAAACTTTAGTTTACTGCGAGGGGCAATGTTAGTCTGTTCAGTCTTTCAATCCCTTTTCTCATAGCGCAAAGCATAGGAAGACGGTGGCCGGGTGATCTGTAAAGCAAAACGAGCTGTACGCCCCTAGGATAAAGTAACACGAAAAATATGGGGCAATTACCAACTGTGGTATGATTTTAGTGAAAAAAAAACAAATCAAGTCTGTTTTCTAAGACCAGGTAGGCAACCTGTTTTTTGGATAAAACCACCGTGGTTGTCAATTCAGGACTCAACTGGTCAGGACTAAGTATTTTCAATTACAGCTGTTGGTATTTTCGGTAAGACCGTAATGGAAAGTACTGCATATGTAAATGAAGTGCAATTCCTATTGGTTTATAGGAGCGCATCTGGGGGGCATCTAAATGAGGCACTACATTTCAAGTCCACAGGAGCTCAGCTGGTCATGGCCAAAGTTTGCCACAGGATGTTCTCATTGAGCCCAACTTGGTCTAATTTCAGGCGAAATATCAATTTTTGCTCTCTTTTTAGGAACAAATTGGCCATGTGTCCACCTCTTCTTGGGCAAATCACTTACTCTATTATCGTCTATGAAATTTCATTGGCCTTATGTCTGTGTGATTTGAAGTGCTCAACTAAAGGGGAGTTTTCTCGTTCGGTTCTTATGCATGACATATGTTCTTGTATTCGTTTTTTGACAGGTCTGGTGGTCATACCCATACATTTTTTTTGTTGCATGGAGAATTGATCATGTAAATCACATTTGAGATGTTACAATTGGTTAACGACTGTTGTCGCCATGGTGTTGTTAGACCCAGATCCAATGTTTGTGATTTTTTTGTTAAGCCACAGACGTTGCATTGGCCACATGGTGTGTGTCCAAATGCTGGTGCTGTTTCCCAAAGTGTGGTCTGTGTTGTGACTTCCTGAGGTGGCATATATGTTTCCTCTTTTTGATAGCAAACCATGGTATGGGAAGGGTCACTGGACCCATATTTAGTAGTGGCCAGAGTTTCACAATGTCTCTCTTTATTTGGTTCACTTTGTTGGAATAGCTGAACACAGCTGTAATTGTTTTCTCACCTATCGGACGTGTTTTGTTGCTGTAAAGTGAAGCATATTGTTTTTCTTCTTATTCTGTCCCTTTTTGTAGGTGATACATCAGCGCTGCTTAGGGACAGATGAGGGTCAAAGGAAGGGATAATTAGAATTCAACTCTATCCTTTTCTGTCCTCCTTCACAGCCTAGTCACTGCGGGGGGTTAAACCCACAGCAGTACCTTGTGGTTCTAAAAAATAACCCTGCCCTCAACCACAGTGGTTTATCCAAAAAACAGGTTGCTGACCTGGTCTTGGAAAACAGACTTGGATTGGTTTTTTTCACTAAAATCATACCACAGTTGGTAATTGCCCCATATGTTTCGTGTTACTCAGTCTATAAAGCAAGGGCATTTCCCTGTTAACCTAATGTCTGCCCCCCTATATCTGGTTGAACGCCTCTAGGATAATACACAGAAGGTCGACCGGCCAGGGCCATAATATTATGGCCACATTCTTCAGTTTTCTTTTTTTTTGGGGGGGGGCAGATTCAGAAGATGAATGCTCACCAACGTGTAGTGGGCAGACATTAGGTTAGCTGCCAGACAGCAGGCATTCAGACAGTGCTGACATAGAGTGTGATAGAGTGTGTTGAGAAGATATTTCAGTCTAATGTTGTAGATGAGTACCGTTGATCTCTTCTCTTTACAAACACATTTACATATGACATCCCGTCCATTTTCTTTTGTTCTCTCTCTGACAGTCTTCTTTTCAAAGATAAGTGAATGGACAAATCGGTGCACACTGGGGGATACAGAGAGTAATGGCAGGTCAGCTTAGGTTTTTGGATCTCTGCTTACTGGCCCCTAATCCATATACCCTCATTGCAAAATAAAGTCAAGAAATAATGTAATCTATAGTCTGAATCGGTCCATGTCCATGGGCTGGACTATGAAGTGTGGCTGCTTCAGAATTGGGGTACCAGAGCAAAACTAAGGAGACACAAAACAAAAAGATACAATGTCAAGTTCTGGAGAACTAGCTGTGCATTTCTTCTATCGACTAGTACACATTTAAATATTTACTGTAAGAAACAACAAAAACAGTGAATTGGAAAAAACATCATTAATAAGTAATTTTTCTGAGGCACTATGGACTTCTGCTGCAGCACACAATAATACATGTCAACATGGTTTTCAATATTTGTATGATTATGTAGTGTTTATATGAGAACATAGTGCTTTTAAGAGCACATCATTCTAACATTACTTCAACTCTAGGTAGAACTGCCAACAAGAATCCAATCTACATTGAGAATCTCATGAGAGGAGTTCTACGTCACTAACCAGCTACTAACTACTACAACCAAAAATACTTATTTTTTTAGTGATTGTGAATGACCTTCAAATGGTGTTTTTTGGTTTGAATCAGGGGTTTACCCCATATACCCTTTCTCCCCACCCCAACATTTATTTATTTATTTATTGAGCATTTGTTATGCACCTATACAACCAAATGGTATTTCTAGGCACCACAAGACAAAAGTGAGGATTGAACATGGGAGTCAGTTAAACAATAACAAAAAGCAGTAAATAATCAACAATTGTGGTCCTACTAGGACTTGTGACATTCAGACATACAAATGCAGTGATGAGAAAGGGGGGACAGGTATATGCAATTGCTAGTGTGAGCCCAAGGGGCATCCCAGGGGGTGCCAGGGGAGGAGTCCACTGGCTAAGTGCGAGGGCAAGGGTGTCCCAAGGTTGGGGAGCACAACCGGCCATCTGGGGGACCATAGGGAAGTGCTGAGGAGGGTGGGTGCTGGTGTCGACTTGGTAGAAGGCCTGTTAACCTATAAGACACATGAAGGACCTAGCTGCCAGTCCCAGCAGCAGGTGGGAAATTAGCTGGGACAATTAGCTGGGGAGGCTGAGACGAAAAGAGGTAGGGAAAAGAAGAGTCCAGAACTTAAGGAGGTCTGACTCATGTCTGAGAGGAGAAGGGAGGCTGTTCCAAAGGGAGGCGCCAGCCCAAGAGAGAAACCTAACCCCTACTCTCTGCTTCGGAGAATTGTTTGATCAGCAGAGAGTTTGAGCTAGAAGAGCAGAGGACTCAAGTATGGAGGTATTTAGGGACAGAGAGTTGGAGATTGCAGTCCCCAGGCTCCAGGAAGCCTTGTGGATGATGAAGTGGGTCTTGAATTTGATCTTTGTGAGCACTGAGAGTCAGTGGAGAGAGATTTTAGGGCTGGAGAGATGCATTTCCTGGCCTTGACACCAAGGATAAGTCTTGCAGTCCTATTCTGGATTAGTTGAAGGGGCGGACCGAGGAAGAGGCTATTGCAGTAGCCCAGCCTGGAGAGGACCAGAGCTCTGCAAAGAGTGAGCTCCTGTGGAAAGATGAGGAAAGGGGGAATGCCTCTTAGTAGATGACATTGAAAGGTGGCCTTCCTGGCAAGGTCCAAGATGTGAGAGGTAAAGGAGAGAGGAGTCGAAGATGAATCTGAGATTTTTGGCCACACTGGATGGTGACAGTAGAGGGCCCAAGGAGGGGGGTTAGGGGGCAGGAGGGTATAAGGGTCTAGGGGTCCCAATAAGAAAGATCTCAGTCTTACTGGCATTAAGACAGAGATCATTAGCCACACATCATGCCTGAATAGCAGTCAGACAATTGGGAGTGAGAGAGGAGGAAGAAGAGGTAGTAGAGGGAAGTTTGAGGGAAAGCTGTGTGTCATCAGCCTAACACTGGAAATGAGGAGAGAAGGAGAAGATCAAGTGGGCAACAGGGGTGAGTTAGATATTGAAGAACCACAGTGATCAGATAGAGCCCTCGGGAACTCCTCAGGTAGAGAGTGAGGTGGTGTAGGAGGAAGCGCTGAGTTGCACTTGGGAAGGGCTTTTAGTTAGGAAGGCGGTCAGCCAATCCAGTGTTCGGTCCATGATGAGGATAGAATGGTTGACTGTGTCAAAAGCAAAGGAGAGATCGAGGAGAATGAGAACAGCAGGAGATTTGGAGTCAAGATTAGCAAGCAGATTTTCACGGGTGTTCAGGAGAGCAGTTTCTGTGCCTCTGGACGCTCGGAATCCAGATTGATGGTCATGTAGGCAACCAGCAAGTTCAGTATGATGAATCAATTGCGGGAAGAACAACTTTTTCAGAGATTTCCCAGGAAGGTGGTGGTATGGGGCAATAATAAGCTCGGGAGGAAGGGTCAGCAGACATCTTTTTTAAGGAGAGGTTGCATAAGAGAGTCCTTGAGGGATTGAGGGAAAGAGCCAGCGGTGAAGGGGTGGTTACAGAGAGCGGCTAGAGCTGGCACAAGAAAGGGGATATTGTCCTTAATAGCCCTTAATAGTTCTGGAGGAACAGGTTAGCACCTGTTTGGATGAGACCATCTTAGAGTGGACAACTGTAGAGACCTCATCGGGTGCTACGTGCAATAAGAAAGGGAGTCGAATGGGGATTGAGGGGAGCCAAAGGAGACAAGAGAGCAGGAGGGGGAAATGGGTTGATGATGGTGGAGAGGGAAGAAAGGATGCCCTGTGTTTTAGTTCTGAAATGGGAGGACAGTGTGGTGCAAAGATCCTGGGAAGGAAGGAGAGAGGTAGACACTGCAGTTATTAGATTGGCGAGTTCCTTGCAGATGTTGAAAAGTTCAGCCTTGTTGTTAGTGGCTCCTCAGATGCAGGCCTGAATGTGGACTGTCTTTCTTCAGTGGATGGAGAAACAATATTGCCTTTGAAGTGGTTGACAGGCCAGTTGGTCAGCAGATTTACCTGAGGTCTGTTATTTCCATTCAGCAACTCTGCACTTACATTTCAGATAAGCTAGATCAGAGTCATACCAGCCATTACGCTTGGTGGCAGGCTTCATGCAGATTCTAATGACAGGGGCAAGGATGTCAAGGGTATTAGAGATGGAAAGGTGAAGGTTAGCAAGGACAGAGTCAGTGGGAGAGTCAGAAGCAGGGGTCAGAGCGGTGATAAAAGTGAAAACTAAAGTTGCAACTCTCGCGTCTTCAGTCTAATGACGGTGATGGAGGCTGGAAGTGTGGATGTCAGCTCAGATAGAAGGCCGAGGGGCCCCAGGTGGGAGAAGAGACAATGGTCATATCAGAGGCAGATATTGAGCAGGTTAGAGATAGGAATGTCTGCAGAGATCACAGCATCCAGAGTGTGTTCGGCGGAATGGGTAGGACCGGAAGGAAAAATGGTAATGGAGTTTAAATCACAGAAGTCATGGAACAGTAAAGGGGCAGATTCAGGAGAGTCAAGGTGGATATTGAAGTTTCCAAGGAGGAGGAGTTTAGAGGAGAGGACAAGAGAGGTCAAGAGACAAGAGGTGAGATCAGCCCATTCAGAGAGGAAAAAAAGCGATAGGGTTAGGGGGCCTGGAGATGAGAGAATAGGAGAGACACATACCCTACAGGCGAGCCATTCAAAAGAGGAGTAGGATTGAGTAGACGTGATAAAAGAGGGGACTGACTCTGGGAAAATCAGGGACACTCTACCTCGAAACTGGTTGGGCATGGGTTTGGAGAGGAGCTTTTACCCCTCGGGAAGGAGAGTGTCAAGAGCAGTGATAGTGCCGGCGTTGAACCATGTCTCAGTACGGGTGAGGACATCAAGGTAAAAATCTTCAAGAAGGAGACAGATGTAAGAGGAGTATTTAACAGCAGAACATGCATTTAGAGTAGCTAAGTGAAGCTGGTTACCACCTTTGAAAGTTTTCAGAGGGGGGTACATGGACGTGGTATTCCCGCCGGTCGTGGTGAAGCGGTTAGAGGGGAGGTGAAGGAGGGGTTGCAAGAGAAGGGAGGAAGTTAAAGAGAGACGTCAGGCACTGGTCCAGAAGGAGAAGATTAGGTTGAGAACATGAATCATTAATGTCTAAATCCCTGAACCCTTGTAAAATGACTCCCCAAGCAGTCCCTTCACTGCAAATCTCATGCTCACAGCATTTAAAATAATTTGTGTGTCACCCAACCGCCCAACTCCCTAATGGAGAACACCAAACAGGGATGTCAGTTGGGGGTCGGCAGTCATCGCAGTTCCTACCCCTGATGTCTCCCTTGCTACCCATGTGATCTCACTTACAACCCCTAAAAATAAAAACCTTTTTTCTTTTATGTAAGCTCCTGGGCGTTGGCTTGCGTAATGTGGCTCAGTATTTTTGGAGTTGCTGGCTTTCTTGTTCAGGCCTCTTAAAAAACAGAGGGTTCCACAAGTGTAATACTTTGAGCAGGGACCCTAAATAAGAAAGAATAGGAATAACAAATGATGGCCCTCATTACAACCCAGGCATTAAGGGGTTAACGGCGCCGTAAAAGGTGGCGGCGCCGTTAAACCTTAACGCCTGATTACGAGGTCCCTTTGCGGGTGGCACTTTAACGACTGCTTTTAGCAGGCGTTAAAAAACCAACCCGCAAAGGGACCTTGGTGCTAAGTACGGTGCCGCAATTTGCGGCACCGTACTTAGCGCCTTCCCCATTCCCATTGAGCCCTATGGGGAAAAAATGGGAATGGGGAAGGGCCATGGCGGCATGGGGAATTACCGTCCCGCCAACCTCGGAATGGGGCGGTAATACCCCATTCCGCCATGGCGGAGTCAGTAAGTTACCGGCATGGACCATGGTGCTATTAGCACCATGTTCCAACGCCTGGGTCGTAATGAGGGCCAATGTGTCTTTCTGGAATTGTATGCAATAATTGGTAGACTCATTAAAGGTTTATTTCAGGCAAACTCAAGGGAGTGAGTCACTGATTTAGTCTGTTCTTAAACACCTCAACTCAGCCTTTTATACTTCTGAGGTCCATAAAAGTGTATCAACACAGGTTGGGTGATATATATGTTCTATATAAAGCACTTAAGCGCAAGTGCTATATGATAACACATAATTATGATATGGCCTTGGACGTCTGCTTGCATTTTAAGTTATTTGGTCATATGGGCCTATACACACAGATGTTAACAATACCTATTGTTATCTATTCTTGTAAGAAATGTTTATCACATTATAGTGATATCATAACCATATTATTCTTAGTGTACTTGCTATTTGATGCCACTTACGGTGTTGTCATGGGGTGAAAGGTCGCTTCCCATGATGTCACTTCAGGTTGGGCCTCAAATGACATCAATTCCTGTGAGGTCAAAGGTCGAGTGATGTCATTTCCACTACCCCTGACATTCTAGTGAAATGGCATCCCTGACACCCAACTTGGCCCACCAGATCTACATCAAATTATCTCAGGCACAAACATATCACCTTAAAAAATGAATTACAAAAGCTCTGGAGACTATCACCCTGCAGAATATGCATCCATTGAACAAAATTAGCAACAAGATGGTTCACCCTCAAATTATGTACATTTCAGAAAATAGCGCACTAGGAAGGGGCAATCCCAAAGTCAAAGAATCTCCACTAAGGAGAACAGATCAGAATAGGAACATACCTGCAGAAACATACTTGGAATCCTTAATGAAATGAGGAATGAAAACTAATGCAACAAAATCTCAGTGCTTAAGTATCATCTCAATCACTAGTTGACAACATCAGTACCCTTTTTCAAAACAAAGTAAATACCATTCAACATGTCAGATGCACTGCACACGAATAAGAAAGAATAATAATCTTGTAAAGATCCCAGTTCAAGCCCACTGGCATTCAACCACTTCAAAACCATAACCAAAGTGGAAAAAATTGGTTTAGGAAAGCAACAAAGCAAACTCAAAAACTGATCTCTGTGCCAAGACATCTACTAAGACATCCTCTGCAAGGAAACACCCTCCAGCCCCCAGCTGAGGGCTCAGAAGCACATCATCAGTGATGAAAATCACATCAGAAAAATTCCAGCGAGCCTAAATAAAACTGCTGCTCAAACAATAACATCACATCCTGGAGATCCCACAAGTACCCCTCCAGTCTCCAAAATGCCATTGTTAGCAGAAATCATTGAAACTATTACTCACGTTCTGGAACATGTTTAGTCAAGCAAAATCCTTAACAATGACCAAGTAGGCTTCAGACCCATGAGTGGAACAGAACCAGCACTTGTATGAATATGGATGATCAAAAGAACTACACAGACGCCAACATCGACTCGGCCTTAGTGCTCCAAGACATCTCTGCAGTTTATGACACAGCAAACCACACATCACTAATCAAAAGACTTGAGGAAGCAGGACTTGGCACCACAGAAAAACAATAGATGACCTTATTCCGTATAAACAGAAGAGAAACAATGTGTCTACCACACTAAGGATCGAAAATGAAGCACAACCTGTGGAGTACCATAAGGAACATGTCTATTAACCCTGCTCTTTAACATATATGTGTGTGTGTATATATTTGTATATATATATATTACATGGCCTGCGGTAGCGGCCATGTAGTTATGGTTAAGTTGCTAGACCAATAGGAAGAACACTTTTTGGGTGGCTTATAACTTTGCTCCCCCTGGACGAATCCTCACCAATCTTTGCACAAAAAAAAAAGTATATTGCCCACTCTGAATTATTTTGCAAAGTTTGGTGAGGTTTGGTCAAGAGGGGGCAAAGTTACAGGGGGGGTCCCAATTTAATTTTTTCCCATAGACTGAATGGAGAACATTTTTTGCGAATGCCTACAGTCCAAAACACTGGACGGATTTTCACCTAATTTGTGGCAGGAGCAGCGGCTTGGTCCTGAAAGCGTGCTTTTGTAAATTTGGTGAAAATCCATCCAGTAATTTTCGTCTGCAGACAGGACACCAATTGGATAATCAGCTTGCATTGTGTCTGCGGACATTTGATGTGTTCGCTGATTGGTTTGGTTTCGGTGAGCATGACGTACGTCACATTCTTTCGATGCACCCACCATATTGGACCTGTGGACATCCACGGACAGCGCGACATGGAAGTGAGCATAAATCCAATTTTGGGGAGCGTGATGGTGTGTACGAGTGCTGGCAGAGGTTGAGGGAGTAAGAGATTGGTCAAATGATCGATTTGTTTAGGTGGGAGAAGGCTGTGATGTGTTCCCAGAGTCTGCGGCCATGCGGATGTCCGCGGACATACTAAACACTGGGTGCAGTAATGGTTATTTCACTTTACTATGATGTTGGTTTTGGATTGTTAGTAGAGCACTGTGTGAAGAGGGTATGTATTGATGAGTTTGTGCGTTGGTTGTAATTATTATTTTGAATGTTAATTGAAGTGGATAGGTTTTGAGGTGGATGTGTTATGTTTTTGGGTTGTGGTCATTTGGTAGGTGTTTGTTTCTATGGGTGAGTTATGCTGCGGTGGTTGTGGCCAGGGCCGAGAGTCTTGGGTGCACCCAAGACTATAGGCCCTGGCCACAACCACCGCAGCATAGCACACCAATGCTACCAAACATTTTGCCTGTGGTATGTGGGCTGCTAAGGGGATATGTTTTCAAAAATGTGAGTACTGATTGGCAGTAGTGTAATAGTGTTTATAGGATAGTGAGATGATGTGTGTTAGTTTGTTTGTTGGATTGTGTTCAGAATGTTGGTATTGAAGACTGTAGGCATTTTGGGTTGTATTTATTGGTGAGGTGTTTGTTTGTATGGCAGTGTTATTTTGTAGTGTTTTTGAGTCTAATTATTATATACTTACTGTTTCCCTTGTGGAGGCTGTATGTTGAGATTTGGCCAGGCCATCCAGTCAAGACTGTAATGCCAGTAAGATTGAGATTCTACTCATCGGCACACCCACTCCCTCCTTCCCTGGTGCTCTCTGGCCAGCCTCTCTTGGCCCACTTCTTGCTTCCACCTGCAAGGCTAAAAACCTCAGGGTCATCTTCGACTCCACACTCTCCTTCTCTCCTCACATCTCTGACATCTCTAAGAAGTCACACTTCCAGTTGCAACTCCTCAGAGGTAGTCTTCCTTTCCTCCCCTTCCCCCAGAAGCTCACTGTCTCCAGAGCCCTGGTTCTCTCTAGGCTGAACTACTGTAACAGCCTCTATCTAAAACTGCCTGCCTCTACTCTCCGCCCTCTGCAACTTATCCAAAACAGGACTGCAAGACTTGTCCTTGGCCTCAAGCCCAGGGATCGTATCTCTCCAGGACTGAAATCTCTACACTGGCTCCCAGTGGCTGCAAGGATTAACTTCAAAACCCCCTGCATTGTCCACAAGGCCTTCTGGGGCCTGGGGCCGCTATATCTTCAACTCTGTCTTCCTAAATATCTTCCTTCTCGAGTTCTTCGCTCATCCGCCTCCAACTCCCTCAGGGTCAGTCGCTTCTCCAAGCAACGAGTTGGTGGTAGATCTCTGTTGTCGGCAGGGAACAGCCTTCCTGCCTCCCTTAAACTCGAGGAGGACCATCTCCTTTTCCGGAAGCACCTCAAAACCTTCCTCTTCGCTTCTGCTTTCTCTCCCCCTTTCTCCTGCTGAATTCCTGGCTGATACTGCACTGGTTGCATGGCCACCCTTCTGATCACGGGCATAGGCTCTGCCAGTTGCACACCTGCACTGCCTCCCTGGCAAACCTTGCACCTGGGGATTGTTTTCTGTAGCCCTACAGTCCCCCTATCAGCACTTTATCTGCACTTATCTTGCACTTGGCACTTTCTGGCTGTTACTTCGTTTCTTATTATTCTACTATCCCATGTACCACAGTTCCCCTCTCCCCTCCCCCTCACACTTTTCCCTTTCCCTCTTCCCATGAACTTGCACGATCTGAATGACACTGGGCCCAGTAAGATCGCTGTCTGTCTTCCCCTGTTCCCCCTCCCTTGCCTCGTCGCACCTTGAAACATTTGTGTATAGGCGTGTTATAAATGCCATATCATGTCATATCATATCAAGATTGTAGTGTTTGGAAACAAGCACTGCAGCATAAGATACCCATGGAAGCAAACATTTTGGATTTCGGTCTATGGCCAGGTGTTTGCTTGAATGGGAGTGTTATGCTGTGGGGGTTGTGAGTCCAATCATTCTATACTTACTGTCTGTTTGATTTTCTTTGTGGTTGTATACAGTTTTTTCATGACATGGGTAGTTGGAGCAGACATTTTCTTTCAATCACTGTGATAAAAAAAACATGTTAATGTAGGTAGTTTATAATGAGTATTGCATTGCATAGTAGACATTTCTGTATTTTGTTGACCCTCATAGTTAGTACTTTAGAAGTACTATAGTCCAAAGAGTACACTGTGCAATTTGCCCCTCTCCTGTGTTTGTTCATTAAATCATTGGGTCTGTGGGAAAAAAATTCACACTGGATAAAAAAAAAAAACCTTTCTATGTTGTGGTACACTATATTTCTTCCATTGATTTCAGTAGGAGGAATTGAACAGTTGTATGGTTTTTGATTTGGAAGAGGTGGTAGTATTGTTGCAATTATATAGCAGTTGGTGTATTCTATTTGTTTATTTATTTTTTTAGTTTAGTGGTATTCATCTATTTTTTGGCTTGTTGCAGATTTTTGGGGCAGTTAGATACCTGTTGGCTTCCAAATCTGGAATATTTCATTTATAGTTATATTTTTGTTTTCTAGTACTTGTAGATAGTAAATTAGACATTCTTGTGGATCTTCTTGTGTGTTTATAGTGAATTTGACGATTCCAGCACAGTAGTCCAATTCCTGCCTTATTCCAGAAACACTGTAAGTGTTGTCAGGATTGTTGAGTACATTTCCATGAAGGTCTAACATTTGCAAACACAATTGGTCTGTCCCGCGTAAGTAAATGTTGTCAATAATAGGTGGCAATTGGAATAGAATATTGATTGCAATATTTGGATAACAACTTACACCAGTTGTATTTGAAAATTTGAATGAACCTGACAGTTCTGTGTCCAAGTCATTTGTTCAGAGTGTGCGTTGTTTCTTTGAAGAGGTAGTTGACTTTGTTTGTGCAGTAGATTCCTCTTTGGTTGTGGTCCTTGATGAAGTAGTAGCTTCTTTTAATTTATTTGGAGGAATTGCTGTGAGATCCTGCATAATTTGAGAATGAAGTAGTTTTCTTTTACAAAGTTTTGCTTTTTGCGGAACAGGATAGGTTTTTAGATGGGTGGTGTAGATTGAACACAGTCTATTGTATTCTAGAATGCAAGGAATATCCGCATTTACTTTACTTGCATCAAAGTTGATAAGAAATAGTCTGTCAAGTATATGTAAGCGTGATAGTGCTACATAGCTCATGCTTTCTTTAAACACTGTGCTACCAATATCTATCAATGCTTTATCATGGGTGAGAACTTGTGATTTATGAATGGTGAGCTATGCTAGAGCTAGAGAAAATTGTTCTCTGCATACATATATATCTTTGAACAGAAGGAAGCGGGCTGTTGAGCGTCCTATCCTTTTAACTTCTGATAGTTTGTCCAAGAGAATATTGTCAAACTGAATGTTGTTGTCACGTGGGTATGTTTGAAAGCCAACAACTGTACCAAGTGCTCCATTAACAAGTCCTTGGTCACTCTACAGTTTAAAGATAATTTTAATATTTTCTCCAAACCAGCTGTGTTAGAGATTGGGTTTTCTAAGGTATTTAGCCTTGTTGTGGCTATTTGACACATGGTTAATGTCATACCATGTACGTCCAGTTTTTCTGTGGAGCAAATTTGAACTATTGGTTGCATTTTCTTATTTTAACATTGGGCCTCATTCCGAGTACGGCGCTAACCAATGGCGCTATTAACGCCTTGGTTGACGCCGTACCCGGACCGGCAGCGCCTTGGTGGATGGCGGAATTACCGCCCCATTCCAAGAGTGGCGGGGCGGTAATTCCCCAATCCCCATTTACCCTTCCCCATTCCCATTTTTGCCCCATAGGGCATAATGGGAGTGGGGAAGGCGTTAATTACGCCACCGTAAATTACGGTGGCGTAATTAACATCAAGGTCCCTTAGCGCCATGGTTTTTAACACCTGCTAGAAGCAGGTGTTAATACCTCCATGGCGCAAAGGGAACTCGGAGTATGGCGGTAAGGGATTACCGCCACCGCTCTCGTTAGCGGTGGCCGCTATCCCTTACCGCCATACTCGGAATGAGGCCCATTGTTTCATTGAATTCTGAACAGCTTGCAAGAGTTGGCATCAAGGACATACCGTTTACATTATTGTGTGCTAATTGTTCTATGACATCAGTAGCACATGAGTTATGGCCATAGAGTTCATGGATGTGCCTGGTTTTCAATATAGATTGTGCTACTTGAGATCGTACACAAACTCTAATACTTTTTAAAATGTTGGCGTATGTGAGGTCTGCAGACTGACGCATGTTTTCAGTTAATTCTCTGTATTGGAAATGTTGCCAAAGGTTGACATTTCCTATGCTGCCAAGTGTTTTAAGTCATAGTTTGTGCCCTAAGCTTTTAAAAATAGGTTAACCTTTAACTGGTGTTAACTGAAGAAGATCTCTAAAAACTATAATGTGTTTTCCTCCAAAGAGTTCTTCATAGTCTGTTTTCAGGACCTCTTGTAATCTGAGGTGAATGAAGGCTGACATTAGATTGGAAACCATTCTTACCTCATCTATTAGCAGCATTTTCATTTGTTTGAAAACTCTGCATTGTTCCATTGCAGCTAGTGGAGAAAGTTTGTAATAATCTAATTTGTTTTGGTGTTCTACTAAAAGGAGTAATAGTTGGTGTAAAGTGACAACGTCTATGTTGTAGGCAGCTAAACGTGTGGGGACAGTTACAACAGCTGACAGTTTGTTATTTGTCAATTGTTGGAGGAACTTGCTGATGATTTTGATTAAAAAATGTTTTGCCTGAAGCAGCTTGATCACTCACATATAGCAGTATAGGTTTGCAGTCTTGGCAGGTACAATGTTTCCTTTCATGCTGCACACCATGTTCAATTTGTTGTGTTATTTCATGGAAAATGCTACGCTGCTCATTGTTTAGTTTTGATTTTAGTAGAGCAAAGTCTTCTCTAGATTGCTCATATTGACACATGGTATTTTCTACTTCAGCCATGGCTAATTCTGCCTCATTTGCTATTAGTGGTTGTTCAAGTGGTTCTTGGCTTCCTGTTACAGAAGGTTGACTACTGTCAGGAGTGTCCACATCTAGTTGTGCCTGGAGTTCTTCTTCGTGTTGCTGTTCATTGTCCAACATTGTTTTGTACTGTGTAAAGTTTACGTCTGTTATAGTGCTTTCATTTGATTTGAAAGCATCTTCATAGGAGTCATAGGTATCTAGTAAATCTTCTTCTTTTCTCCATGGTTTATAAAGTTGTATCATGGACAGGTAATACAGTTCTTTATGTTGAGGAGTTTTTAATGACAATTTGATGTGATTAATTAAGATTTGCTTGGTAAGTTTCACTAAGCTGCCTTCACAATTTTCCACTCTGTATCTACCTTTCTTCTCATCTGGTTTAATATTATTTTTGAATGTGAAGTTTTGGGATATGTGGTATAGACACATGGTTTCCAAAGTGGTACTCATGTTTGGGTAGTATGTGTTCAGTCAATTGTTTTTCAAAACGTCTTGGCTGTTGGGATCATTTTTGGCTATTATTTCTATGTCTTCATATGATTTCAGAACTCTTGTTCTAGATTTAGCAGGACCAAGGCTTAGCCATTCTCTATTTTCAGATTTTCCATACAAGCATGTTTATGCCTAAACTGTACAATTTCTGTGATAGTGTTTTGTCATGTCAGATGATGTGCCATCCCAGAGGTCTTGGGGTTCTGTTTTCTGCTTTGGTTAAGTAGGCTGTGACATATCGTGCAACTGCAGTGGAATTGTATGCAATGTACTGCACATCTATATTTGCATTCCATAAGAGGGCAATGTTTGCATTGTAATCATTGATATATGTTGATCCTTCTGTTCTTTTAATGTAATATGTGTTCTTAGGTGATTTAACTTTGACACTATGGGCCTCATTACAACCCTGGCGGTAAGTGAAGAATGATGCTGGTAAAGGATTACCGGCATCGCTTACCACTAGGGCAGATTATGACCCTAGATAGCGCTATTAGCGGCACCGTAATCAACAGTGCTGTTAAAAGCGCCGAGGGCATGGGCACGTGACTCCTATGGCGGAAATACTGCAATGTCGCTAAGTTGTGAACATTATGAGTCACGCGGACATGGAAATAACGCCTTTGTGAAGGCCGTAAAGTACCTTACCGCCATGGCGCTAATACCGCCATCGCGGACCAACTGTAAATGGCCATGTGCAGTGTTCCCAGCTGCAACAGGTGCACACAATCAGCACAGGTGGAGTCAATACAGACTGGGCAAGCACAAAAGGAGTACACCCCACCCCTTCCCACACACAGTTACACTCCACAATGAATCCAACACTACTAGCAATGCTGGGGCTGCAGGACCTGATTGCAGTGGAAGTGCCACAACAACAACTACAAGAAGTATAACAACAGGCAGCACAGAGGAGACGCAGGAGGAGAAGGAGGGCAAGGCAGGGCCAGCATGCCCCACCAGCACAGCCAGTGCCACCACGCAGGCAGCCCCCTATTCCACGCATCTAAGCCAGTCCATTTAACCTAACCGCTGACCAGATCCGCACCCTGTAGCCCCTGGACCAGGACACCATCACCAACATTGTGGAAATTATACATAGTCAGCCTCATTGAAACACGCACCGCCATCCCACCCCTAATGAAGGTAGTGTCTGTGCTCCACTTCCTGGCCACATGCACCTACCAACAGACAGTGGGGCAAGTGCATGGCATTTCACAACCATTATCCTCACGTATGCTGGACCAAGTGCCTGATGCTCTCCTCTAGCACACAGACAAACACATTTCCTTACCACGGTTGCCCAGGAGATCTCAAACACCAAAGTGGGTTTCCATTCACTGGCCAGCATACCTGGTTGCATTGGCACCATTAACTGCACCCATGTGGAATTGGTGGTCCCACATTCCCATGGAGGTAGCGTACCGCAACCGTGAGCTATACTACTCAATCATCGTGCAAATGGTATGTGACTCAAACAAGATCATGACACATTGTTGTGCTCGATTCCTCAGATCAACCCAGGATTCAATGGTCCAGCGGAACTCCACGATTCCACGCTACATGGAGCGACATGCAGGGCAGAGATCCTGGCTTCTCGGTGAGTCGCATGTTAGGCTCATGGAAATGTAATGTCGGTAGGCGATTGAGGCATATATGCATACTTCACCTAGCTGCGAGTGCCAGAGGGAATGGAGCAAGCTCATTCCCCAAAAGCAGCCCAGACTGGACCTGACACCTGACCACATAATGCAAGATGTAAGTAGCCCTACCATGCGAATGAAGCGGTGTCCCAACCATCCCACAGACATCTACATGTGCACTTTACCAAATCAGACCGCATCCCCCTCAACAAAATGCAGCTACACGCAACGACTATAGCCAATACACACCACAAAACACCATGAACTGAAAGGCCAGTCCCCCATCACTGCGTATAAAGGAGTCGCATGAGGGTCAAATACATCAATACACCACTACACTGACACAGATGCCCAACTACATTGCATGACACCATTTGTTGTGCATAGTGAGAGCATCATGAGGCTGACATCAACGTTGCCAGGATGTAAGCATACAAATTACTGGACATCTGCAAGATCACAGAAACAACTGTCGTGGACTAACACAGTGCATGTGCACTCACAAGGAACTGGACCCCCCAGCGCACACTAGTTGATGGCATGCAAAACAGTCCATAAGAGGAATACACACATAGCACTCACATCGTGTGACTCCATTCATGCATGGAAATGGGCTTTAGATGAAGAAACAAATGCATGCCATGGTATCACTCAATGAGGTCAAACATGATGAGTTAATTTACACATACATTGCTGCCCACATGCAGGTGATGCAGGCTGTGTTTTGAAGCGGTGGCTCCTTACCCCAGTCCGGAACCCACAGACAGGCAAGAGGAGGACTATAATCATTCCCATACACTAACCCGTGTGGTGATTGAGCAGACATTTGGCCTCTTGAAGGCACTTTTTCGCTGCCTCAGCAAATCTGGTGGGTCACTCCTGTACCGCCATGAGAAGGTGGCAAAGATTGTCATGGCATGTGTGATGCTACACAATATGTGCATCAGACAGAATGTGCCCCTGCCCCGTGATGTAGAACAGCAACCACCGGATGAAGAAGATGAGGAGGGTCGGGATGGGGCAGCACCCCAGGGAGGGCGCGATGCACAGGAGGGACGTGACATGCGTCGGGCTCTGATCAACAAAATCTTCTAGCACACATGGATGGGGGGGTGTCACATGGAGATGGCACTTGGGGCACTGGGTGTGTCTGGGACATGCACACTGTACACTGTTCACCAATAAAACACACATACGCAATGAGCAATGTCCACACATGTGATTTGTGCATAACCAAAAAGTGTATTGAAATAGTAATTCTAAGTGAACACACCCACTCCCCCCTCACCCCTCAACACTCCAACACACCCACTCCTCCCTCCCCCCTCAACTCCCCAACACACCCACTCCCCCCTCCCCTCTCAACTCCCCAACACACCCACTCCCCCCTCCCCCTTCAACTCCCCATAACATGGTGTGGATGACTGTGCTCAAGTGCATCATGTGGCATCTGTACACAAGGCCGCGTCTATTGGCATCCCCCTCTCCCGGCACCCGGTTCACCCCTGTCTGTATGCCACAGGTTCCTGCCCGATCTGCGGACGGGTTGGTTCGGGTAGAACTGGCAGCCGAGGAGGAACTGGGCTGCTCACATGGATGCATGTCCCTCATCGTTTGGACTAGCTCGGAAAGTATGTGCCGCACCGTGGCCAGTTTTGCACAAATGTCCTTAGACGTGGACTTGACGTCAGCCTTTACAGTATCAGCACATTCGCGCATTTCCCCCCTTGCGCTGGTGCATTCTGCGACATGCTGTGTCAACAGGGATGCTAGTTGCTGTTGCTGCGTGATTATGTCCTGCATTGACTCCTGGGTTTTGTGGCCTGTGGCTGATGGTTCTGGCGTGTCCATCATGGTGCTCCCCTCCTGCACATCTGCTACTGGGCATGGAGTGGCCGGCCAAGAGTTTTCAGGAGATTGCCCCTGTATGCCATTGTCATGCTGGCTGCACGGGGACTGGTAGGGGGAATGCAGGGGGCCAGTGGGGGCACCCACGGCAACATCTACATCCCCTTCCTCGTTGTCTGAGCTAGCTGCAGTGGCAGCAGTCTCACCGATGGTGCTGCTTCCTGCAGACCCAGTGCCTTCAGTGGACACCACTGGGCGGATGGTTGAAGTCGGTGGTTCCCTAGTGCTTGACTTGCTGCACATCGGTTCCGTGGCCTGTGATGTGCTGTGGGATTTTTGCTGTTGTGGGGGTTTGCTTTTTCTACCTGAGGTGAAGGGACGGTGTTGTGGCTCTTCGGGCCTGGGCTTCTTTGCAGGTGTTGTGCCTGTGTCTTCATCAGCACTGTCCGAATGAGAGCCTGTGGTGGACAAAAGGAGGGAGAGGGTTAGTGATGGGTCTACGGACATTAAGCAGGCATTGTGATGGCTGCATTCATTTTGATTACTAGATTGTGCACATTGGAGGCAGTGACATACATGTTGTCTCCCTCTTAGGTGGTAGAAGCACGGAAGCACGTGGGTGGCTACATAAAGGGGATGCACAATGCATGTGTACAAGGTGGAGGTCAGCACTGCCTGTAGGCAGTCTTGTGCTAATGTGTCGTGTGGACCCTGTTAGGCATCATTGCACTTCCCAAACATCTGGACATCATTGTGTTGAGTTTGGCATAGCTGGATTTAAGGCACCTACCTGCGTCGCCTGATGTCGGGGCTCCTCTCTCCATATCTCCTATGGTTGCGGCACATATCTCCTCCCACGGCTGCAGTTTGATGGGTGACTCAGCTCCTCCGCCAGTCACCATGCCAGATTCCTATTGGCCGCCAGTATACTCCTGACGTGGAAACATAGATCGTCCCGCCTTTTTCTGTATTGTCTGGCATTGCAGGGTGTTGTGCCGACAGCACCAACCCTCGGGGCTACCATGGCCCATATGACCTTCTTTCTCATCAGCGCTGGTCTGGTCATCTCCGTGGAAAAGACAACATCGGCATTCTCTTGGAGGGTTTAACTCCTCCCTTGAAAAGCGCTCCTGCCGCAGCCGATCTCCAGTCTTTTTCAAAACTTTTGTCATTGTGATGTGGAATGTGTAGGGTAGAAGGTTTGTGGAGGTTGTGGGGGTCAGGTGTCCACTGGTTGAAGAGGATGGCAATGGATTGTGTTTTTAAAGATGGCCGCCGTGCTCTTTCCCGTTCCTGTGCGGTGACGCTCCTTCCGGATCCGCTTATTTACGGTCGCCGCTGATAGCGGTTCCCGCTTATTTCGGTTACCGCTATTAGCGGTGACCCCTAATGTCGATGGCTAGGGTGGCGGAGGTGCTATTTGCATGGCATACGATGTCGGTAAGTGGGGTTTTACGGCCTTTAGCGGCATAGCGGTGATTACATTACCGGCATGGCGCAATGCTCGTGCCCGAGAAGTCGTAATGTGCCGCTTTTAGCGGTCTCTGGCCAGCACGGACACGTTAATTGCGCCATGCCGGTAATGGCCGTTACTTACCGCCAGGGTCGTAATGAAGCCCTATGTCTAACTGAAGACATGGCCCTCATTACGATACTGCCGCTAAACCATGGCGCTATTAGCACCATGGTTGGTGCCGGTATCGTAACGAGTCCGCCAATGTTCAATGGGGAATTACCACCCCATTCCAAGGTTGGCGGGCGGTAATTCCCCATTGAACATTGGCCCTTCCCCATTCCCATTTTTTGCCTATAGGGCTCAATGGGACTGGGGAAGGCGCTAAGTATGGTACCACAAATTGCGGTACCGTACTTAGCACCAAGGTCCCAGCCGTTCAGGTCGGGTCCCGCAAAGGGACCTCATAGTAAGGCGCTAATGGGCTAACGGCGCTGCAGCCTTTTACGGTGCCGTTAACCCATTGGTGCCAGGGTCATAATGAGGCCCATGGAGTTGTTTACTTGACCTGTTGTTGAAACGGGTCTAGGGAAACCAATGCAGCATTTGGTGCAGTATTTTCCTTTGTTTTTATATTTGCGACGACAATACTTCCCACATTTGTGTCTTTGAAAAAATGTGTGCATGAAGGTCACTATGTGTCGTTTGTGAAGGGATTTTACAAGTGACATATTTTTGGATGAACTTCAAAACAGTGGCATCACTGTCCTGACCAAATTTAGGAAAATCTTTAATCCACAAAAGCATGTGGATGTGTGGTGCTCCTCTGGATTGGTATTCTTTTCTCAAAAATAAGTGTTGCACTTCCTCGAGGGGAGGAACAGTTTTATTACAAATTAGTGTAGCATAGCAATGACGCGATGAAGGGAATATCTTGATACATTTACAGGATCTAGAGAGCAGAGTTCTCCTGGTGTTTTTATAACTATATTTGTTTTGTTTTTTGTTTGCTATGCGTAGGAAATTGTGTAAATCTTCACATTCATATGCTGCACAACTTAATGTCACAAACCAAGCGGGTGGGCCAATGTTTCTTATCATACAGCATACATCTCTATGACATCAGAACCAGTATTATTTTGTACCATGCATGTTTGCTAAAAGATTTGTAATGCTTGACTGTAAAACCTCATCTTTTTCGTGCATTTTTTGTAGTAATTGCATGGCTGACATATTTTGAAAATTGGTACCTGATTTCAATGTGTGTGTAACTCTGTAGCATAGAGTTGCTAGTTCACTTTCAAAGAGTAGGTGAAATATGTACTCCACATTTTGTCTGAATCTGGGGTCTTCAGAATACATTCATAAAGAGCAGTATTCTGATGCTGTTATTTGTGTGGGTCTATCATCGTACCTTCCTCCTCTTCCAGTAGCAAAGAGTAGAGGAAAGGCGTGTGCTTCTGTACTTTTTTTTCCCATATGCTGATTGGAGATCCTTTGGCATGTCACATTTGGTAAATTTCCAGGGTATCATCTATGGTGTCTTTAGAGTGTAATGGGCGAAATGTTTAATGATCTAAACTATTGGATTCTGTAGCAGGATCTAGAAGTTGAAATTGACCAGTTTCTGATGAGTCTTGTATTATTTCAGTGGTTTCCCTCAGGTTTTCTTCAATATTTATTTATTTTAGTATTCAATGTTTTCTTTTAGATATTGCAGGGCTTGTCTTCAAATTAAGTTCATGAGTTGTTGCCACATTTTTTTGTCTTCTGTAAGTACGCCATTTACTAAGATAAATAAAGATTGATCTATAGGACATTGTACTCCCAGAGTGTGTACATTTTCTTTGAGATCGTATGGCAAATAAATGACTTTGCTGTGAATGCCTTTCAGTAATTCAGAGGGAGGTAGTTTTGCTGTTTTTGGTTGAGGGCGTATTATTGCTTGAAATGGGTGCACTGTTTGAATTATGATGCTCTCATATATTTAAGTTGCTGCAGGGCTTTTGGTAGTGGAAATAATTTGTTATTTGTGATAGCACGTGAAGGTGTTTGGCTGTTGTCAAGTTTTGCAGTGCAGTAACTGCAAAGTATTAAGGGGTCAGTAATTTTGCATTTGTTTTCGGCTATAAGATAGATAGCTAATTGGAACCACTTGGAATCTTCATGTTCTTCTATTTTGTACGTTATGTTTACAGTGTTTGTGCTATTCTGATAAAAAAAGTCCTGCAGCAACACACACACACATGGTTTGGTACTTCAGCAGATGTACTTTTAAACGTTAGTATTTCTTTTTTGTATGTGTGTAGTAGAAGGTTGCCATTTGCAAAAGTGTTGCTAGTCTGTTGTAAAGCAATTGCATTTTGTAAGTGGCTTCACTTCCAAACATTTTCTCTGGATATGCTATATTTTTTCGAATAGTTCAATGGCTGTACCATGAAGAAGATTGTTATTTAAATTGGCTAGTGCTAAAGCAGGACTTTTGGCATAGTACAGTTTATGAACCAGATTTCTTATAGTTGAATGGTGTGTTGATATCATTTTGATATGGTGGAAGGTGCTTTTGTAAATAGGTCTAGAAATGCAGGCTAATGAATGTCTTTGCAGTCCTGTTTATTTGCGCACTGGACAAGAGTCCATACTTTGTAATAATTGTATTTTCAATTTGTCTTTGCCTTTAACATACTGATTGAAGAACTGGCGTAACGATCTGAAAGATTTTTTGGCTATGTTACACATTGATGTGCACAGCCATTTGTAGGCTGGACGTATTGGTTGAGTGGAATGGAGAGTTTATACTCATTTTTCTGGGGATTGTTTTAGTACTGTTTCTTGTTCCATAATAGTATTCTAAACGTTTTTGATACCCTTGTACACTGCGATGTACGGCAATTGGGTTTATTTGCTTTTCTTTGCATGCCTCTTCATTGAAATATGCTTCTGTGTTGGTAGTGGGAGTCCAGTCACCTCCACAGATATTTGCAAAGTTATGTTTGTTGATATTCTGTTTATTGAAAAGTCTTTTTTGTAGTTTAGTACTTAGTTTTGTTACTGGTTTCATTCTGTTTAAAACTAAAATAAATCATTTCCTTTGAGAAGGATTGCACTGTCAATGAGAGCTTCTAGGATGAATTTTCTATGGTAGGTTTTAAGGGTTGTGAGTGATTTCTCTCCTGTTTTTATAAGGTTCTGAAGGACTCTGTGACGGAACACTTTTTGTAAAATATTTTTTTTAGTATGCTTACTAGTGGCTACATATAGATTTACAGGTGCAGTGTTACGACTAGTGGTAGCTGCAGTCTTGTTAATCACTTTCTGTTTTGTTTTACATTTTGAAAGATGAGGCAACGTTTCTTTACTGGAAGCTGGTTTTGTTTCGATTAGTGACTGTATTATCTGTTTTGTTTGAACTTTTTGTACAAATTCTATTAGCGGTGGATGCTTATTTGGGACACATTTATTTTGATTCTATCTACTTCTGTGTTGCTTTCTACAGAGTTGCTTTTTGGTAGGCATTCTTTGGGGTCTTTTGGAGAAAAAAGGAAAGTGTGGGTTGGGATGTTGTCCAGTGTATGTGTGCTTTGTGCATGAGTGTCTGAGTATGATGGCAAGCATGTATGTAGATGTATGTGCTTGTGCAATGGGTTGTTACTTCAGGTTGGGAAGGCTATTCTCATATTTGTGTGCTACTATACTGATGTTCAGATGACAATACAAAATATGCAGCTGCTGAGTGGCAAGCGTTAATACTGAATCTAATCCTGTGGGGTTAATACAATTGTTTGTTCTACAATACTAGAATTCTGCAGTGTTTGAGTAACAGTAAGAACATTATGGCAGAAATGCACTTACATTTTTGGATCAAAGGAGTAGTTTCTTCTGAGTTCTGGTTCGTACTTCAGATGCTGCTGGTTTTCAGGAGAGTAGGCTTCACTGCAATTGTGAAAGACAGAAGTTAGTAAATATGTGTGTTAATAGCACTGTTGTTAATGTAGACAAGAATTGTTTTTTGTGCAGTAGTAGTGGTTTCTGATAACTGTGCATAGCATGTAGATGTACTTTGCTTTGTCTATGTGCATTCTATGGGCCTCATTAAACGGTAGGCGGTAAGGGTTTACCGGTACCAGTATTTTACCGGTACTGGTAAATCCTTACCGCCTTACTATGAGGTCCCTTTGCGGGTTGGGGAATTTAACGCCTGCTTTTGCCATAATTAGCACCTTCCCCTTTCCCATTATGCCCTATGGGGCAAAAATGGGAATGGGGAAGGGCAATGGTGGAAGGGGGAATTACCGCCCCGCCAACCTTGGAATGGGGCGGTAATTCCCCTTTCCACCAAGGCGGTGCCGGTATTTTACCGGCATGAACCATGGCGCTAATTGTGCCATGGTTCTCCGCCTACCGTGTAATGAGTCCCCCATATATTTTACTTAGAATCTGTCAGTAATGACAGGCTAAGGAACATGCTTTAGAAATGATTACAATAGTAAGCACACCGAGCACACTTGGCTTTTTAAGGCTTTATTGGATGTTAGGAGATAGGAGAAATAACCATATGCTTTTCTTGAGATTTATACAGGGTAAATGGCAGGAACTGTGGGGAAAAGCATGCAATGTATGCATTTGTGAAGGTGTGGGAAATAAAGCAGAAGGATTTGATGGGTTCAGCAGTTTATTAGTCTCCAGGATATTTGTAGGGGAGATGGTTCAAATAATAAAACCTGGAAAAGTGGCAATGGGACAAAGCAAGTCTACCAGACTGCAGGTGATTACTAAACTACTGGGTAATCCTGTGGTGCTTGGAGAAGGGAGAGTCTGAAATAAAGTAAGGGTTGCAATGAAGTGTTGGGTGCTTGCGTTGAAGACTAAAGTGAAGGGGGGAGATGTTGTATGTGTTAGTTTACTACACTGTTTGTACATAGTTGTGCATGATGTGATAGACATGACTGCACTTGTGTATAGTTGCTGTGGTCAATTCCGAAACGGAATGAGCAACCGGCTGGAATGAGAAAGCTGTCTAGATTGGAAGAAAAGTTGTAGAGGCAGTGGTGTTGTTTCAGCTGGGAGCCTTTCAAATGATGTTGGCTAGCTGTGTGCATGAATAAAGATGCATGTACTCATCCTGGCTGCATGTAATATTATAACACACTACAAAGCCTTCTCCCACAACTTTACTGTTATTTCTCACATAATTTAACGTGAAATGACACTTTGTGATTGTTATTATAATCATTTCTAAAGGAAGTTCAAATGATAGATTGTGCAAAATATACAGAATGTATAGAAAAGAAAGTGTATGTACATCCTATGCACTATAATGCATTAAATGCTATTATAGTTGAAATGGGGATAAATAGGTGGCAGTGGTTACACAAATGACAGAATGAATGAAGAGAATAACAGTTTGCACATTACAGTTAGTAATATGGGTAAATATAAATTTGGAGAGCAGACAGCTTTGCAAGCGACACTTGATCATATTAGATGGGAGGAATGACAGTATGCTAATTTTACAGGTTATACAGGGTAAGTGACAGTCCTCATCCCCGCCTATATGCATTTATACAAGAGCTGTACATGTACTGTGCAGAACATATTCGTACCTGTAGTTTGTGTTATTCATGTGGATGTGCATGAATCTGCAAGCAGAAATCTTGGAGGGTTTTACAGTAATTGTTGCTGTGTGTGCTTTGCAATCACTGCCCAATTGTACTCAGAGTGATCAACAGTACAACTAAAGTGCTGTACTGTGATGATGGAGTTAGATGTAGTGTTCTTGGATGTGATTGGTGGATAGTTGTGTGACTGCTTAACAGTAGCCAATGAGGGAATGGTGCAGAGAGTGAAGTGGAAAGGGCTACCCTGGTGTTACGTGCTCTGCGGACACCGCAGCTCTTCGCGGACAGGGTGTGCCACATCCGGGGCTTCTGAGCATGAAATGGGAGTGTATTTTGGGGATTAGCCAATCAGGTGTTGAGGTTCTGCTTTGTATTGAGAGAGGCTGTGTGTAGTGAAGATGGCAGAGGTGGAGGAAGTCAGGGTGTTGGTGGTTGGAGATATGTTGTGAATGGTTTGGAGCAGTATGCTAAATCTAGGAATGTGGCTAACAATTTTGACATAAAAGGAGTGGAGGTGGTGTGGTACACTGTGCTTGGTTTTAATTTGCAGGCAATGCTAGAAGTTTGTCAGGGTATGGATAGATTTAATAGTCTACATGTAGTTGTCCTGCACAGTGGTGCAAAACTCTGTTCAGGCAGTCATTAAAGTCCTTCCAAATGCCAAGGTTAATTTTTCTGCTTTGGTACCTAGGGCAGTATAGGACAATAGTTCTGTTTTTTGTCCTCAGAAAAATGTTACTAGGCGTTTAATTAACCAAGGCATTTTTGCTTTTATGATTAGAGCTAGCATGTTCTTTTGCAATAATGACAACATTGAATCTGGTAATATTGTTTACTTTAAAGCAGATGACATGTCTTTATCTTTCATGGGAAATGCCATGCTGTTTTGGAACATAAGGATTGTTTTGGAGAAGCTTATGTGAAGATATTTAGAGGAAAATAAGGAAAAACAAATGTACAAAATAAAAGGTGTTTCTCAAGCATCTTCAAAAAACCCAAACAAAAGCTCTTTTCAGAGCCAACTTCAAAGGGTAAAAAGGGCACATGATTTAAATTTTAATTCCCCACTCTCAGATTTCACGATTTGTAAGCGGACACCGTGGTTGTCTGTGGACACACCATATTACATACAGGGATTTTGAGGTTGAGAGCCATGCAAATGAGACTTAACAGGACAAGGGATTGGTCAATAAGGTTTACTGGGTGTGATGTGTAAGGAGAGACTTTGTCAGAAAGTATTTTTCTTGAGTGAAGAGCAGATAGCTATGGCTGTCTCTTTCAGAAGGCAGGTTGTCTGGATAATGGGAGAATCGTGGATAACTTGGTTGGAGGTGCATGCACATCGCTGAGGAGTGGCTGCACATCTTGGATTCCCTCATGTGGAAGTTCACTGGCATGGAGTGTGTGGAATGAAGTGGCTGGATTTGGTACTTCTTTGGGCTACTTTGGTGACACAGTATCATCCAGACATTATTTTTTTTCTTTGTGGAGGGAACAGTTTAGGACATGTCTCTGGAATCTCTTTGCAATTTGCAATGACAGAAGGACTTGGGAAAGTCATGGACATGTTTGCAAAGTCCTGAGTAATTTTTTCTCGTATTGCACAGAGACAAATGTGGCTGCATACTTCTTCTCTTGGTCCACAAATGGAGAAAGCGAGGCATAATGTCAACAAGGCTGTTTGTGCCTTTTTAAGAGATGTTGGCATGTCATCTTTTCACAAGGAAAATATTATATTTCTTAGTACACACATTTTTTGCAGAGATGGAGTACATCTTACTTATGCTGGCAATCAGGTTTTCTGCAAAATATACAAACTGCATTCTCAGAACCACCACATCCTCCCGGAGAAGAGTGCAATGGTTTTGATAGGGCAGCCCCCCAAAAATGTCAATGTCCGGGAACTTTCCACAGACTTCTAAAAATGGACAGGGCCCTGCAGTATTTCATTGGCACTTCTATTTTTGAACTATGTAAGGCGGCTCTGAAAAGAGCCTATTTTTTGGTTTTTGTTGTTTTGTATTTTTTGATTTTTCAGACATGAAACATAAGGAAAGGAAGGGAAGGGAGGTAAGGAAGGGGCATCAACCACGGGGATAAGAAAGGACAGGTGGATAGAGGAAGATGTAGGGTGGGCCTTTCTCAGGTAGTTGGCAGTCCTTCTCATGCTCAAGGACCGCAGCCTCGAAAACACTTTGAAGGGTCTCCCCCCTGCAGACTACTGCATTCCAGTACATATATAATACTGTGACCCTCGAAAGGTAAGGGTCTACAGAATCATGTATGGCCTGTGAGGCCGCTGGAGGGATGCACTCCCCCACAGAAGTGTCTCTTGTGGTGACATGAGCAGAAACGGAGGATGCTGCAGAGGAACTCAACCTACTATGTTTATCGCAAGGTACAACCTTATGAATAGCCCCACCGTCGAATGACTTTAGGTGTCGCTTCATTGAGGTAGTAGCGTAGCTGTTCAAACCTGGTTTGCCACGACTCAGCACCACCTGGCATTGAGTGCAGCGCACCTTGTTTGCACAAGCTTTCGGTACTCCATCAAGAGTGGCAAACAACCTCCACACCCAAGACTCATGGTGAGTGCTAGTAGTAGGGACTTCCACTACCTCATCCTCGTCATCCTCTTCATCCTCCTCTGCATCCTCATGCCTATTCCCCTCTCCAGGCCTTTGGGGAAGTGGTGGTGGAGGGGTTAGGGGTGGTGTTGAGACAGAAGTAACACCAGCAGCAGCAATGGATGCCATCAGGACAGCTGTCAGCAATTTTCCAAAAGGAATTAATGCAGTAGCAAAAGTAGGTTCACCAAGGATCAATGTCCAGCAATGCTCTGTCTTGCTTAGAAATCCAAAAGCAGAATGAGGATAAGCTCTGGGGTGGAGCCTTTTATAGGGGTGCTGGGACACGCTTCGCGGACACCTGCACTGTCTGCAGGCCCTTCGAACACCCAAAAAAATCTCAAAAAGTTCCAAAAAGTATGTAGATCGCAGGGGACATTGTCTGGGACATGTGGAAGGGTGCATTTTCACAGGAAAATACCTTGGATTGTCATAGAAGCACTTTTTTAATGTCCCGGGGCCCGGACTGTGTTAGCGAACAACGACCCATGCTTAGCGTGGGTGCAGTCACATGATGACGTCACGGACATGTTCGCGAATGGGACGGGTGTCCATAGGACACCAAATGAGCAGGGATGGGTATACGATTGCGTGCGGGTGTTCCACGGATAGTGTTTGTGTCCCCGAACTAATTAAAAGTGGGACACATGTGCAGCGGACAGTTACGGACAGGCGCGATGTTCGTAGGACCCAAGGGTGTAATACGCATGCGTGCAGGTGTTCTAGGTCCCCGAACAAATTAAATATGCATCACAACTTTGCGGACAGGTGGATGAGCTATGTGTTCTAGGGACATATTCATTGAGGTTGCGGACAATGCAAACAGAGGACATGTTCTAATGACACCTTATTGTGAATAGTTGCGGACATGCAGACGGATTTAGTGTCCTGCGGACACCTCCATTTTGATTGAGGACAGTGCAAACAGGTATAGTGTCTTTAGGATATATCAATTTTGGTTAATTGCGGACAGGCAGACATCTTATGTGTCCTAAGGACACCTCCATTTTGATTGCGGACAATGCGAACAGGCATAGTGAACTTAGGACACCCCCATTTTGGTTAATCACGGACATCCCGGACACCTGCGCTGTCTGTGCACACCCTAACTGCCTTTTATTTAAAAAACAAGACACAAAGGAATATAGTAACAGCACACATAATATTTTATTATTATATACAAGTATAAACATTATGAAAGAGGGGGGAAGCAGAGATGTGGGACAGTGATATTTAATTATTTCCTTTATATGGCCCTCTACCAAGTTTTTTAAAAGAATGAAATTTGTCATTAATAGATCAATTTTTTGCTCTACACGCTGCTGATGATTTTTCAAGGTGTCTGTGTCTGTATTATTCTAAATATCTGTATGGTTTGTTAAAAAATATATGTATGTTTAGTACACATACAATAATGGTTATTATTTGGTTTATTTAGAGAAGCGTAGTGTCTACCAATAGTATCACTGTTTTCACTCATTTCACCACGAGGAACATTTTGTTCTAGCCTTTCCAAAGTACTAGACATTTCTGTGTAAAACATATATATATATATATTTTTCAGTGTACCCTAATACAGAAAGTTTTAAAAAACATGAAATTAATGTAGTGTACTTACCAGTTTCTTTTTTAGTTTTGCTGTTACTGCTGCATAGGTGTGCTGTTGATTTTTGCTGTGCAGTTTCTGTGAGGTCATTCTTATGGAGGCATATGCTATTTTCTTTTGGTATGTTCCATTAGGTGCATATGCTATATAATTGGTCTGTTGGTGTCTTACATATACAGTTTGTACTTCTTATTTATTAGTGAATGTAATTTGTTTATATGCTGCTCTTTGAACATGTTCAGTGTTTTTATTGCATGATACAACAATGTAAGATACCCCCTGAGTTTTTGGATAGTGTTGATGTTGACTAAGCCCGTCCGTGGACATGCGCATACTCTGCGGACCTCAGAACCACTAGGGTAGGGCAGTGTGTTCAGTATGTTCTATGCTACATGAATATAAATATGTTGGGTATTTTGTGTAGATTTGGGGCCTGGCGGTATTTTCTTACCGCCAAAAATAATTTAGCAACAATCCCTCATTGTATTCAGATTGGGTTATGTAGAATAATAATACAGTGGATATGCATTATTTCAGTATACAGATATGCGTGGTTGGTATGTGTGGTTGGTATGCGTGCTTGGTATGTGTGGTTGGTGGTATTTTGGTGAGCATAATTCCCTTGTTTTATTTGTGGCCCCAATATCCAAAACCCCTTATTTTTGTTTAGATTTTTTGTGTAATCACCATAGAGACCTCAGGCTTGCATTTCAGGAACACCACATTTTCACTTTTAGTGTGCCACCATGGGCAATTTCTCTCTGTCTTATCTAAGGCAGCGAGCTATCATGTGGTATTTTTCACTAACTTATATACGGTAGTGAACTATGTCCTGGGTCTCTATTTATGCTGACTCATGTACCTTCAGCAAAAAGGCTATAACACACACAGTTATTTATAATTGCTCATACTGAATGACATTTGCTCATACTGAATGGCTGCAGCCAAATCTTATTTTTAGCTACCTTGAAAATGACAATTGCACTGTCTAAACATCTCCCCACATCATCAGCACTGTATTGATAAATATAAAACACACCACCCGTCTGCTTTCAGATATTTTTGTGTATTATAGAAGTTGCATTTAAACACGATCTCACTCTTTACAGAAATAAATGAAATAGCACAGTAACAGCATTATTTGTGATACACTGAAAAGAGAGTGGCGGAGACAAGAATTCAATTTGTAACATTAAACACGTGGGTAAAGCACAGGAATCTCCTTTCCTACACTGACTGAATATTTTCGTACACACTCAGCCCCCACACCTCAGCAAGATAATTACCAGGCTTATTCAGTATGTAACTTCTTTGGCTGGTCGCCTTCTGGAGGGATTCACCCAGCAAGGACAAGCATCTGCTGTCACTCAAACTGGGACTTGTTGACTGGAAAAGCCAGTCTCTGTAACCAAGTTGAATCTGCTTTAGGAATCAGGCATCCCCAGCTGTCAACCCCGTCCTTCTTCGAGCTGTGTCCAGAATCGTCTCTCCCTAGCTCCTTCCTCGAGATAAAACAAAAAAACTCTGGTTCCCTCCTACCAAAGGATCCTAACCAATAAAATTCTATCATGCCCTAACCACCCTCTGTACACAATGGCTTGGCTTATGCAGTTGCAACTGTAACCAAACTGATTTCCTGCTTATTCGAAGTCTTTGCTTCCTGCAGTTACTGTGGACAGAGCACAGAAATGCAAAAGAAAAAAAAGAAAAAACTTGAATGTGTGTTTAAAACGGATTTTCAGAGTAGGCCTCATTTTGCAGTGAAGACACATTCTTTTATTAATGAGTTATAATTATTAGTCTTGTTAGTGAGATTAGTTTGTTAATTACCAAATGTGTCTCTTGCAACATAGGCATTTCAGGTGAGAAATGGTGTGCATTTTGAAGGTACAGATGTGTGCTTTTAACTGTGAAAAATGTTTTTGCATTTTATATGTAAAAATCGTTTTTGACTGAATAACCTGCCCTTACTTATATGTCCATGTTACACTGGCAACACATAGCTTGAAACAACTGCATCATAGCAATGCACCAAACCCATGCAGTGGTGCTGCATAAAAAAACATGCTACTCATTTATCCTGTGCAGTAGTGCTGTACTCTGTGCTGTACTCTGTGCTGTAACACGCTAAATAACCTTACATATATCCTCCTTTTTTTAGAACTTGGCTACGATCCAAACCAATTTCTAAAAACAAGTTTGCCCCGCATCCTTCTTTTAAAATGCATGTGTATTGGGATATCTTTCTCTTCCTGACGTAGCTACCAGAATCAGCGACATTTTTATTTTTACTGATAGCACAATCAACCATCCACCCATGATTAGCACCAGGACAGCCAAACCCACTATTGAGCGTTCCCCCCAGGTTCCCTAATTAAATATTTCCACTTCTATTATCCACAGATTACTAACTGTAATATTGTTTTTTCTCAAATTCATTTTTGTAACATGTCTTTCTTTGTGATTCAATAAATATTCCACATCCGGATCTATTGGAAAAGTGTCCCTTTGAAATAAATCAATATTTTCCACTTGGCTTTCCCAAATATCGTTTGTTACATGAAACAATGTTAACCCTCCAATTGACACAATTGTACCCTTTGGAACCTGTAAATAAAAAACATTATATTTCACCTGTTTAACCACGTATGTTCCATGGTTCAAATGTACTACTGTCATGTTCTTTAAGCAGGTGCTGAACAACCATTACCTCTGACCATCTTAGCCTGTGCCAGTTCTTCACTCCCCATATTGCTAATAATCACTTCACATTCTTCTGATATACTTGGGACAGATTTCAAACCACAAATAGCATCTGTGGCATCAGGAACAAACGGTTTACCTGGACACATATAATTTTGTTCTTTAAATTTGACACATGTTTCCAGGTTTGGTATTAAGTAAACTTCAGGTTCCCATGACTGAAATGCAACCACTTCTGGAGTCTTAATCTTAATAAATTTGTCCTCTTGCCAAAATCCCACGTTGTGTACCCACTTTGTTTGATAAATAAGTTCAGGAGCTACATATGGGTTGCATAGCCAAAATCCAATTTCTAGTCTTTCCAAGTCCACATATAATGGCATTGCATTACTCATTTCAAATGCAATTTTTACCTGTACCACATCAATTTCCCTCCTGGTGAATCTTTCTATCATTTGACGAATAATATCCTGCGAAACAAAATACAAGGGGATATGTCCTTGAATCAATTGTGAAACTGCAGTTTGAACTTCTCTCATATAATTCGTTAATAGTCTATCAACAGGACTCATTATGTTCAATATTTCATTTAAAGTTCTGTCATGCTTAATAATTAGCTTTGTTGCCCGTTGCATCACATCCGCTTGTTCATTTAGAATGATTGCAGTTTCATTTATGAATCTTACTTGTTCATCCAGTCCCCCTCTAATCCCATCTAATGTGTTTTGTATTATTTCTGGGTCAATACTCAGTTGTTGCGCTTTAGTACTCAGTGTTCCTACCGAAATAGCATTGGCTGTTGATATTGTGGTACCTATTATGCCTCCAACTATAGACATTACCAATGATATTGCAAGCATCACCGCACCTCTCTTTCCTCTTCTTAATGTCTGCTGAATTCACACATTTTTTCTCCAATTGCATCAATATATCTTCTATCGACTGCTTAGCGTCCTCTTTTCTTATTTCCAGCCACTCTTTAGTCTGTTCAATTTTAATTCCGGTATTGTTCAAATGTTTTTCAATCAAATTCTCAGGATTCAATGGTATGTAGATGTTTTGGAAAATCATCCTTCTATCACTCATGATGAATCCTGGTGCCTCTTCCATCGCGATACCAGATGCTGGTCCAGGTTCAATGACCACCTGTGCTTCTGAATTCTTGAAGATCCCTCCGAATATCATCACCATTAAACATATTGTTGGTGTCATCTTTAATGCTGATCGCTTTGCAGCCTTGGTCTTCACCCCCCTTCGGTGCTTTCCCGGAATCCGTCCACGTGGGCTCCAGGACACCATAGTCTCCCGTGGCCTCTGATCCTGGAACCTCCAATCAAATGTTAATTTTCTAAATCAAATAGAAAAGAAACAAATTAAATACATAGCACAATACCAACTTCACCCTTTTGCCAAAAAGAAAACATGCTTGGTAAAAACATTTCACTTTTTTTTTTTTTCCTTCTGAAATTAAACACAAGTTAAAAAAAAAACAAGCATACATAAAACAACATTTAACATTCAATCCATTTTCATTCTACATACTAATCCCATAAACTCCTTTTTTTTTTACTTTTTATATTATTTATTTATTTACATATATTACAGTGTTCATGTGCCATTATAATAATCAACGTTTTAACTTCTCTGTCACTGCCTCCTGACTGTACCCATTTATTTTATCTTTTTGTGTTCAAGGGACTTTCTGTTGTATTGTGTGCATCAGTGGGCAGTAGCCCCAGGGCTTTCTGTTTCTACATGCTCAAGCCGCCTGACCTCGTGTCTGGGATGGCATGGCTGGATCTGATTTACATGGACAAACTGCTCTATCGCTGTTTAACCTTCAATCTTCAAAATGTTATACACTACAGGAGAGATCTTATCTATAATTCGAAATGGCCCCTGCCAGGCTGCTAGAAATTTAGAATTTTTCTGTTTACTTTTTCCAAAATGAAACTTGTACACCTGATCCCCAACACTGTATTCTCTCACTGATGTTCTTTTATCATAGTATGTCTTAGCACTGTCAGAAGCCCTTTCCAGATTTCTCTGCACAAAAGCAAATGCATGTTGCAAATGCTTCCTCAGTTCATCAATGTACTCATGAACTGTGGATGCACTCACAAGTGTCTGCTCATGTGTTCTGTATAGCAGGTGTTGTGGTAACACCATTTTCCTACCTGTCAAGACCTCATGGGGGCTAACACCTGTTGCTTTGGCAGGAGTTGATCTGATTGCCATCAAAACCAACGGTAAACGTAAATCCCAGCTGGTACCTGCTTCTGCCACGGATTTCTTTAAAATATCCACAACAGACCTATTGCTGCGTTCAACTCCACCTGAAGAGGCTGCCCGATATGCGATATGTAGTTCCCTTTTCACACCCAGTATTTGCCATACCTTACTCATTAGGGTACTTGTGAAATTACTTTCTCTGTCTGACTCAATTCTTTGTGGCAACCCAAACCTTGAGAACACATGGTTCACCAGCAATGTGGCTGCTGTTTGCGCACTACAGTCTGGTGCAGGAATGCATTCAATCCACTTCGACATCAAACATACCACACTTAAAATATAACGGTTTCCCCTGCTCGACCTTTTTAAAGGGCCTACATAGTCTATTTGCAAATCTGACCATGGGAGAGTTAGGCCTCTTTTCATCAATGGTGCTCTATGCATTGGTGAAGCAGGTTTAAATTGGGCGCATACTAGACATCCTCTAGTATATAATTCCACATCTTGAGACATATGTGGCCAGTAAGCATAATCTTTTAGTATTTCCAATGTTTTTTGTGAACCTCTATGGCCTGCAGTTATGGCATCATGTGCATGGTGTAGCAATAGCCCTCTGAATGAAAGGGGTACCACCCACTGTATTTGTCCTGTTATGGACTCTCTAATCATGAGTCCATCCTGTAATCTAATTCGTGTTTTGTTCTTTAATAGCACCCTCAACTCTTCTTTTCCCATACAATCATTTTCTGTTAAAGGGTTTTGTTCAGGATCTATCAAATGATTATAATAGATTCCCAAAGTTCGATCATTCTTTTGTGCCTCAATCAAATCTTGGTCTGGCGTGTCATGGCCCCATTGCACCACTGGTTGATCTACCTCCTTTGGTGCTTCAGAACGTGTTACTGCATCAATTTGTATTCCTCCCAGTAAATCATCAATAGGTAGCAATTCTCCCATCACAGCCCCAATTTTAGCCAGGTGATCTGCCTTATCATTTCCCTCCGTATCCTCTCCTGGTGTTTTTAAATGTCCACACATTTTTCTCCAGTATATTGTCAAATCATTTTCTGACGCTAATTTGTCTATGGCTTGTATCATTTTTCCATGTTTAAGTGGCTTTTTGTTGTATGTAACCATGCCTCTCGCTTTCCAGCCAGGTAAATACTCCACAAAGCTATTTTGTGCATAGTCAGAATCAGTCACCAGGACAATTTCACTGAATTTATTATCAACTGCAGTAGCAATTGCTTTATAAATGGCTGCAAATTCCACCACTTGACTGCTTCTAGCTCCAATCCTCATCCCTACACTGGGGACGCCTTCACATTTCAACCAGACATTCCCTATTCCTGACACTAATTGTTTATTACTGTCATTTTCAATGTGAAAAGCACAACCATCCACATATACAGTTGGCAGATCCGTGCATGTTTTTTCATCAAAAGCCTTGTGTGGTGATTGTTCAAATTCCTGCAAACTAGGTTCCACTTCCATTTCGTTTGATACTTGTTCAGCTGCACAGTCATGTAAGTCAGCTAACCCTTGAGCAATTGGGCTCTTTTTATTTTGTCCATATCTCACTTCTACAGGAAAACCTTGTAATGCCAGCGTCCATAAAGTGATTCTGGACTGCGCTAGATTACCTGAACTAATTCTTTTACTCTCTAAAAACTGCAAAGGTTGATGATCTGTTTCAATAATCACCTTTTCTCCCTGAACAATAGGGCGGAAATGTTGTAGCGCCCACAAAGTGGTTAATAGGGCCTTTTCACATTCAATAAATTTCATTTCAACTTGGGAAAATGCCTTACTTCCATAGGCAATTGTTTTGTGATTCAAATCATGTTTTTGTGATAACACTGCTGACATACAATGTTCAGAAAAACCTATTTCTATAAAGAAATCCCTACCTTTTATGGGATATGCTAAACATGGTGCCTTTACCAGACATTCCTTCAGTTTAGCCACTGCCTCAGACTGCTCTTTTTCCCATTTCCAGGGAGTATTCAGTTTAAGCAGTTTAGTCAATGGTTGAGTGATTTCAGCATAATTTTCAATGAATTTTCTGTTATACCCTGTCATTCCTAACAAACGTTTTACTCCTTTCACATTCTTAGGATCTTTTAATCTTTGTATGGCCTCTATCTTCTTCTTTTGTGGATTTAGCCCATGTTCAGTCACTTCATGGCCTAGAAAGTTCACTTTTGTCTTGCACCATTGTGCTTTTTGCAAAGATACTTTGGCGCCTGCTTTCTGCAATTGGCCAAGCACATGTCTTATTTCATCAAAATGGCTTTTCAGGCCTTCATTTATTATCAAGACATCATCCACGTAAACTATGGTTCCTCTTTCCGCTGCATCAGGCATGGCCTTTCTCAAAAATATGCCAAATTCACTCCCACTATTGATGTACCCGAACGGCGTTCTAAGCCAGGCGTATTGAGTACTGTTAAATGTAAAGGAAAATAAGTTCTGTATCTCCTCTGCCGATGGCACGCACCAATATCCAGAGGTGAGATCTAATGTGGTAAACACTTTTGAACCATGTACCTGAGCTAAGCCCTGATCAATGAATGGCAATGGCCATCTGGACACTGGTACTCTTTTATTTAACTCCCTCAAGTCTGCACATAGCCGCCATTGACCATTTGGCTTTAACACACCTAAAATAGGTGTATTGGATGTGCTATGAATGGGCCTGATGATTCCCCGCGATTCCAAATTTTTAATAATCTCTGCCAATGATTCTAAACATGCCAGCGGTAGTCTATACTGGCGTACAAACACTGGACTTCTGCTACACCCTTCTGGTAGTGTGGCCACATGTAAATCAGTTAAACCACAATCATAAGCATCTTTTGCAAATACATCCTGAAACTCCATAAATATCTCCCTCAGATTGTTTCTATCCTCATCGCTGTCACACGCATCCGCTAAGGAGATCTGCTCTTCTACCATTTTGGAAAATTCTGGAAAATCTTCTGGTAAGGGAATCTCGGCGCTTTCCTCTAACTGTGTGGCTGTGTCTTTTTGTAAAGCTGCCACTTTAAAATATTTTGGCATATCAGCTTCCACTTCAATGGGCTGATTTTCTGTTTCATTTTCATTTAAATCAAATATTATGCAATCCTCTTGATGGCAGCACACTGTCTCATTTGAATCATAAGGATACACAGAATGAATTTTAAATATTCCTTTGGGCTGAGAGTCCAGGTGTTCTGGCAACTCACCCTTGGCATCTACATACTTTTCAGGGATATTTCCAATCACCATGTTATTTAAATCTGCCGTATAATGTGATTTTTGTATGGCCATTCCTAATGGGGAGTTTTCCTCTAAATGAATATCCTGACAACCTTTATTATTTACCATAATTTTTACAGATCCTTCACCAATATCTACCAATGGAATGTATTCATAATCCAGGCCTTGCTGTTTTATGGATTCATTCAGGCATACAAATGCATCAGAGTCTTTCATCTGCTGTCCATTTTTGCATTTCAGTGTTATTGCAAACTGTTTTGTAAATGCAGGAATAATAGTAAATTTCCTCATTTGTAATTAGATTGCATAAGGAAACAGTTGTGCACAATGATAAGCCCTTCTTTTGTCTTCAAATTCAGGTGCTGGGCCACATAGGCGTGACCATATTTTTTTGATTAAGGAAATCTAACACCATACACATTCTGTGCATGATGTCATTGCCCATGTAAAAGTCATTTTGTGCTCCACTCACTATCCATACATTATGGTAAATTGTTTTCTGCCCAATGCTAATTTTAAGCATGCATCTGCCTGCAATTCGGTTTTCAAAGTCTGGACTGTCCAACCAAGACGCATATTGGTTTTTAATCCTAAATTTCGGGATTTCCTCCCTCTCCATTATTTTTTGCAACAATTTCTCATTAATGAAGCTCCTCTCCTGTTCAAGCGCTAAAGTGGCTTTTATTGTTTTAAAACAGTCATTTATACCAATATGAACCCATGGTTGCTCATCTTCCATGTGTATTTCAGCAAGAGTGGTAATGTGTTTTTCTGAATCTGTTTTAGGAGCAATTTTCTGTTTGATTGTTTTCTCTTTTAAATAAAAACGTAATGTGTGCTCATCTATGGCAGTCTGCCAATTTTTCCTTGGGTCCAAGTAGATTTGTACAGGTAGTCCTTCATTGTCGCTCTGCATTTTGTCTTGACACATTAATATAACAGTGACACTAGGTATGCAACTATTCTGGAGATATACCTCCACAGCATCATTTGTTTTGGCAACGGTGTGACATTCATTTATGTTGCTGTTTTGTGATTTTAGTTTCTTAGGCCTCAATGGTTTTTTGGTTAAGGACCACAGCACTCCATTCACCCCATCTATGAGAGGAGACAATCTTTTCAGGCAATCTGTCCCCATCAGAAATGGAATTTCACAAATAGATGTGATCAATACCTCTTGTTTCATTCTGTGCTTTCCTATTTTTATGTCAACCTCAGTTACACCTATGATGGGCACCTCCTCCCCATTAAAGTTATGCACTGGACCTTGATTTTCCTTCACTGTGATCTGACTCTGTGGGGGTATCCCTTAATTGATACTCTTTACCAGCTCCTTGGACATAATTGTGGCCTGTGCGCCAGTGTCAATCATAGCAAATGTGTGGCATTTTTCTTCTACAGTGATGGGTGCATAATATCTGTCCTCAACTTCCTCTAATACACATAAGAAGTGTGAATTCTTACTGATTTCAGGGCTCACCTTTCTCAGGCCTTTTTCACTTTTGGCTAAGCACATTGGTAAATGGAAAGACATTTTTCCCTCCTTTTTACCCATTTCTGCGCGAGCGACTTTATTCATTTCTCCATGATCAGAGGTTTTTTGGAGTGTGGCCACTGTTCGCCCATCCATCTGCGTAACATCAGAGACCACATTACAACCTTCCAACTGAACATGTGTAACAACATCATTCAGCAATTTGTCATTGTTTAATTCTCTGCATTTGTGATCATTTAGTGTGAAACCAGCCCTTTCAGCCTCTTCAAAAATATGTGGCTCAAAGAATTCTTCAGGTGATTGATCCGTACCCTCCTTTTGAGTATTTCCTTTTTCTACCTGTTTTAGTCATTGTTTTGCTTGCCCAGGGAAGGAGCTATAGCATCCCCACTTACTCCCTGTTCACTTGTATTCCTCATGCATGAGTCATTTTTCTTAAATCTGTCTCTTTGTTCTTTTGGAATTCCAGGTATTTCTTTTTTATTTGCACAAATCTTCAATGTTTGATTTAGTTCTAGGTTAAACCGTACCTCTTTTTTAGAAGTATTTGCATTTTCTGTTACATGTTCATTTATTTGTGCTTTCACTTTTAAATCATTAGGCATCTCAGAGTCATTATGCAAAATTACATCAGGCAATCTGTCTTTTTGGCACTGCAGGTGTCATAAGTACTTAGTCACTTCTCAGAAGCCCCCCGGTCATTGCTAGGGCCATCAGCCCCCTCTTTAGGTTGTTTTTGTGCTGTATAGAGCTTTCCTATTTGCTCAGCTAACATTTTCACTTGGGCCTCAAGGCACTGGAACCTTTCCATCTCTCTAGAATCCTCTTTCTGTGGCCTAGGTCGATATTGGTTGTTTTCCCCCTGATTGGATATATTCTGATACCTCTCAGGTGATTGATGTCTGTTGGGATGGTTTCTGAACGCTTGATTCATTTGTGGAGGGGAGCGAGGTGCACCCATCCTTTGATTATAGTCCCCTGGTGGGGAATCATTGTACTGACATGGATTGTAGTTCATGTTTTGCCTCATGTCCTGTCTCTCAGATTGTGGGTACTGGCCCCTATGTTGATTTCCATTATCAGTAAATCGATCCACATATCGGGGTCTATCCTGATTACCATATATCATGGTGTTGCGATCAAATCTGCTCTGTGTCCCCAATGACTGGTAGGGACCATCATTTCTTTGATCTTGATTTTGTCTCTGGTTATTGTTCATACCTGCCATATCAGGCCGATATCCTACCCAGGTTCTGTTCCCTAAATACCTAGGGCTGATGTAGCTCTCCCTATTACTAGGATCATGTGATTGGAACATTGGTACAGGAACGGGCGATCTTTGTTGATTACCCCTTTGTTCAGGTGTCACATTATTTTTACCTTGGTTTTGAGCAGACTCAAGGGACATTTTGGCTGACCTGATTTCCATTACTGTGGTTGGGGGTTCTTTAGATTTAGGTCTAGTATCTTTCATTTTATCACTTTCTCTACCCTGACAATAGAGTACCTCATATAGTTTTGTGCTTTGATGTACAATCCACTCAAGGGACTTGTCACGGTCAAATTCACAGACCAGTTGGGATATGATGTCTTTCTGTAGCTCATAGAAGTATGCAGTTTTAAACTCATTGGAATTTGGGTCAAAAGATACATCAAAGCGAGAAAATGCTCTTTTTAAGTCTTGTAAAAATTGGCGAGGGGATGTATTAGGCCCAGCAGTGATTGTGTAAGCGACTTTCTTTGCCTCCTGCAATGACTGAAAAGGAGAAAAATGACGCCTAATTTCTTTTTTAAACTCCACCCATGTCATATTCTGCTGTTCATTTAATCCCCTTATGATGCTGGCCGTCGGGGCATCTAAAGTTAAATGAAAATATTGTCTGTACTGTTCCTTAGGTATCTGGAGTGCTTTAAAAATGTGATGAACCACTTCTAAGTGATCCTCAATGCAGCATTCACCTCCCTTTTTAAATGGTTTGATCAGGGCTTTAATGGATTTCATTATTTTTATGGGGCTACTTGTTGCAATGCATGGAATTGTACTACTTTGTGATTCAATCCTGTTTTCAGGTGTATGAGATTGGTGGCTGCCCCCAATGGGAGTATCAAATCCCCCAAGGGCGCTGCAACCAAGTTCAGTCACCGGCCCAGTCACTGGCGCACTACCTCTTTGGGCAGAACTAGAATTCACCTCCACTCCATTGAATGTGATACCCTGCCGCCTATCCTGGGACCTGGGAATGCACATTTGCTGTTCTAAGTGCTTACACTTTTTAAGGAGTCTGTTTGCTTCATTTTGCAAATAGTTGTTTTCATCACTCATCTTATTAATCACCTCCTGCATGTCGCACATTTGCATTTGGCATTCATTGAACTCTTTATTTCTCTTGTCTCTTTCTTGAGTCATTTTAATCATTTCTTGTTCTGCACTCTGGAGATCACATTCTTTTGCACAATGTTCTTTTTGTAAAATCTGCATTTCTGAAACAACCTTATCTTTATCCTGTCTAATGTGGTCCACTAAGGCTTTTAAGTGTACCAATTCTTGCTCACTATCCTCAAATTGTTTCTTGCTTTTGGATAACTGAGCATCAAAGTCTCTGCATGTCTTTTTGGCATACATCCAATTCTGCTCTTAACATTTCCTGATTTTTACTTGCCCCATCTAATTCAGTCTTTAACCTGTTAATAAGCTGGGTATCATTTTCCTGCATTCGCAGGGACCTATTGAAAATAAACCATATTTTGCTGCTATTTTGCCGCATAGCCGTATTAAAAAGTCTTTCTCTGCACTTTTATCGGCTGCATTCAATAATGCAGACCTGAATTATGCTGCCTTCTGCAAAAATATTGTCTAGTTTTTCTTTCTGCATCTCACCCTGAATGCGGTCATGCCATTCTAAGGTACTGTTCGACGACCACGTCCCATGTGCAAACAACTTTGCCTCTAAATATTGCACTAGGTCTGAAAATGTGGTTTCCCTTTGTGACATTCTGAAATTAATTTTTAGTAACACACTGCTATTATGAAATGGGTTCCCTTTAATGTACCGATGGCAGTGTGAGACACCCTTGCCACGCCAAGTAGGTGCTCTGTGATCCCTTTCCCAGCCTGCAACACACCATAAATATGTTGGGTATTTTGTGTAGATTTGGGGACTGGCGGTATTTTCTTACCGCCAAAAATAATGTAGCAACAATCACTCCTTGTATTCAGATTGGGTTATGTATAATAATAATACAGTGGATATGCATTATTTCAGTATACAGATATGCGTGGTTGGTATGCGTGCTTGGTATGCGTGCTTGGTATGCGTGGTTGGTAGTATTTTGGTGAGCATAATTCCCTTGTTTTATTTGTGGCCCCAATATCCAGAACCCCTTATTTTGGTTTAGATTTTTCGTGTAATCACCATAGAGACCTCAGGCTTGCATTTCAGGAACACCACATTTTCACTTTTAGTGTCCACCATGGGCAATGTCTCGCTGTCTTATCTACGGCAGCGAGCTATCATGTGGTATTTTTCACTAACTTATATATGGTAGTGAACTATGTCCCGGGTCTCTATTTTTGCTGACTCATGTACCTTCAGCAAAAAGGCTATAACACACACAGTTATTTATAATTGCGCTCATACTGAATGACATTTGCTCATACTGAATGGCTGCAGCCAAATCTTATTTTTAGCTACCTTGAAAATGACAATTGCACTGTCGAAACATCTCCCCACATCATCAGCACTGTATTGGTAAATATAAAACACACCACCCGTCTACTTTCAGATATTTTTGTGTATTATAAAAGTTGCATTTAAACACGATCTCACTCTTTACAGAAATAAATGAAATAGCACAGTAACAGCATTATTTGTGATACACTGAAAAGAGAGTGGCGGAGACAAGAATTCAATTTGTAACATTAAACACGTGGGTAAAGCACAGGAATCTCCTTTCCTACACTGACTGAATATTTTCGTACACACTCAGCCCCCACACCTCAGCGAGATAATTACTAGGCTTATTCAGTATGTAACCTCTTTGGCTGGTCGCCTTCTGGAGGGATTCACCCAGCAAGGACAAGCATCTGCTGTCACTCAAACTGGGACTTGTTGACTGGAAAAGCCAGTCTCTGCAACCAAGTTGAATCTGCTTTAAGAATCAGGCATCTGCAGCTGTCAACCCCGTCCTTCTTCGAGCTGTGTCCAGAATCGTCTCTCCCTAGCTCCTTCCTCGAGATAAAACAAAAAAACTCTGGTTCCCTCCTACCAAAGAATCCTAACCAATAAAATTCTATCATGCCCTAACCACCCTCTGTACACAATGGCTTGGCTTATGCAGTTGCAACTGTAACCAAACTGATTTCCTGCTTATTCGAAGTCTTTGCTTCCTGCAGTTACTGTGGACAGAGCACAGAAATGCAAAAGAAAAAAAAGAAAAAAACTTGAATGTGTGTTTAAAACTGATTTTCAGAGTAGGCCTCATTTTGCAGTGAAGACACATTCTTTTATTAATGAGTTATAATTATTAGTCTTGTTAGTGTAATTAGTTTGTTAGTGTCTCTTGCAACATAGGCATTTCAGGTGAGAAATGGTGTGCATTTTGAAGGTACAGATGTGTGCTTTTAACTGCAAAAAATGTATTTGCATTTTATATGTAAAAATCGTTTTTGACTGAATAACCTGCCCTTACTTATATGTCCATGTTACACTGGCAACACATAGCTTGAAACAACTGCATCATAGCAATGCACCAAACCCATGCAGTGGTGCTGCATAAAAAAAAAAACATGCTACTCATTTATCCTGTGCAGTAGTGCTGTACTCTGTGCTGTACTCTGTGCTGTAACACGCTAAATAACCTTACAGTGCATATGCTATATAATTGGTCTGTTGGTGTCTTACATATACAGTTTGCACTTCTTATTTATTAGTGAATGTAATTTGTTTATATGCTGCTCTTTGAACATGTTCAGTGTTTTTATTGCATGATACAACAATGTAAGATACCCCCTGAGATTGTGGATAGTGTTGATGTTGACTAAGCCCATCCGTGGACATGCGCACACTCTGCGGACCTCAGAACCACTAGGGTAGGGCAGGGGGTTCAGTATGTTCTATGCTACATGTATATAAACTAAGGGAATTCTACTAAACACCTATCGAATTCATGCTATCTATATCTATATTCAGTGAAAAAACGTATTAAAAGGGACGTTATGGTTAAGTTGTGGTCCTAAAAACCTATGAAATTCAGTGAAAAAAACTTTGTTAAAGGGGCGTTAAGGTTAAGTTGAGCTATTAAAAACCTATGAAATTCAGTAAAAAAAACTTTGTCAAAGGGACGTTATGGTTACAAGTAAAACTAAAACCCCCCTGAAATTCGGTAGTTATGGTAAGTTAAGCAACCATAACTCACGCCACCACCTTGCACTGCTAAGACTAACACCCAGGACATCAAAGATTACATCACACATGTCATTGATGACATCACTAATGACATCACATGTGCATTTACTTTTCATGAAAAGCCTGTACAAGGGATTCTTATTATAATTTTGACAAAAAAGTGTCAAGGATCATTTGAATAAATAGCATGAGCTGCGTAGTGCATTAAGCAATGCATTGATATATAGCATTCTATCATGAAGTTCTTTCCAGTAAGCTACCCATGTAGAAACATAGGCATTGTGTGCAGCATACATCATGGAGGTGCAATAGTCATAATCTTGCCATGTTGTATTGTGAAATGATAAATGCTTTCTTATTAGAGTTTTACATATTGTGAAACATGTAATAAGTAGCTAATAAAACCCACTTAGTAAACAATTGCATTATTACAGACAAAACACAAAGTGACAACAACACATACACATATGAGTATATACAGGGAAAGTTAAGTAAGCAGAAAAGCAGCAGTACTACCAGAAAGTGTTCCTAACCTAACTGATTAACTTCATGCACAGAAATGATTGCTCTGTTTCAAAGCTGCTATTTACCCTATGCATATATATGTATCACATGATGTGACTGGGCCCTAAGGAAAGTAGTGTGAGTGCAATGTACACAAATATGAGCATATACAGGGAAAGTACAGAAAAAAAAAACAGCAGAACTACCAGAAAGTGTTGATAACCTTACTGATTATCTTCATGCACAGAAAGGATTGCTGTCTTTCAAGGCTGTGTCTTCCCCTATGTATATGTTTCATATGATGTGACTGGACCCTAAGGGAATTACTGTAAGAACATATTTGAAGGATAAGTCTACAAATATAGTACCTTTTGAATGTTGAGTTCCTGACTGTTACTGAAGAAAACCATGTGGCCTAGATATGTGAGTAAAGGAAAAAAGAGGGAGCCAGACATATGATGTCATCAGTGATGTCATCAATGACATTTGTGATGTCATCTTTGATGTCCTGGGTGTTAGTCTTAGCAGTGCAGAAAGTAAAGTAAGCAAAAACGTAGCAGTACTACTACAAAGTGTTCATAACAAAATTGATTCTTTAATGCACAGAAATAAGTGCTGCATTTCAGGCTTCCTTCTTCCCGTATATGTATCAATGGTGAAGCCAGGAGTCGAGAATATATAACTGACTATTAACTGGAAATAATTAAATATATTCACTATAATAGATTTCAGATTATATATTCATATTAACATCTTGTATCTTGTATATTACATTCTACATACTTTTAGCATCGCCAGCGATGGAAAATTGTTCTCATGTTTGAATAATTGATGCACTATGCACTTTAATGTTCAGTTTACTTGGTTTTAATGTAATGCACCTTGCACTTTAGCTGTCGGACTCTGGCGAAGACGATGTAAAAATATATATCATATGTTTTACCATTATACAAATGGTAGTATGCTATCAAGTGTTAGTTACACAAATATATCAATGTATACATTTACATATGTACTTCGTGTTTCTGTATTTTAGCTATGCACATGCTCCTTATCGGCCGCACCAGCAACAAATGCTATAGGTAGGCATCATTCACTATATTGATTATACCGGCATTCATCTATAACAGTGGGAGATTTGGTGAGAATGTATAAATCATGCGAGTTATCAAATGGAAATGCATCTAGTATTTTACTAGATGCATACGCATTCTGGCACAGACGGTTACATCTTGGATACACATGATTATGTGAACACGACGTGCACTTGACACAATGATTGCTTTTTCCAATGAAGTGTTCCATAATATGGAAATGTATTGCTATCTTACTTTATGGTCCAACGGTTGTCCGTAATAAGATTTGAAACACATTTATTTTTGTGCACAAATATATGCATGGCTAATGCTTTTTAGAACACTATGGGCCTCATTACGAGGTTGGAGGTAGCAAGAGTACCTCCACACTCGCATCCGGGTCCGGCACCCGCAAATGGGCAAATACCAGGCTATTCCGGCTCAGCCGGACCCAGTAATTGCCCTTTCCCAGTTGCCGTGACCGGTACATCCCCATTCCCAACTGAACCCCATATGGCTCAATGGAATGGGGATGGTGGTAGCACTGGCACCATTAGTACTGTGCTACCATCATGTTCTGCTTGTGGGTGCCGGTACTGGCACCAGGTCAGACCTGGTGGCTGCATGGGCACCTGCCAGCAGAAATCCTAGAATCGTGGTATGGTAGCAATGGTGCCGGTAGCGATACCGGCGCCTTTGTTGCTTTACCGCCATACTTGTAATGATGCCCTATGTTTGACATGGGAGACTCTCTCTATATATATATATATATATGGGAGTTGATTGCTAATATGATGCATCTTTTCACAAATAAAGCTTGCCCTTTTAAACATGGCCGTAACAAATCTAATATGTCATCAGTCACCTCTTCAATGTCTACCACAGTGTTTTTTAAATTGGGCTCTTTGGAAAGGGAGCAGTTACTCTGATCAAGCCACAGCTGTGTGGTGAAACGAGGCAGGCTGGCAGCCGGCATGGACGTGACTGCGAAAACTTCAATTTTTAACTGCTAATTCCACAAATAAACATTGTTTTATTATTCAACCCGTGCAGTTTTTGAGTTGGTTTCTGTCCGCTGCAACAACTTGAAAAGACTGTCTAACTCCCATATTGGGAGTGCTGCTCGCCGGAATGGCGTTCTTGCTCTTCATTTTTTGAAAAATAAAAATATATGTAGCACACAATATCACTGACCCCTAAGGAAAGCAGTGTAAGAACATTTGAGAATGGTAAGGTCTAGAAATGTAGTACCTTCTCACTTTGCAATTCCTCATTGCTACTCAAGAAAATCACCTAGTGTACGTATCTAACTAAACTAAAAAAAAGAGGGTGCCAGACTTGTGATGTCATCAATGATGTCATCAATGACTTGTGTGATGTCATCTTTGATGTCATGGGTGTTAGTCCTTGCAGTGCACAGTGGTAGCGCGAGTTATGGTTGTGTGGCGTACCATTCATTGTGAATTTCTGGGGTTTTTAGGTTCTACCTGTAACCATAACGTCCCTGTAGGAACGTTTTTTCATTGAATTTCGTAGGTTTTGTAGTGGTGCAACTTAACCATAACGTCCCTTTAACAATGTTTTTTGTTAGTGAATTTCATAGGTTTTTAGTAGGGCACTGTAAACATAAGTTTCCTATAGCATACTGTATTTAGAAATGATGCTATGTTTGTAATGACACACCTGTATCGTAACATTCCTTTAGGAATGGTTTTTGTATGTGATTATCACAAAATGCTCCTTATAGATTGTGACAAAGCAAGCGGCAATGAAGGGAGTAGGTGTGACATGCACCATAGACCCTCCGCACAGTTGTTTGCTAAATGGAAGGAACGGTGGTAGTGTGCAAAACACTGCAGTTGAAATACGTAGAAATAGGTACTTAATGGAAGAAATGGTTGTGTGTGGTGCAGTGCATTTTGAAGGGTGCAATTGCACAACAGCAAACACAAACATTGTTCCTGCACTTCCAAAAAGGGCACCAAAGCAATGAGTGTACAGCGGGCTCAAAAGGAACATTCAGTATTAGAAAAAAGAACGCTATCTGTGGGTGAAAAATGTGTGTGCTGTGAAATGATAGAATCACATTTGTATAGTAGGACAATGGCACAAGTTGTAAAGGACAAAAATACACCTCTGCACAATATACTGCGCTGTGTCCATTTTGGCGCCAAATTAAAAATAACATCCCTTAATGGGTGGCTGCATATTGGGAAACAAAATAATGCAGGAGAGCGGAAACAGAATCATTGGCCCTCATCACGACTCAGGCGGTAAGTGATTGAAATTACCGCCCTGGCGTAATGAGCGTTAACGCCATGGTCCGATGGCGATAAGAGCGCCACATTACGACCCATCGCGCACGAGCATTACGCCATGGCGGTAACGTAAACTACGCCATGCCGTAAACAGCCCTTACCGCACTCGTTAACAGCGCAGGGTGACCTACCGCCACCCATCATTGCGCCGACCGTAGTCAGCGGTCACCGTAATTAGCGGTGACCGCAATTAGGCGGAACCGGAAATAGCGTAATCGCGGCGGAACGGGAAACAGCACAGCGGCCATCTTAAAAAACACAATCCATTGCCATCCTACCCAACCACACCACAACCAACCCTCAAACCCTGACATTCCCATAACCCACCCATTTCCACAGCCAACCATGCCTAAAGTTGTCAAGAAGGTATGTGACAGGCAGCGGCAGGAGCGCTTCAGTCGAGAGGAACTGCAAATGCTTGCAGACACGCTCCAGGAGAAGGCTGATGTTGTCTTCTCCAATGAGATGACCCGAACAGCCATAGGCCGCAAAAAGGAGGTGTGGGAACTTGTGGCACAACGTGTCAGTGCTGTTGGAACCACCCCACGCACCTCCAAACAGTGCCGCAAGAGATGGGACGACCTGCGGATCAGGGTCCGGGGCATTATGTCTGCCAACCGTAACCTGGCCCTGGGAACTGGCGGGGGAGCAGACTCCCCACTGAAGATGCAGCCATGGGAGGAGACATGTGCCTCTCTGATTGGCATTGAGTGCATCGAAGGTGTCGGCGAGATGGAGAGAGGGGCCCCGAGATCTGGAGACACAGGTAGGTGCCTCATATCCAGCCTTGCAAGACACCCTGATACACTTGCACGTGACAATCACAATGTGGCAGACGCAACACATCAGCAGATGAGCCACACCCTGCGCACATGCAGCATGTACACTGTACAGTAGGCAGACACACACCTGCATGCAAAACCGAACCTAAAGGGAGGCAACCTGTATGTCATGGGCTACTAACTCCACCATCTATCCATTTCACTCTTCACAATGCCTGCTCAATGTCCGCTGAACCATCAATAACAGTCACCCTCCTCTGCTCCACCACAGGCTCGCAATCGGACACTGGCAGGGATGACAGCACCAGCACCCCAGCCAAGAAGCCCAGGAAAGTGGGAGAGGGGAACCATGCATCCACCTCTGCTGGACCCAGGCAGAATCCACGCCAGGCTGAAGAGCCCAGGGCAGCAAAGTCCCCCGAGGAAGGGGTGGTGACAGCACCTGCAGCCCAACCACACCCACTGTTGCCCACTGAGGGCAATGCGTCAGCAGGGAGCAGTACTGTTGGGGAGACTGCAGCCATCGCTGCCTGCTCCGACAGTGATGTGGAGGATGACACCGGACTTCACCACAACACACAACTGCACTCACCACACCTATCCCCAATCAGCCATCATGGAGATGACACCCTGGGCCCATCGCCAGCTAATTCATGGCCAGCAACTCCAAGCCCAGTGGGAGTTGTGGAAGATGGGAGTAGTCCCATTGGTCCCCCATTGGCACCCCCCATTGGGCCAGAATTCCAGCTGTCGCTGGAGCAGATTGCCAACAGGCAGGAAGCACTGGGCACACTCCTCACGCAGCATGTAGCAGAATGTGTAAGTACCAGTGCAGCCATGGAGAGGAGTGCTGATGGCATCAGGGCTGCCATCCAAACTGCCAGCAGGGACATTTGCACCGAACTTGCTGCAGGGCGGCAGATGATGAGCCAGCTCATCCAGACAATTCTGGACACATGCCGTACTGAGCAGCCCGGTACATCCTCGGCTGCAAGTTCAGCACAAGCCTCTCCCGTCCGCAGGTCATCCAGGACCCTGAGGAGCACAGGCAGGGGGGCCCCAGGTTCCGGGAGAGGGGGCAGTCAATAGTGTGCTGAACTATACTCACTTCACCACGGGCACTGTCACATGTTTGCAGGGTGTTCAGGGGGGAGGGGGAGGGGGGTATTGGGTGTGTTGGAGTGTTCAGGGGGGAGGGGCAGGGGGGTATTGGGTGTGTTGGAGTGTTCAGGGGGGAGGGGGAGGGGGTTATTGGGTGTGTTGGAGTGTTCAGGGGGGAGGGGGAGGGGGGTATTGGGTGTGTTGGAGTGTTCAGGGGGAGGGGGAGGGGCACAGTTATACCTATTCAGTAGTACAATACACTTTTTCTTTTCTCACAAACTAAAAGTGTGGACATTGCTCATTGCGTATGTGTGCTTTATTGTTACAGTCCACAGTGTTGACATACCAGACACACACAGTGCCCCAAGTGCCATCCATATGTCACACACTCGCTGTGTGTGCTAGAAGTATCGGTCAATGACATTCTGACGCATAATATGGCCCTCCTGTGCATCGCTGCCTCCCTGAGGTGCTGCCCCATCCCCATCATCATCATCCCCATCATCAGGTGGTTGTGGTTCTGCGTCAGGGGGCAGAGGCACGTTTCGTCTGATGCACATATTGTGTAGCATGACACATGCCATGACGATCTTTGCAACCTTCTCATGGCGGTACAGGAGTGCCCCGCCAGACCTGCTGAGGCAGCGGAAACGTGCCTTCAGTAGGCCAAAAGCATGTTCTATCACCACACGGGTACGTGCATGGTTATGGTTGTAGTCCTCCTCATGCTGGTTCGATGGGTTCCGGACTGGTGTGAGGAGCCACCTCTTCAGGGGATAGCCCGCATCACCTGTAAAATGTGAGAAAAGAATGTGTCAGGAACGAGATTGATATGTGAACATGACGCACAACCATGCCTTGATTCTGACTGTTACTGTGCACCAATTGGAGTTGTGGTTATGGATTTACGCTGTGCAACCAGTATGTGTTCATGGCTCTCATGTACTGTTTTGCGTGCTAAAACACAATGCAGGGGGGACGATTGCCTTGTGAGTGGCCATCCACTGTGTCCGTTCAGGCCGTCATTCATGTGACCTTGCACGTGTCCTGTGAGCTTGAAGCTCACATGATAGCAACATCGATGTCTGGCTCATTATGACCCCAGTGAGCATTACTGGTGTCAATGGGGACAGTTTGTGGGTCTTGTAGTGGTGCATTGATGTCCCTGTCTGTCATGTGCCTCCTTTGTGCGCAGTTGTGGGGGACAGGCCTTTCAGTAGTTGGTGCATGGTGACGTGCATGTTGGTGTTATTCTTCAGGGTCAATGCAGCCACAATTGCACTATGCACTTGCAAATGGTTGTGTCGTTTTTGGGATGCACTTTCATTCACATGTTGGGATGATTAGGTCAGACATGATGTGTACACTTCTCTGTTGACGTCAGTGCTGCCACAGGGAATGATCTGGCTACTGCTAGTTGCACCCACCCCCCTGTATCTGCCAGATGTAATATGCATTGGTACGTCATTCAACACCCACTTTGCATTTCCATGCTCATGTCATTAGACTCACCGAGTAGGTAGGATCTTGGGCCTGCATGTCGCTCCATGTAGCGTGGTATTGTTGAGTTCCGAAGGATCATAGAATCATGGGTTGATCCGGGGAATCTGGCACAACAATGTGTGATGATCCTGTTGGAGTCACAGACCATTTGCACGTTGATTGAGTGGAAATGTTTACGGTTGCGGTACGGTACCTCCATGGCATGTGGGACCACCAATTCAACATGGGTGCAGTCAATGGCACCAATGCAACCAGGTATGCCGGCCAGTGCATGGAAACCCACTTTGGTGTTGGCAATCTCCTGGGCAGACCGTGGTAATGAGATGTGGTCATCTGTGTGCTTGAGGAGGGCATCAAGCACTTGCATCAGTGTACGCGAGAATAATGGTTGTGATATGCCATGCAAGTGCCCCACTGTGTGCTGGTAGGTGCCTGTGGCCAGGAAGTGGAGCACGGACACTACCTTCAGTAGGGGGGGGTGGCAGTGGGTGTATCAATCATGCTGACGATGTCGTTGTGTATCATGTCCACAATGGTGGTGATGGTGTCCCGGTCCAGTCGGTACAGGGTGTGGATCTGCTCAGCGGTGAGGTTGAATGGGCTGGGTCTGATGCGTGGGATTGGGGGCTGCCTGCGTGGTGGCACTGGCTGTGCTGGTGGGGCTTGCTGGGCCTGCCTTGCCCTCCTTCTCCTCCTGCGTCTCCTCTGTGCAGCCTGTTGTTGTTGTTGTTGTTGTTGTTGTGGTTGTGGTTGTTGTAGTTGCTGTTGTAGCACTCGCATTGCTATCAGGTCCTCCAGCCCCAACATTGCTAGTCCTATTGGTATCATTGTGGAGTGTGACTGGGTGTGGGAAGGGGTGGGGTGTGCTCTTTTTGTACTTCCTGTGTCTGTATTGCCTTCACCTGTGCTGTTTCTGTGCACCTGTGGCAGCTGCATTCACTTTACATGGCCCTTTACGGTTGGTTCGCGATGGCGTAATTTGCACCATGGCGGTAAGGTACTTAACGGCCTGGGTGATGGCGTTAGGGGCATGTCCGCTTGGGTCGGCATTCCCGCACCTTTCCGCCATGGCGCTAAGTACGGTGTGGATGTTCGCGTGCGCGCGCTCTTGGCGCAGTCAGCGGCAGCGTTAGCTACGATGCCGCTAGTGACATCGTAGTTTACGGTCACGGGTCGTAATCGGCCCGAGCGGAAGACGATGGCGGTAATCGTTTACCGCCATCGTTTTTCGCTTTGTGCCAGGGTCGTAATGAGGGCCATTGCCTGCCCTACTACCGCCCTCAGCACAAACGCCAATATATGTTGTCTTACATGGTGTGCATTTCTCCCTACACAATCAACAACAATAATGTCATCTACATCGAGCATCACCAAAGTCTCACAGGAAGAAACTAGAAGTAATCACATCAGTGTAGGTGTTCCATACATATACAAACCCACATGATACACTGCACACAACTCCCATCGGACGCAATTTTTCATTAACTGTCAAGTAATGTATGTGCATTCACCCACAGAATATATGCTGTCCCTCGTACAACAAACAGCCATAAGCTCACCCTCTCCAGTAAGGTTAACAAACATATGGTACAGCACATTGTGGGCATGCATTGCACACGCCGAAAGCTTATTGTGCAATCCTGTGTCCTCCACAATCTCAAACAGAATATGTACATTTGCAAAATGGGCGCCTATTACACTTACAACCCTACAACAGTGTGCCTGCAATTTTTTTGCAGGTGTGCACACGCAAGAGTAGGGGAATAAATTTCAACCAATGTAGGGGATGTCCTTCGTATTGGTGGCTTTTAAAGGAAGCTGTCTTGTTTTTTTTTTTGTTTTTTTAAACAACTTCCACAGTAACAACTCCTTGTGCGGCCTTTCATAATGGTTTTTATTTGTTGCCCTGTGTCTCACATTCTTACAAAAGCATCTTCAGTGCAGCCTGTAGATTTGAAAACTAAATGTCATTGCCACCGTGCGACAATAAAATACCACTTCCATTGAGAAAGTGGACATATCGATTACCAATGTTCTCATTCGTACAGGAGTACATCCCAGCAGCACGCAAATAGTTGCACATACTTCTGTTGAGAAGATGCCTTCTCACCTTTGGCTGCCGAGACAACATCCATTGGAATAGTTGTATACAGGACTTGGTGGTATACAGGAGAAAAGCACATTTGCAGTGGGAAAAATGCACAGCACTTCTTTCATCATCTTTCTCAGTTGATGGGACACACTTGCACAAGCTATTGAATCCAAAAGCAATTCTCCATAATGCACTATGTCCACAGTACCTAAAGGGACCACTTGTCGACATTCTTCGACTAAATGGTGAAAACTACGGACAGTGAAAACGCATCACAAAGTCTCCAATTCGTCCAAATTGAAATTGCCATTAAGGCCTCTCTCCATGGCATACTGGAGCAGATTGAGCACAAAGAGATCACCCACTGTAAAAATGTGTGTTTCGCCATCTCTGCCCACCTCACTACACACAGAAATGAAAGAAAATATGGCCCCCTTTTCCTGTGATGCACACTCTAGCCACCTCATTGGAGAATTCCAACAATCACATTTCCATGGGCCAGCATGTTCAAAAGCACAGAATACAGCATGTGCGCCTTGCAAAGTACCGTTAGAGCTGCACCCGAACAATTCATAAACAGTCCTTCTTCCCTTTCCACTATCCTCTTCACAGCACTCCTTTATATGCATCCCTTTTGTCGGCACCCCTTCACACACTTGTATGTAGGCGCAATAAAAACAGCAGGAAGTACCATAGCACATCATATGATATGATGCACACACTGCGTGCATAACAACTTCATTGCTGTCACATAGGTTATACACTTCACAATATGGTCTTCCCATTGTAATGCATGTACTACCAATGTCGGAAAAGTAATCCCACAAAAAAAGCAGGGAATGTACAGTAGCTACGTTACGCAAGTGTGTAAAGAGAGAAGAACCACAAAGACTGCAGTTGTTGCGCTCCAAATCAGAATTGTATTCACAAAGAAAATTATACAGAATTACTTCATTCCATTTGTTTATGCTTTTTTTTCAATTTTTTAATGAATTCATGCCATATGTTTTCATTATTTACCGATGTTTGAAAAATGCAGATTCATTTTCATTCACATTTCTTACTTTACGTTACGCAAGTGTGTGCAGTCCATGCATACAAACATGATGCATGCCCCTTACCTTGCACAATTCACCATAGCCTCCTACATTTATCTGTACAACCAAACCTTCCATCACACTACACACCACAACCAGTAAGCACATTGCCCAATTGCTTTGCCTCCTCAGTGCCATTGCTATAGCTGCCATCCTAAAAACAATCAGATTTGCCACGTTGAATCCTCACATTACCGTGCATTGCATAGACACTAGAGGTGGGGAGCGGAGGGGGGTTGAGAAGGTTTTAGGGGTGGAGGTGGGGGATGAAATAAAGGGGTGGGAATTGTGTGTTTAGGATGGTGTGAAAAAAGGTATCTTTTTTTTGCCTTTTTGTTGTGTTTTCATTATGTGCGTCATTCATAATTTTTTTCTCTGTTTTTCTGTTTTTTGCTCAGTTTCTGTTTGCTTCTCCTCCTGACATTTTTTCCTACCGAAGACAAACCATTATGTAACATTTCAACAGGATTCTCAGCAAAGCTTTGTGCACAGTGGCAAACACAACAGCATTGCCCATGAAAGTAAAAAAAATAAAGCCATTTCCCTGGAACCACTGCAACTCTTGCTGGTTATTAATGCTATCATAGTCTGTGCAGAACATCCCAACACTGGACATGAAGTCGCACATGCTTCTATTTATCCAATGTCGCTCAACCTCCAGCTGTGGACAACTGACACCAGCATGCTCCTATTATCGTCTCGGTGTAATCGCTGAGAAAATCACAGCTGCCATGAATCTCTTTAAATACATGAACAAAAATAAACACGAAATTTGCAATAAATGAAGTCCTCCAAAATGCATGACCACCGCATCCACAGTACCAACAGAGGCCACATATGTGCAAATAAGACACATGCAGCCGAAACCCCACTCATAAACTGTGGCCCAAAAAGCCTGCCCTCCTTCTATCTGAAAATCAGTATTGAAGCCTCTTTCTACAGCATAACTGTGCATATCGTGCACAAACCTATCACCAACTAGAAGCAGTCGCCGTCTCTGCATGTCCGCTGACCGCAGTACATCTACCTTTCGGACAATAAGTCACCACCCCTTCAGTTAAACCACACCCTGCAATCGTCAATGGATAATACACCCAATTCCATTTGCTAAGGCTCCATGCCCATAAAGCCATGATGTGGCATGTGCACTTTCCGAGCTAAAGCTAGGGTCACACCGCAGTAAATCACACACAATACATTTTCCATTTGTACGCAATTGTTCCAAAAAAGCCATGATGTGGCACATGCACTTTCCCAGCTGCAGCTAAGGCCACACCCCAGTAAAGCACACTCAATACTTCGTCCCTTTGAACTCGATTTCTCCAAGAGTTCCTTACAGGTGCCTATTCACAACTATCCAATTTTCTAAAACGCCTACATCAACCACATACTGAAACTCTGCATAGCACACTACCATTTTTGTGCACAACTCCATATGTCTCTTTAACACCCTGAGAACATGTTCCCTTTGCTTACAAAGCCCCTCCACCATACAATTTTACTATGCAATGCCCTATTTCACCAGCCACAACAATCTGCCGCTGCACACAGCACACCATTCGCCATTCAACACTATGAATGCATGCATACAACCATGCAGGCAGCAAGCATAGTACACAAATGTAACATACATAGCAGCACTTCAACCCAACTCCCTCACTCCATAAAGCACCCATGAACGAAAACAGGTCGCAATTAGCATGATCCACAAACATACCATAGCCTTGCTCACCCCTACCCACTACCATTCACAAAGTAGTGTTTCACTAGCAACCTAACCACAGCATTGTGACAACATTGGCCCTACCTCAACAATTCTGCACACATCATAGTAAAGAACCCAATTAATTGCACTTCAACCACACCTTGTGCCATGCTGCCATTATGCACCAATAAGGCACACTGCATGACTTTTCATTGTACCATCTCCAATCACACATCCAAAACTTGACCATATTCTACCATCCACCTAACCTGCGGAACCAAACATACACTCCAGCCAGCACATGTCTACTGCTCTATGTCATCTGCAATGTACTGCACAACCATTCTTTACAGGTCATCACCGTCTACCAGATGCACTGTCAACATTGCATTAGTGGCATGGATTTCCCATAGTCCAACGCTCTTCAATCCATGACCTACAGCCTACCACCTTCGGCCATACAGCCAACAGGCTACCCCTTCAACACAGGCGCCACAACTCCATAGTGACAGTATGCAAACCCAGTACCCACTGCCCACACTGCAACACTTTTCACAACACCATCTCCAAGTACACATCAAAATGTTTACCATGTAGTAACAGTGTCCTCACCAGCAAAACCACACAAGCAGTCATGTCAGCTCACTTCTTCTCCTGTATCATATCTGAAATGTGCTCCATACCCATTCCTTACAGCTCACAACCCTCTGCCTGCTGCAGCCTCTAAAATACCTTACTACTGTGTGTGTCCTAAAGTCCTAGTCTCATCAATACATTGCTTACGCCCTTCAGCCATGCACCCATGCACCCAACAGTCTACACGTTCAAGACTGTCCCTGCTACGTAATACCATCATCCATTTCATCCACTTTGCCTGTCCACATACACAGCAGTATCACCAGCACTACTACCCAACCTGCGCACCACCATGGACCTATACAGCTACAATTTGCACCACTTACCATAATGTCAAAAGAAAACACTCTGTCCTACACCCCTGTGCACTTTCATTCACATACTCTGGGCATCCGCACTTCCATTCCCAAACTATAGTGCCACTGCCAATGTTACCACATTCAGTTCGCAAGACTAGCGTACTGCAATATATTTGCACACACCGCACTATGCAAGAACCACCCTGCACCAGATGTACACCCACACTTCCTTTACTGCACTATATATGGTAACAGCCTACACTCTTCACTGCATGCCCTACAGTCTACGGCCTTCGTCCATGCAGCTAATATTATAATCCTTCCACAAACCCAACGCAGCTTCCTTAACCCATGTATGCCACCATGTGCCCAAGTACTGCATTCCATCCGCATAACACACCCATCCGCACTCCCACCCAACCTATTTCATGTGCAAATCATTCCCCTTCTACACTGTACCTGCCAACACTTACAACAGAAAGAGGTGGCCGCAAACAGGTGACCTGCACACACATCCAGCAATCACATACAGAACCTCTACATTTCACCCATTCACTAAAAGAAGTAGCTATTGGCAAAATGCACAAACATACCACAGCCTCCACCAACCCGACCCAGACCCATTCACAGAGTATGTATCCCTGCCAACCTATCCACTACTGCTGCACAACATTGACCCTAGCACCACAAAACATCACACAGCATAGTTACCAATTACAATTAAAGTACACTTCTACCATATCCTCTGGCATAGTAACAGTATGCAAACCCAGCACCCACTTCCCACACTTCATCACTTTTCACATCACAATCTCCAACTACACATCAAATACTTTTCTGTCTCTATACTAAAGTTGTAGGCTCTTCAGTACATGGCCTACGTCCTACAGCCTTTGCCCATGCCCCAAACAGTCTACGCCTTCAGTAGTCTCACTTGTACATAATGTCACCATCCATTCACCAACTTGTAACTACTGCACATTCCTAAATGCATTAGTGCTGTGGTGTGTGTCCTACAGTCCTAGCCTCTTGAATGCATGGCCTATGGCCTTGGCCCATGCACCCAACAGTGTACAACTTCAGCACTATCACTGGTACATAATAGCACCATCCATTCGACCATGTGACCAACTTCAACGATCCACATACACAGCACTACCACCAACACTACTACCGAACCTGTGCACCACCATGTACCTATAAAGCAGCAAACAACACCCCTTACCATAATGTAGAAAGAAAACACACTCTCCTGTACCCCTGTGCACTTTCATTCACATACTATACTTTGACACAGAGCACGCTTCCCTTCAGCCAACCACCTGCCGCGTTCAATGTTCACTAACATCACGGTGTACCGCAGGCCAATGACATTGCTGTCCGCGGAGCAAACTGGAAAATGGGCCAGCGGAGCGGACCCCTATATCACTAATTTATTGGGTTTTGGGATGTACATTTCAGTACTTCCCAACAAAAAGTAGTGGCTGGATTTCCAGCAAACACACAAAAGCATCCTTTCTGACCCAAGCCCCCACTCCTGCCGCAAATTTGGCAAAAATCTGTCCAGCCGTTCGGCCTATAGCCGTGCGCAAACGTTTTTCCCATTCACTCTATGGGAAAACAAAAATATGTGGGCCCACCCCTATAACTCCCCCCCCACTAAACCTTGCCAAACTTGGAGAAAGAATTCAAAGCCACCCATGTACTATTTTTGCAAAGTTTGGTGAGAATTTGTCAAGGCGGAGCGAAGTTATAAGCTGCCGAAAAAGTGCTCTTTCTATGAGTTTAGCAACTTAACCATAACTACACGGCCGCTATCGCGGGACGTGTAATATATGGCCCTACTCATAGGACTGGTTGCCAGTGATAGGGTCGAAAACAAAAGGATTGAATGCCTTTTGATCGACAGTCAAAGGATCGAAAAAAAGGGTCGAATTTTTTTTATTTATTTTTTATGGGGGGGTTCCCACCCCAGCCCCCCGTTTTCTTTTTAAATACATTTTTTTACCAACCCAAGCTAAAAAATATATATAAATAAATTAAAAATCAAATTCGACCCTTTTTTTTCCGATCCTTTTGCATTTGAGCAAAAGGTCATTCGATCCTTTTTTTTCGATCGTTTGACTGGACATCCATAGGACTCATTAAGGTATAGTGACTCCCTGATATGACTTTGCAAATGCCACCCAATTGATTTTCAGGCTCACTGGCAACAAAGACCCAGATATAACCTTCACAAGATGCCTTCCAGAAGTGAACACATGGATGATAAGACGAACCCTGAAACTCAATCCAGACAGAAATTAATTCATGATTTCCGCTGATAATAACATACCTCACACAGATATCCCATGACAGAAATAAATAGGCACATCCCAGGAGACAATGAAAGTGGTTAAATACCTAGAAATCTATGGAGAGGTTTCTAAAATGTCAAATCAAAGCTCTAATTAAGAAGGCTTTTTTTCCACTCACACTAAATCAAGTGGATTATGCATTCATCATAAAATAACAATCACGTGTCTTATTCAGTCAATAATCTGATATGTCAACAGTAGATACCTTGGAATTTGGATCATCTACTAAAGAAACTACAACAAATCCAGAGTCCAGCTGCAGGCCTGATGCTGGGATATGGAAATAGAGGCCACAGCACATTAGCGCAAAAAACACACCAGTGGCAATCAGTCTAGAAACACATAGGCCCTCATTACGACCCTGGCGGAAATCGGAAAACGATGGCGGAAATGCAATACCGCCATCGAATAGCGCTCGGTGCGACTATGACCCGTCACCGCAAAGTACGAAGCCATTAGCGACACCGTAGTGAACGCCAACGCTAACTGCACCAAGTACGCGCGCGCGCCATGCCAAACCGTAAATACCACCATGGCGCAAGGGTACGCTAATTCCGACCCTAGCGGACATGTACCTAACGCCATCAAGCATGGCGGAATGCACCATTCCGCCATGGTGAGAAGTACGGCATCGCGAATCACCCGTAAACGGCCCCACTGAGTGCCTGTACACCGCTCCCTGCCCACAAAGTACAACTCCCCGTAGGTGCATTGAAGTCACAACAACCAGTGAAATGTACAAGTCACCCATGCATGCCAACGAACAAAAGAAACACAAGAGGGGCCAATGGGAGCAGCAGGGCACAGATGGCACGAATACAGAAGCCAATCCAATGGACATGACCACAGTCCCCCCCCCCGAAACGCAGGCAAACACAGGCACCAGTGACCAGCAATATTCCGAAATTCACATCATTCCACCAGTCCACCTGGCTGACCGGCATCTGTTACACAAAACCCAATCCCCCGCCCCTGAGCATGACAACATTCAAACAGTCATATTGGCAGCCCCCATCCCTGACCTCACTGGGCTTCGTAGGCAAACGCGCCCAGTACAGTACCACGCAACTAGACTCCGAAGCTGGAACCCAATGCAGATCTCCTCCCAATACATCGCTCCCCAAATAGGAATATGCCACATCACTTGCAAAGAAGAACGCTACACGGGCCAAATCAGAATAGAAATTTAATGCACAACAAAATCACCAAGCCCATACAGCCACTAGGCCATGAACTCCAAAACACATTTCACCATTGCGGGCTGCATCCGCAAGAAATGACCAGCCACTACTTGTGTGACGCCCTGTTCCATCATGGTACACAGAGCCACATCCACGTACGAAAAGGCAACATGGAAGCGCACAGAACCGCAGGGCCGTCCCAATGGGGAGGCACTAGTCCAGCTGAAAGGCCGAAATGTTGCTCCGAGCCACCAGTACTGCGTAAGGGCATGTGGCCCATTGGCGATCGTCCCATAAGATCGTAATGCTGCTCCACTGATTAACACGAAGCAGCAGGTGTCGGGAGTAAAAGCCATCTGCAGGAGTGGCATACAGATGGCAGTGGCAAAAGGGGAGGAGATACCTGTCAACCAAAAGAAAAGAAAAAGAACAGAATGGCAATCAGAACTACATCCGAACAACTCACTTCAATGATCACACTAAATCCACAGCCATATGCATGCTAGCCCACTCCAAAGGATCATCACCACCCCAAAACCACTTGCGACTCATAACCATCTATATCGAGGTGTAAACACCATCACAAACGAGTGTACCTGTGCATGCGTCTGTCAAAACAGAATCCATCAGATGGGAATGTTAACGTGCATGGACACAAGTGGCTGAAGGCGCGTCGAGACAGGGAGGGCTCAACAAGGCCACATAGACGATGGTCCCACTATGGCAGCCCTGCATCACATAGCGCAGGGGAGGCGGATAAATTCCAAGAAGCCCTGTACATGGCAAACTCTGTATGAAATCATCTGTCCATGCATCCATACATCATTCCCTCATCCCGTAATGCAAACGCCTGTTTCCATACTCACATAACATGTGAAATTTCCATTGAGTCTGTGCGTTATGCAGCCTGCAAAATCCACTGTGCCCCAGCCCGTAATTCCAGTGTTGTGAAGTAACATGTATTTTGGAACGTCCGGCCTCATCGCCCACGTCGCTATTGCGCATCCCAAACTATTCATATCAATCATTGCACCCTCGCCATGGCCCCTGTCTCAAGGACATAGAACAATAGAACGTTATATTTGCAGTCAGGCCTGTGGGCATCTCCTCGCCGCTAGCTGAAAACCGAAAGCGCCGCCCTTCGAATTCCTCATTTGCAACATCACGTCGAAGAGGCATCTGTGGCCGTTTGAAATCACTAATTAATCCATCTAGTGCGGCTGTGTGTGAAAATGGCAACTGCCTTCACCCACAAATGGGACGCCCCGCCCGTCGTTGCAACTCGGTACAGTGATGCATGAGGGCCCACCGTTACTCGAATACTACGTTCCACTGACCCTTCACAAGTCTGTTCGCGACTGCACAGATAGTATGTGAAACAATGGGACCACAGCAGAATGAACATATCAACCAATGTTACACGGCCGTCGGGTACAAATAGATGATTGCAATAGCAAGATGCCATTACTCGAATTGCAGCGTTGTTAGCTGGACGTGCTCGGCCAAAGGGGAGAGCAGTTTGCACAGGTGGGAGTAATCACCACAGGTGGAGGCCATACAGCCTGAAAACACATAAATTGCACACCCAGTCTCCTCCCACAACCACACCCACTCCGAAATGCTACCGGCAGGACTCGCGATGTTGGCCCTGGGGGACCTGATAGCACTGCAAGTACTCCAACTCCAAGAAGAAGACGAACACCAACTACAACCGGCCGCACGGAGGAGACGCAGGAGGAGGAGGAGGCCAAGGCAGGGCCAGCAAGGGCCGCCAGCACAGCCACTACCACCACGCAGGCAGCCCGCAATCCCACGCCTCCGAGCACATCCGTTCAACCTCACTGATGAGCAGATCCACACCCTCTACCGTTTGGACCGGGACACCATAGCCGCCATTGTGGACATGACACAGGCTGACCTTGTCAGCATGATAGATAGCCCAACCGCCATCCCACCCCTACTGAAGGTGGTGTCTGTACTCCACTTCCTGGCCACAGGCACCTACCAGCACACAGTCGGACAGCTGCATGGCATTTCTCAGCCACTGTTCTCACGGACACTATTGCAAGTGCTCGATGCCCTCCTGCAGCACGCAGACGACTACATCTCTCTACCACGCTCGGAGCAGGAAATTACCAACACAAAAGTGGGATTCCATGCACTTGCCGGCATACCGGGTTGCATTGGTGCCATCGACTGCACCCATGTGGAATTGGTCGTCCCACATGCCATGGAGGCCCAGTACCGCAACCGGAAACAATTTCATTCCCTGAATGTACAAATGGTGTGTGACTCCAACAGGATCATTACACATTGTTGTGCCCGATTCCCTGGATCAACCCATGATTCTATGGTCTTGAGGAACTCTACAATACCACGCTACATGGAGCGACACGCAGGTAACAGATCCTGGCTACTCGGTGAGTCTCATTTCATGCATGATGATGTGGGGTATGTGATGCGGCAATGACCTGGCAGGAAGGGGGGGGGGGGTGTGCGTACGTAGCAATGGCATTCCACATCATACGTTTCTCGTCCACATACAGGTGATGCTGGGTATCCACTGAAGAGATGGCTCCTCACACCAGTCCGGAACCCACGGGACCAGCATGAGGAGGACTACAACCATGCCCACTCACGTACCCGTGTAGTCATTGAACAGGCATTCGGCCTACTGAAGACCCGTTTCCGCTGCCTCAGCAGGTCTGGCGGGGCACTCCTGTACCGCCATGAGAAGGTTGCAAAGATGGTCATGGCATGTGTCATGCTCCACAACATGTGCGTACGTAGAAATGTGCCCATGCCCCCTGACGCAGAACTGCAAGCACCTGATGATGGTCATGATGAGGGTGGGGATGTGGCAGCACCTCAAGGAGTCTGCGAGGCACCGGAGGCCCGTGACATTCGTCAGCAGCTCATTGATGCATGCTTCTAGCACTCACGCCTGGTGGCTGATACATGGACACGGGACTCGTGGCACTGTGTGTGTCTGGTACATGCACAATATGGACTATATGCCTATGATGGCCTAGTACACAAAGATCAAGGTCCACACATCTCATTGGTTGATCGTGCACTGTTTATGGCATATGTGATATCATGTTGAACACCCTATCGACCCGCCACCCAAGTGAGCCCAACACACCCCCTCCACCCTCCTACCTCCCCCCCGAACACCAGTGTCCAAAGATGCTCATTGTCAGTGGGCTGTCGCTATTGCAAGCCCCCTCTGCGGGTATCAGGGGCACCCCTGCCTGTGGAGCGCAGGTTCCTCCCAGATCTACGTTGGGGGCTGCCCTGGACGGAACTTGCAACGGATGATGTCTCTGCCTGCTCACGTCCATGCATGTCCCTAAGGGTTTGCGAGAGCTCAGTGAGCACACGGCGCACTGCGGCAAGTTCGGCACATACGTCTTTGGACGTCGCATGCAGTTCACCCCTCAGGCTCTCGGTGCTTCTCTCCATTTGGACTCTCAGGCTCTCGGTGCTACTCTCCATTTGGACTCTCAGGCTCTCGGTGCTACTCTCCATTTGGACTCTCAGGCTCTCGGTGCTACTCTCCATTTGTGCCCTTAGTGTCTCTGTACCTCTCTCCATTTCTGCCCTAAGTGTCTCAGTTGATGTTTCTATGTCTGCCTTAGTGCCCCCACATTCATCGGCATGGTCCTTGAGGAGCGTGGCCAGTCGCTGCTGTTGCACGATTAACTGGTCGAGGGACTGTTGCCTCTGCTGGGCCATGGCCATTTGCGGGGGTGTCACAGAGGGGCTGTTGACCTCATGTTGCCTTGCCACGGGGCTTGTGGGGGATGGCCAGGCGTCGTCTTGTGGGTGCCCCTGCGTGGTATCCTCATGTTGTACGGGATGGGACAGACAGGGGGATTGGGACAGGTCATGGATGGATCTGACTTCGACATCCCCGTTTTCTGTGTCCGAGCATGCTGCCATCAATTGGGTGTCACCTATGGTGCTGCTGCCACCAGAGGCAGTGCCTTCTGTGGCATCCATTGGGGGGACCTGTGGTGGTGGTGTTGTGGGCATGCTGGCTGCTGGGGTGCCTGTTGATGTTCCCTCCTCTGTGCTGCCACCTGATTTGTGCTGCTGCCGTGTCTTGATCCGTGCAGCTGAGGTGGAGGGTCTTTGGCCGTTGGTCTTGGCCCTCTTTGCAGGTGTGCTGGTAGGGGTGTCGTGGAGCTCGTCGTTTGGATCGGACCCTGTGGTGGAGTAAAGGAGGGCGAGGGTTATTTATGGGTCTGTGGGTAGTGGAATGGCATTGTATCACATGCATTGGGGTGGTACCTGAGGGTGGTTTGGGTCGGGGCCTTGGAGGTGCTTTCATTTGTGTGTGGAGTGAGGGTGCAGTTGTTTGGCAGCCTGCAGTTAGGGTGTGCCTGCTGCACGTGTAGTGCGTGTTTTAGGGGTTTTTAATTATTTATGTATTTATTGTGGGTTTTAACGTGCGCTATCAGGACGATGTGTGTGGACGTTCTCCTGGACATGTGTTTCTGTTGCACTATGGGGACACATGGTGCTTCACATGGATGGACTTTGTGGTTTTGGCATTGTTTCATTAGGCCCACCTACCTGATTCTTCGGATGTCTGCACTCCTTTCTCCATCCCTCCGACTCCCTCTATGCTCTCCATTCCGATGGTGGAGGCACAGATTTCTTCCCAGGGGGTCAGCTTGATGGGTGATTCCGACCCTCCCCCGGTGGCTGTGGCAATGTTGCGGTTGGCAGAGAGTATGCTGCGGACGCGTATCCGCAGGTCGTCCCATCGCTTACGGCATTGCTGTGGGGTGCGGGGTGCGGTCCCCACCGCACTTACCCGCTGTGCCACCAGAGCCCATATGGCCTTCTTGTTTGCAAGTGCCGTCCTGGTCATTTGCGTGGAGAAGACGACGGCAGCATTCTCCTGGAGGGTCTCTGTTAGCACGGTGAGTTCCTCACGGGAGAAGTGGACCTGCCGCTTGCGGTCGCACGCTTTCTTCGCTGCTTTTCCCATTTTTCTTGGTTTCGCTAGGGTGTATGACGGGTTGGGGTGTGTCTCAGGGTAGTGTTTTTGGTGGTTGTGTGGTTTTAGTGGTTTTATAGGTGTACGGCGGGATGTTTCCCGTTCCGGGCCCATGTTTTAACTTCCGTTTCCGTATATTTCCGGTCACCGTACTTTCCGGTAGGCGCACACTGCGGTGACCGCTAAGAGGGGTGGCGGTATTGCACCTAGGGCGCCGTACGGCGGCGGTGTGGGCCGTTTTGGGGTCATTTCCGCCATCGCGGACTTTGCACTTCCGCCATGGCGTGGTGCTCGTGCCCGATGGGTCGGAATGAGCCGCACTTTGCTCCTTCGTGCAATGGCGGAAACGCTATTTACGCTGTGGCGGTCCGGTCAGTCACTTTCCGCCAGGGTCGTAATGAGGGCCATATACTTCAAACAGCTCTGAATTAGCCATCATGCTGGATTAATCCAAGGGAAAATCAAATCATGCCATACCACCAGATGAGACATTTAGCATGTTATGTTATGTTATTGTTATTTCTAAAGTGCACCACTGCCATTTTCATGTTCTCTGGCAGATATGAAAAGGAAGAAGGGCTTGGGAGGGTTAGCTAGTGGGATTGATCGAATGTCGACTGAAAAATGTCATTCCTCTCTTGATCTTATGAATCTCTCCTCACACTATATGATTCCCTACTCTCTGCTAAGCAACACTATTACTCTGATCTTTGTACTAATCTTTCCTCTCACCCATGCAGACTCTTTACTAAACTCAATTTGTCTTCTCCCCCCATGATCCCTCCCTTTCATCTTCTCTCTCTCCTGATAACTTTGCTGCCTGCCTACTATAGTAGTCAACCCTTGATGGTCCTGTTCACCAGCCTCAAAGCCATTTCCTGGGACACTCTTTCTTCCTTGGCCTCCTACTCGCCTTCTTATTCATTCTCCTCTATCTCTCCCCACACTCTCCCCTCACTGTCAATGATACTACTTTTTTTCTTCTTGCTTATGCAAAAGCTACTGCTGCTCCTAAAGACCAAGTCCATTCCTTTCTTATTCCTCAAGTAGTTCCTCTTCATCTCTCTTTTCTTACCTCCCTATTAACAAGTCTCTCACTTTGACTGCTTTTCCTACTTCCTTTAAACATGCCAAAGTTGTTTCTACATATTTGTTAATCTCTTTCTCGATCCCTCCATTCCCCCTAATTTGCACCCAATTTCTGTCTTAAATTTCTTGTCTGAAATTATTCAAAGAATAGTTTACTCTCAAGTCCCTTCCTTGCTAAACCACAACTTTTTACTCGCTCCTCTACAATTAGGCTTTCAAGCTCTCCACTCAACTGAGACAGCTTTTCTCTTTGTAACTGATTCTCTTCTCTCTGCCAGGTATTCTAAGCACTCTTCTCTGTTTGTATTACTAGATTTCTACATTTGACACTGTTGATCACCAGATTCTTTCCTTTAGGCTTCTATCACTTTGTATGTCTGGCACTGTTCACAATTGGATTGATTCCTATTTTTCTCATCACAACTACTCTGTCTCCTAGGTTGGATAGTCATCTCTCTCTCTCTCCCTCTTAACTTTGGGGTCCCGCAAGGGTTGGTTCTCAGCACCTTACTTTTCTTTCTTTACACCATTCTTCTCTTGGCTATTGTTTGTTCTTATAATGTTTCCTATCATATATATGCAAACAGCACCCCATGTTTTCTTCTCCTATTCTTCTTTTTCAGAGTATCTTAATGCTGACCTCTCTGCTTGTCTTTCCTCTATCCAGTCTTGGATGCCTTCACATTTTCTACATCGTAGTTCAACCAAGACTGAAATTCTATTCTTCACTTCTTCAACAATTCTTCCTCCTATCCCCCCTTTATCCTCCTACCCCCTTCTATTCTCTGCCCTCTATCTCAGCTAACTTAATCCAACTTCGCTCGAAATCATGCCATCACTTTTGACCCCTCTGTGTCCTTCTCTTACATTCTTGCCACTGTGGGGCCTGCCACTTTCATCTTTTTAATACACGTAAAGCTTGCCCCTTCATAACTGTGTCGGGGGGAAATTCTGCCGGGGTCGGCCGGGCCGTCCGCAGACCTCCGGGCAGGGAGGCCCCAACTCCTCCCGTATATCCCAGATGAGACAGAGTATGAGACACACGCAAGAAGCAAGGTGACTCTGCTGTTTATTAGACAAAAACGGCAGGGATGGGTCAAGGAGCGTACGCGTCCGTCCTGACACACACACAATCGTAGGCCTCGCAGGCCCTTTTTACCTTGATATGACGCGCTACTTGCGTCACATTGAAAAGTTAGTAAAAAACCTATCGCCACTCTTAATTGGTTACTCGAGTGGTAGGGTTAGTATAGCACACGTATAGAGAATAATATGAGTGGATGAAGGTTAGTCAGGTGATATATCTGGGTTGTCCCTACAATTAGATACATGAGAATTGTTACATGGAGACCCCTGATGATTGGTTAAAGCTAATGGCGTCAGTGATAGGAGCCCCATGTTCTGATTGGTGCGCCCGCGAGCTTCCCAGCCTGGGACCATCGCTGTTCCCAGCTCTCGGTGTACCTGCAATTTGCAACAATGTTTCACTATGGGTACGTGCAGACAATGTGAGGATTTATTCATAGCTGGAGGGCTGGCTGCTCCCACTGTCGCAGATGTCCATTGAGCCTTTTTAGTTGTATCTGCTTATGTCTTGTAACGAGAGATCCAGACGCTTTCTTTCTCCTGGGCTTGGCATCATGTCAGGTTCGGCTTGGTCACGTGAGGAGAGACCGTGTTTGAGGCATAATTCTGCACAATTAATATTGTTTTTCCACTGTGTGTCTGGTTTAATTTGTAGGTGTTCCTTTAACGTTGGTGCGCGGCGTGCGAGGTTGCAACATCGTGCCCTTGATGATTGGCTTTTGGAATGTGAGTTTGCAACATTGCGACCTTGGCTGGTTGCTTCGCCGGGCTCATTCTGCAGGATCAGCAACCTGACTCTTGTTTTGTT